>NC_060145.1:96065090-96374882 GCF_021461385.2 Schistocerca piceifrons | reverse complement strand
ACCATTTGAACCAATCGCTCCCTGTTGCCCTAGCAATCGATAGAAAACTTCAGAACTCAATATTCCATCACACAGCAAGCCGTTACAAAATTTTTTGAAGCTACTCGATCGTGCGCTTTCGTCCTGTGCGAAATCCAACCAACTCTTTCTCACATTGTGACGCATCACCGGCAGCGAGTGGGCATTGTTGAATGTAACAGCAAGACAATGGCCCTGCTGGAACAGGCCGCGCCCTGCTCCTTAAGTTCCAGAGACGTTTTGTCGTCAGTCTTGCATGACCACGCCAGATTTGTCAAGTAAAATGTTACGTGTGCACGGAAATTTGACATTCTTGCACGAACTGAATGAAGGTTTAAGTCGCAAAGACTGATGAGCTGGAACTTCGTGTACGACTGCCGACAAGTCTGTGCATGTAGACGCACGTCAGTCTTATCGCTCAAACTTAGCTCCGCTCCCAGTCTACTGCCACTGACGCTAGAGGTACCAACAGTTATTTTAGTGCGTGCAGCGGCGAAAGAAAGTGACAGACTTAGCGACGCTGGACTCACCAGTTTTCCTTGCCTCTGGAAAGTAAAATCTGAGATTTACTGCAGCCAAGACAAGAAAAACCCAGCATACTTCACTTCAGTTAGTAAGTCCAAAGACATGGATCATAAAGCAGCAACAGGGTTGGTCACCAAAAAGTTCAACTCATTGGGGACAGTTTATCGCAAAGAAAGTTCGAAAACGAAAGTGTCCATGCGACCTGGAGCTGGAACGGAAGAAATTTATGAATCTTCTTTGTGGTTCTTTGATTTACTTTCCAACGTGAATGTCGAAGACCAACACCCAAGAAGATCACGGCCAAACACAGGCCATTCGTTCTAACGATGAATTTGACGCTTGCGGAAAAATTACGGAAGTTATAAGGAACCAACCTGTACATTGGCGGAAGATGATTAATGATATTTTTTGAGCTGAACTGGAAGAACAAACGCAAGACTTTACAGCTGTTAACTGTGTTGGTTCTTCCGAAGAACTGAGTAAAATGCAACAGAGTTTTCCTTATATTTTTAGGAAAATCTCCCCAGTGCACAAAGGTTAGCCGCAACCCAGTCATCCAGATCAGTTCATCTAGTTCAAATAGTAATATAATAAATACTGTACAGATAGTTCCTCAAGCTTATCAGGAATTTCTAAACTTTGCTAACTTCGGAATCCGCGTACAAAATATTTTATGCGAATTCAGTGCCCTTGTAGCTACTGCCGATCGCTACAAATTTTAATGTTGCGGTGAACTGCTCTCGTTACACTGTCTTCTTTTACAATTTCTGGGATTACAAGCTTAACGGTATATAGTACAGTGCGTAAGTAATTTCGCCAGTCTCCTGGTTCCCGTGTAGTTCTCGGAGGAGAAGATTCACACGGAGGTACGTCCATCTCTTCAATAACCAATCCCGGGACCACCGTGAACGACGAGCAATCTTTGTTTTCTTCTTCAGTTTAAGAGTACATACTGCAACTATCGTCACTAACAGTTCTTCTTCCTTGACGATTTCGGAACAACTGAGCGACTGTCAGTCTTGCGTGATCATGCGAGACTGACAACAAAACGTTACGTGTATTCCAGACGTGAGGCATACGTTTTCTATGTCGTACCACTGGCGATAGTGGTACATTTTGTAAACTGTGTGTAGTCCAAGTTTCACTTCAGTACGACCACTGGTCGTCAAACTGCGGCCTGCGGGCCGCAGTTCTCAGCCGTATTTTCTAATAACTAGAAGCAGACTCACAAATCTTCAGTTAACGATAAGAGCTTCTTAAGAATGTAGTTTCATTGCTCAGTAACAAACAAACATACTGACGGAGACAATCATATTTTAAGATAAGGTTCATTATGATTGACTCGGTGGATGCCGCCGTGATCTGAATAAAATTTGCCGTTTACGTCAAGGTCAGAGTCGTACGTAGCGCACCACTGCAAGGTTACACGAGAGCGCACAACTAGCACCGATCGTCTGCTATGGTATAAACATCAGACGGAAGTAGCAAACACTTATAGAGAAGTCAGCTTCATACTTAGTTCATGTTACGTAATCAAATTAAGTTTGTTGTAGTGCAGAACAATGAGTACAACAAAAATGGCATCCAAAACATGTAATAAACGTTTGAAAGTATGTCTCACTTTGCGGTTACTGTTATCCATTTATATAACATACTATTTTATGTAGGTTACTAGTTAATAGCAAGATCGGAAGTGAAGGTGTGGTAAAGTGGCCAGGAAGAGAAAAGTTGCGATTGCATCCTTTCTTTTTCGGCCCTGAAAAGCGCTATTGCCTGCCGAGAAATGGTCACAATAGTTCTAATTTACATCAACATTGTTGTCAGTGAGACTGACAGAGGAACCTCTTCTTTACAGTAAAAACATCTTTGTTTTTAATGTAGGTTAATTCTTACAAAGAAGAAAACAGCAAGCAGGCACTATTAATACTGCTATTTATTTAGGTAAATAGTGCCGTTACCGGTTTCGAACTGGCAAGTTCATCATCAGACGGCTGTTCACATGATTTTCAAGATACACTTTACATTATCGTCCGTTTTCGATTTTTATCATGCCACTGTGGCGAAGTATTTTTGGTGTGTGGTTGCCCTACGGTAGAAAAACAGTGTTAGAAGCGCCTTATGTGAAAATAACTAACCTCCAAACATAGGGCGCTTCTAACACTGTTTATCTACCGTAGGGCAACAACACACCAAAAATACTTCGCCACAGTGGCATGACAAAAATCGAAAACGGACGATAATGTAAAGTGTATCTTGAAAATCATGTGAACAGCCGTCTGATGAACTTCCCAGTTCGAAACCGGTAACGGTGCTATTTACCTAAATAAATAGCAGTATTAATAGTGCCTGGTTGCTGTTTTCTTCTTTGTAAGAATTAACCTACATTAATTGTACACAGCCACGGTCTCACCATGTCAGTTTTAGACAAAGTAGCATCTTTGTTTTTAAAACGCCTGATGTAAGGTATTATTCTTGTTACATCACCTGTATGGAGAGTAAGAATTTTTATAGTATTGACGACTAAACAATGTCTTTTGGTCTACAAATGTAGGTTATGGCAAATGGGTTCCGCCTTTTTTGCAAACACAGTTTTTTTTTTCTTGTAGCCCAAACATGTTTCAGCACCTTTGTGCCATCACCAGTGGGTTTTTCTTGATTGAAAACGTGAATTTACATTATTTGGTTTTGCAGGGCCAACTATATGGTGTCACCGCACTAATAGCTTGTCATGTTTTGTTGTGACTGATCCTTTTTCAAAAATTCAACGTTTTTGAATTCGTTTTATGTAGGACTCAATTGTTATTGTACAGTAGAAATAAACAATGATTTATAACTTTTGTTTAAGAATTAGATAAGGAAATACTCAAGTTTCTAAACTACCTAACTAAATGTCACCTTTAATTCCTAATGACCTTTTGCGCTTCAGAAACGGGCCAGTGTGTGCAACTGAACAGTGCCGAGACGCCCTTTCCAAGTGTAGCCCTAGAATTTTTCACAAATCCAGTGCCCTGGAAAAGATAGGACAGCAATCCGTTACTGAATATTAGTAGAAAATTGTAGCGTGGGTTGGGGTAAAAGATATTTATTTAAGCGGCGACTGGTTTCGGGCAAGGACCATTTTCAAACAACCATGTCAAAAAGGAATGTGACAGATACATTATAGCTGTTAATAAAACCATAGAATATGGATAGCGATCCATCTGCTATGGTTTTATTAACAGCTATAATTTGGTTGTCGCAGTGTTTTTTTTTTACATGGTGGTTTGAAAATGGGTTTGGCCCGAAACTAGTCGCCGCTTAAATAAATATCTTTTACCGCAACCCAGGCTACAATTTTATAGTAATAATAATGCTAGAATTTTTTGTTTAATTAATGACATTTGCACTAAGTTTAAGGTTTAACTTCTACCAAGAAGTTATGGAAGAATACATAAATTTGTACTAAGTTTTTATTTTTGCACCTTATGTACGAACATTTGAAGCATCCAGTCTGTGTTCGTCAGCACAGACTGGATGTTTCACATCTTCGTACATAAGGTGTTTGTCAGCAAAGTAATTCATCTGGAGAGGCTCTTCAAGCTCAGATAATTCGGTGAGTTAATTTTTTTTTCCTTTTTTTTTTTTGCACAGTTATATTTCCCATCCTTCTTTCTCATCTGGGCTTTAGACCGGCAATGGCGAACTTAAAAATATTTTTTTTAATTTTTGTAATTATTTTAATTTTTTTAAATTTTTAAGTAATTTTTTTTTCAGAAGTAAGGGCTTCATTTCATCTTCCAGCTGTAGCAACTTGGTTAAAAGTTCTTCTTTGTGTGGTATGTTTCAAAACATGAGTCAACGCACAAAGGTACATTGCATGTTTTGCATTCATATTTCGTTTCTCGACGCACATTCTGTTTCGAGCAGACTGCACATCTATGTCATAGTCCGCGTTTCTTGGATTGGTCACTTGGAATGACATGTGGAAAATGCCTCCCAGTAACGCGAAGAGGATTCTTGTCATTCGAGCGTCATCCTTTCCTATCTCTTGTCCGTTCTATAGCAAATTTTTCCACAAGTTCTCGAACCAGACATAAATGAAAATCTGCTAATGATATTTTGCTCCCTGTTACCGATTTGTGAGGAGTGTGAGCATTCAAAACACAAAGGTCCACTACATGAAAAGAAAAAGAAAAAAAAACAAACATTTAACAGATTTACGCACAGATGCAACAGAGCTTAACAGCATATCGGAGTGGTCTACTGCTCCTATATTTGCATTGTAATCAACAACACATTGCGGCTTCATTACTTTTTCGCCAGTCGTCCTGTTTGTCTTTCCCGTGTCACACATTTCTGTAGTGTTGCAGGTGTCAGCATGAACACTTCTCTCTTGTCGCACCACTTGACGGCAAGCATTGCGTCAGTTGACATAAACTCAACTTCTCCTGTTTCAGTTTCTTTTGTAGCTTCGGAAAGTTGCGCCTGTTCCTACGTACAGTACCGCATGCTGCTGTTGTCTGGTTGTGAAGCCAGAGGAACAAGACTGGGCTTGTATACCAATTGTCGACATACAGGGTATGTCCACGCTCAAGGTAGGGCTTCATTAGTGTTGCCACAAAATCACCGGATTTCCCCGAATTATGGACTTAAGTTTCTGTTGTTGTGTCTGTGTATACAATGAAATCCAGTATGTATCCAGTTTTACAGTCGCACAACACGAATGTTTTGATTCCAAATCTACTGTATTGTTTAAAAGACAAGCGACCTTTGAACAATAATAGGCTTTCATCGACACAGTCTTCTGTATGGATTAAATGCACCTGCGGAACGCCACACGAACTGTATCAATTATTTTCCTAATTTTGAACAAACTGTCATCAGCACGATTGGCCGAGTTGTCACTAAAATGCAACATTCTCAAAAGTAACATAAAACGGTCACGCGACATAACTTCGCCAAAAATTGGAGTACTCAGAAGTACATCTCTGGACCAATATTCCTTTATTCTCAACTTGTTGTGCCTGTGTATACAATGAAATCCAAGACGTATCCAGTTTTACAGTCGCACAACACGTGCCATGAGAAGTCAAATACCAATGAAGCTATACATTTCCTCAAAACCTGTACCTTTCCAGGTGGATAGTCGGGAACGAGCTGATTCCGTCGTATTTGCCATGGTGAAAGTGAAAAATCGGTTCGTTTCAAGTGCTATAAATTTCAACAGATCTTCTGATAGAAACAGCATGGAAAAGGATAGAACGCTCGAATCAGGCACTAGTTGGCAATTATGTCCTGAAGATGAGTCATCAAGTGCGTGAAGTACTGGACTGAAATCATGTTTTTGCCAATCAAATTTCTCATTCTCATTAAGGCGTGGCCTTCTACGGATCGATTCGTCTTCACTTTCAGAATCTGAAGAAGAACTCTCCTGGCGAGCTCTACTAGGTGAAGTACGTGGAGGTGTATTACTAAGAGAGTCTTCTGATGAATCTTCATCGTCACTGCATTCATTGAAGATGCCACACTCACTGTCACTGTCACTCCTTGTCAGTATCTCCAGTATCTCTTCGTCAGTGCAACGACGCCGATGTGCCATTTGTCTGTGGAACTCGAACTCTAAAAATCCTGATGAAACGGCATATGGCTAAACGACACCACAAAAGCAGAATGCAGACGATCACATGAACCAGCTAGCACGAATGTCGAACAGCAACTGCGAAATCCGTAGCAGAGTGTTTCCCATATAGCAGGGACAGCGGCACAGAACAATAAATAGGGCACATCCATCCCAGGGAGTGCACGGGACAAAAGAACTAGCGGCCAGCATGCAACCCTGACCGGCTATTGACGTCCAAAGGCTCACAGGCAGTGAGTGGTACCGGCTGCGGTATAAACCGTCATTAGCAATCAGGTACAGGCTAGGCCGCGCGGCGAATGCCGTCTGCAGGGCCCACGGGAAAGCCCACTTCAGCGGCAAACAACGCCCGCAGGCCCCGCGGCGAGGTGGAGCGCCGCGGCATATCACGTCTGCAGTACTCAAAGGGTTATGAACGTCTAACACGATGTTGTGTGACACCTTGAATTTAAAAGGAAGCAAACGTTTGCCGAATTACATTCATTCTTCACAGAAGTACAGGGCAATGAACAACTGGATGTTAAAAGCTAAGCAAATGTTGTCTCCTGTTTATTAACTTTTAAGGCTTAAGTATTTTATAATTATACAGTAAATAGGAATGTGCCTATGTTACGAATTTTGTTTTCTACATTGTCATTTGATACATACAATTCATTTCGTCGTAAGCTTGAATAATGTACAACAATTACATAGCCCTCCCAGGGGACACCGCCTTAACGGAGAGTGAGGGTTTGCGTGCTTCGATGAAGTCAAGGGCTATGCCGACGGTAGTGTACCTATCAGCAGGGCCACCCAAGTCGGACAGGCCTTGACAGAGGAGCCGGACCGTGTCTCACAACATAGGGCAGGGAGGGCTCTAGAGGCGTAGAGAAGCCAGCTTTTCTAGGGGAGTAAAGCCCTACAAGAAAATCAGGCACGTTGGAAGGCCGTGGAGCGGGAGTCCCAGTATCCAACTATACCTGCGCAGCCCCCGTAAGGCGGCCATGCGAAATAAAAAGTTGCTGGCAAGCAAAATAGGGAAAGCCGTGCGGAAAACCATACGACGAACCGAAAAAGGTTAAAGATTTTGGCATGGCGGAACATGTAAACTTAATAACATGGAACGTCAGAGGGATATCGACAAAGGAAGGAGAACTACATAAAATATTAGAAGAGAGGAGTTGTGATATATCATTTATTACAGAAAATAAAAAGAAAATGAAAGGAACTAAAGATGTAGGATAGGAGTAGAACAAAGCAAAAGAGCACAAGCTGGGATTGCCATAATAATAAATAAAAATGGACAAACATATTGATAAGCTATGCATGGATAAACGAGCGGATATGCTGCATAAGATGTAAGATTTCTAGAGGATATCTAACCTGTACAGCAGTGTATGCCCCAGAGGAAGGGAGGACGAAGGAAAGCGAGACGTTCAATGAAGATCTACGGAAAACACTAGATAGGATAAATAAGAATGACTAATTGTAATTGGCGGAGACTACAATGCAAGAATAGGGAGGGAAAAAATGGATAATATAGTTGGCTATGCTGGAGAGACTACAGTCAACAGCAAAGCGAGACGTTCAATGAAGATCAACGGAAAACACTAGATAGGATAAATAAGAATGACTAATTGTAATTGGCGGAGACTAAAATGCAAGAATAGGGAGGGAAAAAATGGATAATATAGTTGGCTATGCTGGAGAGACTACAGTCAACAGCAATGGATCCATGTTAAGAGATTTTGCAACTTTCAACAACTTCAGAATATTAAACTCTTTCTTTAAACACAAAAAAAATTTACACAAGTACATATGGTCCGACAGGGGATTTAGAACCATAGTTGACTACTTGGTAGAAAACCAAAAAACACCTGTTCTGTTTCAGGATGTGCATGTGTATAGAGGGTACGACACTGACACAGACCACTTTCTGCTACAAGCAAAAGTTGCCCGAAAGCAGATATGGCATAAAACACGCAAAAAATCCCCAAAACAACCATGGGAGGTATATAAAGTCTACTTACTAGGAGTCAATCAAGAATCTTCATTAAAGACGCTCAGACACAGTAATGGGCACAGTTCCAGAATCAGAGAGTATTGAAAAAGAGTGGGAACAGATAAGAACATACCAAGAAATGCAGCCAGTAAAGTTTCAGGTAAAACTAAACACAGAAAGAAGAAAAAAGGCCACATGATTTGGACAAAACTAATTGAGGAGGCTGTTGAAATAAAGAGAAAACTATATAAAAAATATCTACAACACCCAACTCAAGAGAATAATGAAGCAGACACCAGAAGTGAAAAAACTAAGCAGGAAGCTCCATCAAGACGATTGGGATAACTTTGTTGCCAGGATCGAAAACGATGTCCATGGGAGACAAACACTTGTATATAAAATGGTAAGACACTTGAATAACAGCGAAAAGGATGTGGCAGATATCAATGTAATAAAGAACAAAGTCTGGCTGCATTATTACAACGAAATGTGGACTAACGAAATGAATACAGAATATGATAAAGGTTTTGAAACAAATCCAGATCATCTTGAATTCCAAGAATTAGAACATGCTCTCAGATATACAAAAAACCGAAAGGCAGTAGGAAGTGATGGCATTAACAGCGAACTAATAAAATATTCTTCAGTAGCATTTAAAAAAAAAGGTTCCTAAAATTTTTGATCCTTTGCTGGATAACAAAGGAAATATCACTATTAAATACAGTGTATACGATATACGTTAGAACAATAACCGAAAGACTAAAACCCATAATGGAGTGCGTGCTGTCAGAAGAACAAAATGGATCCAGAAAGGGGAGAAGCCATACAGACAACATATTTGTGCTACAGCAAATTATAGAAAAACATAAGGATTTCAATAAAGAAACACACATCCTTTTCGTCAATTATGTAAAGGCATTTGATAAAGTAAATAGACAGCTATTGTGGGAAATTTTAATAAGAACAGGTGTACCAATACACATTATACAGGTAGTTCCAAGGATCTGTGCTAATACAAGAATCCAAATAATTTGGGAATAATGAAGAAACAACAAAGCTTATTAATTTATGAGGTCGACAAAGTTGCAGCCTCCCTCCACTGTTTTTTAATATATACATTGACGACATTATACGGCAATGGCGAATGAAACTGAAGAACTATACATATAACTTCAACCAAAAAGATTACATTATGACTTTGTTATTCGCAGATGACCAAGTGTTAATTTCGAATAATGAAGATGGACTGCAGAGAGCTGCCTACAGACTATACCAAACGTGCCCGATATATGTCAATAACAATACAAAAAACAAAAGCCATTTCTGTGGAAAAAAATCCAGCAAGACAAAAATAATTATAGACAACAGAATTATGCAGCAAGTAGATAGATTCAAATTTCTAGGTATCATGCTGTCGAACAGGGGAGACCTAGATCAAAATGACAAAACTGAGAAATTTAACTACTTAAATGGCACTGTCAGAAGAGCCTTCCAACGTGAAGTAAGAACAGAAACATATCTAAAATTTTATCAAGTTATGTCAGTACTAACATTACTATGTGGAAGTGAATCTTGGACAATGAAAACCAAAGATAAAATAACATTACAAGCCAATGAAATGAAATTCCTCAGGTACATAGCAGGATACACAGAGCTAGACCACAAAAGAAATACAGATATCAGGAAGGAATTAAATATTTTCGATTTAAACAGTAAGATTGATGAATACCGACAAAAATGGTTATCCCATGTGTTACGAATGGACAAATCAAGATTACCCCTACATTTTTGGCTATATACTGCGCAAGGTAAAAGATGCATTGGAAGACCTGCAAAGGGATGGAAGGACCAGGTGTAGCTGCAACAGGCTGAGGGAAAGCCTAATACATGACGGAAGAAGAAGACAATCACAGAGCATTGTTGCATTCCGAGCACTAAGCAGTTATAAAATTCGTCCTACTTTTGACTCCCAGAAATGTGGTCACCTTAGATATAGATAGGTAACCATGCGCGCCGTCTACGTGAATGCTCCGGGGCTCGAGCACCCAGAAAATAATCTCGTGGGTACGCCGCTTCCACAAGATTTTTCGTTTCAAAAATAAATAAATAAAATAAATACTTCTCGCTTGCCATTATCAAAAAATAATAAGCAATTACAACACTGAGACGGAAGTCAAAATTTCTAACCTCTAAAACATAATTGTTTGTTTCAAAGGCGTTTGAGCAAAGGCAACCAAGCAACACATTCCCTCCTTCCTTTTCTTTCTTTGGCCAAGTGGACGGCAGTCCTTACAATAACAGTGAAAGTATGTTGTCAATAGAATCCTGTCTTTTCCGTTTGCTTTTATGTTTCCCAACAAGTGACACACTACAACAAACTAACTCAATGCGTCGATACGTGTTTTAAAAGATTAGTTTGGTGCATAACTTCACATCGTTTTTGTTTGCATGTTGGTATTTCGGTTGCTATGGGTTTATTTATCGATTGTCATTCTTTATTTGTAGTTCATCGTCGCTATTGGAGTTCATATTTTGTCATGTGGAGATAATTAGTGGAACTGTGGACGCTAGAAAATGGAGTGTCAAGCGGAGAAATCGGAACATTTCCGACGTTTTCTTTTGTTCGACTTCAGTCGAGGGGTGACAGCAGAAGAGGCAGCCAGAAACATGTGCGCCGTGTATGGGGATAATGTCATTGGGTATAGCACGACTAGAAAATGGTTTTATCGTTTTAAGGAGGATCGTTTTGACATTAACGACTCTCCACTATCAGGAAGACCTTCGGGGTTTGATGAAGATCGTTTAAAAACATTAATCCTAAATGATCCGCATCAGCGTGCTCGAGAACTGAAATGTGAGGAACTGTGATCATTCCAACATCGTACGACATTTGCGTGCAATGGGGAAGGATAAAAAATTCCGTGCATAGGTGCCGCATGCTGTAAGCCAAAATCACAGAAATAAGTGGGTGGCCATATGCGCATCTCTGCTTGCTCGTCATCAACTGGCTCGTGAACGACACCGACCATTCCTATCGTGTTTCGTTACTAATGACGAGAAACAGTGTCTTTGTGCTAACGTAAGGTAACTAAAGGAATGGCTGAGCCCAAACGAAGCTAATCCCTGTGCAAAGACTTGCGCACATCCAACAAAGATAATGTCATGCATGCATCTGGTGGGACAACAATGTTGTGATGTACTACGAATTGCTTCCTCGAGGTGTAACCACCACTGCTGACATGTATTGTCAACAATTTGGACATCTTGCAGACGCAATCCAAGAACAACGACCAGAAAGATTACGCGAAGCAGTGCTACTCCACGATAAAGCTCGCTCGCATTCTGCTAGACTGACAAAAATCTCTATACAGGAGTTGGGTTGCGAAGTCATTCCGCATCCATCTTATTCACCAGATTTTGGGCCCTCAGATTGTCACGTTTTCCGCTCTCTATCAGACAACCCACATTTTACAGTTTATGTTCACAACAAACCCTTACAGTACAGTTAAAATAAATTGCATATATGAAGAGTATTTTAATTTCTATGAGTGTGGTATTTAAGTAACGTGTTGGTAATATCATTGTCTCTTACTATCATTGTGCATGTAAATTATTTACAGTAAACAATACCTGATAACTACAGATCTAACTGGCATTTTATTAAGGAATTAAAAATTAAAATGTAGACTAATAAACTAATACAGAAAGAACCAGTTAATGTTACAATTACATATGCTGAGAATATTCGTAACAGTAACTTAGTTTTATAAGTACTATAAACATTTATAAGTACTATAAATACTTGTGTGACAGCCCTTGCGGACCATGGCCTGCCACAGGGGCCTTTGTGTGGGCGGACATTTGGTCATTGCGTCGCTTTGGTCCCACAATTGCCCCCAGTACTCATTTCAGACTGAGTCGACCTGGGAAACGTAGGGATTGTGGGTCCGTCCAAGTACATTTAGACCCGGATTTGAACCTATTTCTCTTGCGTTTAAGTCAGCCATGTTGGTGTCTGAGCTAGGGCAACCCCAACTTATCATTATTATACTGGCATATTTTACTTTATCACAGCACAGCCACTCATGACATAAGCAGTTTCATAAAGGATTGTAAATAAAAGGCAATGATTTAAAAAAATATCGAGGCTCCCCTGAAAACATATATAACACGTTCCGCCATTGATATGCAACTTGTAATATCTCTTTATATTAGATGAATTATTCTGATACAATTCTACCCTTGAATGACGTTTACTAATTTTCTATCTTCACACTCGCCGAATCCATGCGTAAAGTAGTTTCATACAATAGCTATGCCACGAGCGCATAATTATTCTTTGTAGTACTCTCTCTGGTGGTTGTTAGAAAAAAGCTTCCGAGATTGTCTTCGTGCCGATTAGCCTGAGCATTGTTTGAAGAATTGTAATCTGAATAATGGGATTTATGACAAAAGATAACTGATACGAAATTGCACGATTAAAAGGGAAATATATATATATATATATATATATATATATATATATATATATATATATATATATATATTGCTCCTTCATACAAAAGGTGTGTAACAATTTACATTATTTGACATTTCAGAATTGATGATATTCATCGATATATTGTGTAGTTGTTAATCAGAAGGGAACATCCGAAAGACTGGATACGAACCTGCTTTTAATAATTTTAATAATCCAAGAGCTCCATTACTTCTTCGGAAGGTTAAACTTCATCAAAGCCAAATATCCGCTTGATCTGCGGTTTCCCGACTGATTATACAACGCCCCCAAAAATACGAGACATTTTATTTGTACAGATTAGCAGACTGCCGCAAAGCACGAGCCTGCAGAGTAGAAGAATCATCGCCTGATTTCATTCTAACAAGTAAAATTTTTGAATCATTTTGAGAGACGGAGTTATGACTGTGTTTCCTATTATGAATAATTGATTGCTCGAACGAATTGAAAACTATATAACTACATAATTACATAGGTAAGAGGAAAAATTACAAACTACAGAAATTCTGGAAAGTCGATGCTCTTACATAGCTTAATATCCATCAACAGTTATCCATTTTAGAATCTGCAATATCATCTACACATGTCGACAGCTTGAAACGTACGATTAACAATGCAGTCCCCCTGACATTGTTTAAAAGCATGGTTTCGTTACGTATCAACAAAGAACAGAAAGCCTGAAGGCGACTGTCCTAGAAGAAAACCTTAATCATTTTCTTTTCCTGTCGGCTTTAAATGAGTTGAAAATTATCGACCTCTAGCTCCTAGGGAAACGTGGCATTGGCCGCGAATATCTTGCAATGGTAGTGTATCCACATTTACTTGATAAAATGGGAAAAAACGGCAAAATATTCCAATGATGTGTGATCCGGTCTCACATCGTTTTCCGGCTGTAAAACATGAGGCACGTGTAGAATAATGTGTTCTAAACTAAAATATTCACACTAATTATAAAAGAATAACAGAGATTTTTTTATTTTTTAAAAATCGCCGAACCATGCACGCATAATCTGCGCCAACAGTTGTTTTGTTTCCAAAATTCTGCATTAATAAATACAAGGTATGACCATAAATTAACGGGGCTGATGCTGTCACAGAATAAGTGTGGATGCGCCAAAGATGAACGACCAATAGCTGTGAAGCATGAATCCTTCTCTGTCGAATGCGGAGTCTCTGGTGTCTGTAGAAAAAAAAATCAGTGTGGCCTTAGTTTGTGCGAGAGCTGTTATTTTGTTATGCCAGAAAAATGTTCTACGTCTACATCTACGTTTATACTCCGCAAGCCACCCAACGGTGTGTAGCGGAGGGCACCTTACGAGCCACTGTCATTACCTCCCTTTCCTGTTCCAGTCGCGTATGGTTCGCGGAAAGAACGACTGCCGGAAAGCCTCCGTGCGCGCTCGAATCACTCTAATTCTACATTCGTGATCTCCTCGGGAGGTATTTTTAAGTAGGGGGAAGCAAAATATTCGATACCTCATCCAGAAACGCACCCTCTCGAAATCTGGGCAGCAAGCTACACCGCGATGTAGAGCGCCTCTCTTGCAGAGTCTGCCACTTAAGTTTGCTAAACATGTCCGTAACGCTATCACGCTTACCAAATAACCCTGTGACGAAACGCGCCGCTCTTCTTTCGATCTTCTCTGTCTCCTCTGTCAACCCGACCTGGTACGGATCCCACACTGATGAGCAATACTCAAGTATAGGTCGAAGGAGTGTTTTGTAAGCCACCTCCTTTCTTGATGGACTACATTTTCTAAGGACTCTCCCAATGAATCTCAACCTGGTACCCGCCTTACCAACAACTAATTTTATATGATCATTCCACTTCAAATCGTTCCGTACGCATACTCCCAGATATTTTACACAAGTAACTGCTGCCAGTATTTGTTCCGCGCCGGTCGCGGTGGCCGTGCGGTTCTAGGTGCTTCAGTCCGGAACCGCGAGACTGCTACGGCCGCAGGTTCGAATCCTTCCTCAGACATGGATGTGTGTGTGATGTCCTTAGGTTAGTTAGGTTTAAGTAGTTCTAAGTTCTAGGAGACTGATGACCTCAGATGTTAAGTCCCATAGTGCTCAGAGCCATTTGAACCATTTTTTTTTGTTTTTGTTTGTTTCGCTATCATATCATCATAAAATAAAGGATCCTTCTTTCTATGAATTCGCAATACATTACATTTGTCTATGTTAAAGGTCAGTTGCCACTCCCTGCACCAAGTGCCTGTCCGCTGCAGATCTTCCTGCATTACGCTGCAATTATCTAATGCTGCAACTTCTCTGTATACTACAGCATCATCCGCGAAAAGCCGCATGTAACTTCCGACACTATCTACTAGGTCATTTATATATATTGTGAAAAGCAATGGTCCCATAACACTACCCTGTGGCACGCCAGAGGTTACTTTAACGTCTGTAGACATCTCTCCATTGAGAACAACAAGCTGTGTTCTGTTCGCTAAAAACTCTTCAATCCAGCCACACAGCTGGTCTGATATTCCGTAGGCTCTTACTTTGTTTATCAGACGACAGTGCGGAACTGTATAGAACACCTTCCGGAAGTGAAGGAAAATGGCATCTACCTGGGAGCCTGTACCTAATACTTTCTGGGTCTAATGAACAAATAAAGCGAGTTGGGTCTCACACGACCGCTGTTTCCGGAATCTATGTTGATTCCTACAGAGTAGATCGATGTCAGAGATATAGGCCTATAGTTTTGTGCATCTGCTGTTAAGTGCAATAATAGAGTAATGAATTGTTGGAAGTTTCACATCAACTTGGAAAAACTGATACTGAAACCTGTCTGATACTAAAAAGAAGCGTCATGCGAAGACTGTTGACCACGTACGCAAGTTTCTGAGCGGTTCAAGCGTTTCCAAGATTACCGAGAGTACGTTGAAGATGACTCACGCCAGAGACGCCCGTCACCATCATAAACGGGACAAAATATCGATAAATAAGGTAATTTGATTCGTTTGAGTATTCGATTGATTGCTGTAACTGTAGAAATTGAAAAAGAGTATTAAGGCAAATTTTATATAACCAATTTAACATGAGAAAAGCATGTGCGAAACTCCGCAAATTCTCCCGATCGAACAAAAAGAAACTCGTGAAAATTTTTGTACTGAGACTTTTTGGATACCATTGAAAATGATCCTCATCTTTTTGAAAGAGTGATAACATGTGACCAATCTTTATTTTTACACTTATGATTGAGTAACTAACCGCCTAGCCATGCATTGGAAAGGTTCAACTTCACCGAGAGCGAAAAAAGCTCGAATGAGCAAACCAAGATTCCAAGTGATGATGATTTTTTCGATATTCATGAAACTACGTATCTTCGCTGTGTTCCTGAAACTCATACTATTAACCAACATTAGTGTCTAGTGGTTCCTCCTCAACTTCGTGAGAAAATAATAATAAGAAGAAAAAGATTTAAAATCAACTGCTTATCGTTCTCCAATGAGGACGTTCGCTAATAACAATAAAATAATAAAAAAAATTGATGAGAGTTGTGGAAGAACAAGTCATGAGTTCTGTATCAAGACAACACACCGGCTCATACCGCATTATCTAGTAAGTAGAGCATCCCACTGTTAGCCCACCCACCTTATTCGCCTGACCTAGCACCGTGTGACTGTTTTCTGTTTCCTAAGGTCAAATTCGCATTAAGACGAACAAGATTTTACTGTGTTGACGCAGTGAAAGAAAAAGTGAAGCGCATCATCAAGGAGCTCGCAGAGGAAGACTTCGAGCACTGTTTCCATCAATGGTAACTTTGCATGGAGCATAGCTGTGGTAGTGGAGGGGAGTATATTGAGGGTGACAATGACTAAATATGTATGTTTCTGAAATAAAATGTTTTACAGTAATACTCCCGTTATTTTACACCCACACCTCGTACGTTTTTCCTTAGAAGATTGTGTGAGGTTGAGAGGTGGCATGAGCCCCCTCTCATATTTCTATCTTACGATTTTCGTCTCTAATTGCATGCGGTGAAAAGTTGCTATTCCTTCACACGCGGACTTCCCACGGAGCGTCTCTCGTCACCCGGGTGGTCCGGTGACAGGCGGGCTCTCCTGATCTGGAAAGGGTTAAGCCGACGGGTGTGAGGGAGTCGAGTGAATGCTTTCCAGACGCCAGCATTGTCAAAAGATACGCCCGGAGGGGTCTGAAGTAGCGGCTGGGCTAGAGGTTCCGTTACTTCGCAGAATCTTAGCGAAAACACTTTCTGGCGGGCTACCAGCGAGGCGTGGGAATGACTTGTGTACCCAGGCAGTTGTGGCGGGAAAATTCCCGCGCTTTCTGCAAAATAGTAACTGTGATTGGCTGGCTCAGGGCATAGCTCCGTGACGTAGCAAAATCAGCGCAGAAATTGGCGCCAAGAATCTCCATTGGTGGAATGTTAGTGCTCCGGCAATGGAGTGGAATTTTCCGCCGGTTTTCGAGTTGCTGATTGGAACGTTTAACCACGGCCACTGTCGTGGGGGCGGGAATGTTGTGTGTTCGGCCTGTACGGGTGCTCTAGGTAGTCGGCTCTCGCCTTTCGGTCGAGGACGTCGAAGCAACCAGCCATCGCCTCCGGTACGCCAGATCGTGTTCTGGCAGTTAAGACGACAGTTTGGTAATGTATGTCTGCAACACTGGCAGATAGGGATTTTCCTAGGTGATAATCAGAGCTCAGCAGAGTGCGCCTTTTCGTCTTTTTCTAACCTTGTTCTGTCTTGAGTCGCAGCAATTAATGTTAGGTTAGCTGTGTGTCTCTCTTAAGATTTGAGTGACAAGGAATTGGCTCCACATACCACTTCGTCATAAACCTCACAATCTAGTTTAGGGACAACTTCACCTTCACAGTGTTTGTTTGTGTATCCAATTTGAGCCAATTTGATGTATTATAAATGTTTCATGTGTTTTTGTTTATTATTTTGTGTTTAGTCTTAATAAATCATATTGTTATTTTGGACAGAACTTTCATTCTGTTAATCGGTAGAGCAACCCATCATTTCTCACTACGTTAATGAAACCTTCCTTTATTTAACTTATTTATCAAATTAAATTATTGCAGGTGCCAAACTCTTTTCTACTCCACTTGCAGGGTTGATTACAGTCAGTTCGCGTGTATTTTTTAATCCTTGTGCAACAGCAAAAGCCGGAGTTAGAATAGGGGGGGCTTAGTGCATCATTTACATGTGTAGATTCTAGAATTTAGTGTTAAATACACTGCTATCCCGGCACCTCGCATAAAATGGCGACCCTTAGCCTCGGATCTTTCCTGTGAATCGCTGATAAGCAATTATTATTAGTAGTAGGGACACTCAGAAATTTTTTTGCTTAGTTTTTTATTGATTAATACCCAAGTTTTTTTTCTGGTAGTTCCGCGTTTAGTTTTTAAGTAGCGGCGCATAATTACAGTTTTTGTTTTCAGTGTATATATTTTTTTTTTGTTCATTGTTTTTTGTGTTTTGTTGATGTGGTGTCCGTACCACATCGCACTTTGTCGGATTTGTGTGCGGTTTCTGTACCACATCAAATTGTGCTTGTAATTACGGCGTTGGAACAGCGTTGTTGAAATTTTATGTCTATGTGTAAAAATATGTGGAGTAGATTAATTTTATTGTGGATTTTAGAGAAATTTATTTTTCATGAATGATAACGAGAAGTAAGGCACGACTATTATCGAGCGAAGCTAAAACAAAAGAGGATAGCATAATGGATAAGGGGCAGTTTACTGACGGGAATAGGTTCGGAGATGAGATGGGCACATTTTTAGCAGGACAGGACGCCAGGGTCATTGATGAGGAAGGTGATTTGGACGTGATCTCAGAGCAGCGTTGCGGCCGTGATTATGATAGTGAAGTAGAGGATGAAACAGAGACAGGCACACAGGTCGAGACGGTAGCAGAAGTTTATAATCAAACTAACGAGAACAGACAGCGGCTAGCTCGGCCACGTCAGAGCTCTAGCGCCCAGGTGTCCAGAGTTACATCTCCCACGTATGAACAGGATCAAAAAGATGACGTAAACCCAATACTGAGCTTCCTACGATCAATGAAAGAAGAAGATGAGAAACAGCGTAAGAAGGACACTCAGACTATAATTTCGCATATAGGGGAAATTCGTGGGGAATTACTAACAATAAAGAAAGAATGTGGAGAAGCGAAACAAATGTCAATGGCTGCACAAAAAGTAGCAGGCCTGGCCAAAACGGCAGCAATAGGGGCAATGAAAGTCGCGGAAGCAACTCGCAGGGCGCTTGCGACGTACAACACAATCCCACTCAAAATCCCTAGCATTCTTAAAAACTCAAGGTAATATCGCGGTTGCGAACACCACGAAACGAATGGGAGAAGTAGAGAGTCAGATAGCAAAACGGGCACACGAGCACTGCGCGTTCGGATACCAGTGATGGAATACACGGAATTGTGTCTCCAAGGAAAAGCCCGCCGTGCTCTAGCCCAATGACCGAGTGCGGAACTAACAATGCACAAGCAGAAACAGCGAGTAATAGCTCCAATAATTATAGCGCACTTAGGAGAGTAAATTCTGAATGCCACTTCCACTGTGATACAGAGGTAGCACATCACAGTTATCAGCAAGATAGAACAGGACACTCAGCAGACGTCCAAGTATCGGAAACGAGTGACAACACCAGTGCGAGGATCAGACCGGATTTTGATCATAATCACTTCCTGTCGATACTAAAATTCCAGAAGTTCAAAGAAAATGGAGGGTCGATGCATCCGAAGAGCTGGGTGATGCAGTTTACAAATTCATTACCGGCATCATGGCCAACCCAGGCAAAATTAGAATTCATGTGTGGACACATCGAAGGCCAAGCCGCGGAAAAGATGCATTCCTGCGGACCTACTGGTCAAAGGAAACGCAAGACAGGATTAAAGAGGAAATAATATTTTGTCCTGAACTGGAAGTGTCCGGGCATAGGAACGCAACCAAATTTCTTGATGATTTACTCAAGAAGAATCAATTTTTAGATAGTCCATATAGCAACGGAGAAATCATTAAATTTTGCTTTTCCAAATTGCCAGTTAGGTACCAACAGACACTTGTCGGCAAGTGTGGATCTGACATAGAAGCATTCAAGAGTCTATTGCGCGAACTCGAAGTAGTCTTTGATAAACAAGACGCAAAGGACAGGAAGAAGGGGCAAAGTAACAAATACCACGGGCCAGGAAGGGAAGACGACAATAGATCGCATAATCGCACTGGTCAGTTAGGAAACCAGGGTTACGGAAGTCAAGGTTACGCTATTCAAGGTTATGGAAACCAAAGACACGGAAACCAGAACGTCAGGGAGCAGTGTCAATCTAGACAAGGAATCTGGGATAGGAGGAATAACGAACGGCAAAGCGACCGTAATTGGAGAGAGCGAAACCAAGGACAACAGTGGAACCAGGAGATTGAAACTAGACCCGCAAATCCTAATGCACGTCAGAGGAGGGGGAGCTTAACAAGGGATTGACGCCAGACTAGTGCGAACACAGGCCGCCGGAATTTCGCACGTAATCTCGTACCTGGCCAACTACGGATGATACATTACGAAGATTTATCAGAAATCCTGCTCGAGGAACATAAAGCAACTCCTCGACAAGATCGGCAGCCTCTTATCACCGTAGCAATAGCTGAAAAGAGTATGAATGCGATAATAGATAATGGAAGCTACATAACAGCAATATCTGAGGCAGCATACAAGAGGTGCTCTCAGGAGATGGACTGGCCTGTTCTATCGGTTAAGAAAACCAAAATAAAAGGGGCATTAGCGAGTAAATGTACGGAGGTCACCCAACAAACAAGACTGGAATTCTCCTGCCAAGGACACAAAATAGAGTCTAACTTCTGGATCGTGCCAAATCTGGCAATAGACATGATAATAGGAACGGACTTCCTAAATGAACATGAAGCAATAGTTGATCTAGGACGAGGTGAAGTGGTTTTGAGGAAAGGGAATTCCGTCCACATTAAGTTCGACGACCAGCTGATCCCAGCTCAACTACCGTCTAACTGTGTACGGATAAACTATGCGTGTCTGAAAGACAGAAAGGAAGAACAGGTCGACGTTGCGGGTAGGGGAGAGGACACGGATGAGAATGAAGTCGGAATAATGGGAGAAATAAAGGAGAAAATAGGAGAAAAAGTGGAAGCAATAAACAATATAAGGTGCGACCACCGCAAAGAACTTCATAAATTACTAGTAGAACATGCGGAGGTCTTCCTTCCCAAGACAGGATCAATAAAGAACTTCCAAAATGAATTTCGTGTACGTCCGCACAACCAGTTTCGTGTGCCACCCTATCCAATCCCCTTGGCATATCGACAGAAAGTAGCAGCTGAAATTACGCGAATGCTGAGCGAAGGAATAATAGAACCTACGGCTTCAGCCTGTAATAACCCGTTAAGAGTAGTCGAGAAGGCAGATGGTAGTATTCGTTTAGTCTTGGACTCGCGACAAATTAATACCATAATAGAACTCGAAACAGACAGACCGGAACGATTAAAGGAACTCTTACAAAACTTCCATGGAATATCAATCTTCTCATCAGTTGATCTAAAATCGAGTTTCTGGTAGATCGAGCTCCATCCAAATTGCAGACAGTACACAGCCTTTTTAGCATTTGGAAGATGTTACCGGTTTCGTCGTCTACCATTTGGTTTGAACGTTTCATCTGCCGCATTCATTCGGGGGCTGGACGGCATACTAAGCGATAATTTGAAACGTCATGTCACCAGCTATGTGGACGATTTGCTGATCGCGGAGAAATCTTGGGGAGAGCACAATGCGGTCCTCGGTGAACTCCTTGCGACATTCAAGGAATACGGAGTGACTATCAATATCGAAAAATCGAATTTTGGGATGTCCTCTGTCAAATTTCTAGGACATATCATCACGGGTGAGGGCATTGCGCCAAATCCCGAAAAGATCGAAGCGATTGAAAAGTTTCCCATTCCTACGACAAAGAAGCAGTTAAGGGGGTTCTTGGGGATCATAAATTTTTACAACCGCTTTATACATGTCAAAACTCAGAGAAGTCCTAGGTTGCATCAACTTACAGGAAAGAAGATTCCTTGGGAATGGGATGAGGCGGCCGAATCCGAATGGAAAGCATTAAAATTCGCATTATTACAAGCACCCATCCTATCACACCCTAATTTAGCAGAAGAGCTTTGCATAGTAACGGACAGTTCATACTCAGGTCTGGGTGTCATGGTGTTCGAAGACTATGTACATGAAGTAAACAGGGTGTGGAAGACAATTGCGTTTGGTAGCAGAGTACTAGCCAAGAGTGAGAGGAATTACTCAGTAACCGAGATAGAGGCGCTGGCTATTGTATGGGCGTTTGAAAAATTCAGATACCTTCTGTTTGGTCTACACAGACGAGGGTCTACACAGACCACAAGGCACTCGAGTTCTTGATGACTGCAAAGCTTAATCACAGGCGGCTCATTAGGTGGGCATCATATCTGCAGCAGTACAACTTTTCGATAGAATATATCCCCGACAGTCAGAACATTATTGCAGACGCCTTATCACGGTCACCGATCGGATTTGAGCACAACATGGAAGAAGATCTGGAGGAAAATCACTACTGCCTTTTCTATATGCAGAAAGTAGCCTTTGAAAATTTTATTACCTGTAGTATGCAGGACATCAAGAAGGAGCAAGACATGGACCCTGGCCTAGTGTTATTGAAACAGAAATGGATAGACAGAAGACACGCCACCATCAGGCAGTTCTACTGAAACGTCCCCTTGAACAATTTATACACGACTGTGCTTAACCTGACACACAATATTTTGTTAGCGCAACGGAATCTGACTTTCAATAATCCCTACAAAAGAATGGCCCTGACTAACATTAAACTATACCTTTCACAAATCACTTACCTCACAAAAATCTTAGCTACTCAAGCTACTGCAATACAGCGAGCGCCACTACTACCAGCTAAATAAAAGATTCAAACTATGGAAGGCACTAACTACTGATAGGGATAGTTAGCAAATGAAAGATATTAATAGAGAACAAACAATGTATTTACCTTGATATCATCATATATAAATATAGCAGTTCATGACAAATTACAAATCTCCGCCATCTCTCTCCCCACATCCACCACTGCTGGCGGCTCACCTCCAACTGCGCAACGCTACGCGCTGTTCACAGCCAGCTGCCTAACACTACAATGGCGAGTATTACAACAATGCAAAGCAGCCACAGACTGCACACAGCACAGCCAGTGATTTTCATACAGAGGTGGCGTTACCAATAAAAAAACCTAAACAGCCTACTTACATAGCCCCCATGCTCCCCACAAAAATTTTTACAAATTGGATTGGGCAGTGGCCAATACAGATTTGAAAAAATTTTTTCATAATTACAATAACAAAGAAATCAAATGCACACACTTATTGATACAATGTTGGTCAAAAGCTAAAAATTTCTCACAGTCCATAAAGACAGTCCTAATCGTACATAACAGGAGAATAGCAGTGTTTTTCTCAAAGTCTGAGCAGTAAAAAAAAAAAATGCACACGGAAGTAGTGGATTTCCATGCAGTCTTGAAGAAGTAGTGTTGTCCTTCCAATGGAAAGACAGTGCTGACTCTTGACATGCTGACAGGTATTGGGTCACAACAGAGCAAACCCACTGCAGAGTCAGTCGAAGTTTTGATGAATATTGGTAGGTCATCACAGAGCAGACCCACTGTAGTCCTGGTAGAGATTACGATATTGGTGGGCCACCAGAGGCGCAGACCCACTGCAGTCCTTGTAGAAATAATGGTACTGATGGATCATCAAAGATGTAGACCCACTGTAGTCCTTGTAGAGATAATGGTATTGGTGGGCCACCAGAGGTGCAGACCCACTGTAGTCCTTGTAGAGATAACCAGCAGCCATCTGTTGCGATTGTGCAGGTGCACATTCACCATCGAAGAGTCTTGCGGAGAATATAGCAAGTCCATAAACCACCACTTGTGCACTCACAAAGTTTTTGGAATTGTCCTTAGAACCAGCAATGCTGTTATCCAGTCCCTTGCTGAATTATTAACACATGTGCAAACACTAACAGTCCCTACTTCTCACATATTGTCCATATACTATGACCAACAGAAACGTGTGCAGTGAAATGTAACTTACAAGTTAATAATAAGATGAACTGGTGTCAATTACAATTTTATAAATTTACAACATGAAAATACAATTACAAAGGTACAAAATACATCATTAAAGAACATAACAATACAGATAACATTTGTAGTACAGGCTTTACAAAAGAATCGAACTAACATATACATCAGTGGAATTATGACATGAGTACATACATAAAAGATCACAATAACTTTTGAAACATCAACTTCACACATGAGCATTAAACAGAACGGAATTAATAATGTATAACATCTTTACAAAGTAAATAACATATTATTAATGCCAATTATATGTGAGGATAACAGTATTCCTCATCATAGTGAATGTAGCTTAATATTAAAAGAGAAAAAATTCTATGAAACTACACAGAGACAGGAAGAAAACAAATACACAAGGGTACACAAACACATAGTGGGATAACACAAAAGGAAAGGACAGGGTTTGTTTCATTGCAGTATTTTGCAAACAAAACTTTCTTTGCTTCTTGGAGATCTCCCTTCATTCATCATTATTCCCAAAAGTTCTATCTAAGCCTGCCTTCTGTATTTCGTTCACATCCTCTGTCAAAAATAGTTTTTCCCTCTGCTTTCTGTATTCTGTTCACATCCTCTGTCAATAATAGTTTTTCTCCACTGTACAGTATCCTTTTTATTTTGCCAGACCATTTTCTGATAGCTTCTCAATGCATTTCTGATAAATTTATAATAGTTAGTTTCTTATATAGTCTCCTCTTAAGCTAACTTAAATCTACTGAGCTCAGATGCTAAACTAAGGGACGAGGCAATGCAGCATCACATAACAAATCAACACAAACAGCAATGCAAAAAATGCAAATTGGCAAAGCTAGCAGCATAAATTAGCAAAAGTCAAATTCAATAACACTATGCCTGGCAAACAGCAGCAACTTATACCTAAACATGACATAGCGCAAGCAAAAAAAAAAATATTACACTAAAATGGCCACGTCTAATACCTACGTCACATCTTAACATTAGAGTGATGCATCACAAAAACTTACGCTAGTAGATAAGTTACCAAATCGTAAAAAAATTATTTATGCAATTCCTGTGAAGGGAAATGTCTTTTTGTGCTCCCTCATTTGTTTTGGATAGATCATAAAATTATTTACTGGATCTGTAGGCATAAAATATTTATATTAGTACATCTATAAAATTTTATTTTAACCAATGCTGCAGTGCAGCTAGAAACTAGATATCAAATGAAATAAGCAACTATGTACAAAGCAAAGCGTAAGAACATCGTTCAATAGTCATGTGGCATTTCATAAGTAGTAAAAAAATCTCTCATCTAGAAAGACAGTAGTCACAGTCAGGTGTGTAGACAAACTATTTCTTGTCATTTCATTAGGCATTTCAGTAAATATCAGAAAGTACGATATGTTTCCAAGTAATTAGCGTGCCGGATTTGCGATGCTTTCTCTAAAGGAATGACAATGGCCAGGATAATGGCCTCCCTTTTTTTTTTTTTTTTTTTCCTGTGCTCTGAAAAGGCACGCGCTAATGGCTTTTTCTCCAGGCGTCTGACACAGCTGGGTGCCCACGACGCATTAGGTGCAGGTGGTCACTTAACTTTCTTACGGAAATATTTACGACAGCAGTTTCCGCTACTGTGACAGTCTCATATAAAAATATTTCACAGGTCAAGAATTAGCGTTGTAAATCTGTAGAAACAAAACCCTATAAATATAACAGTGTCCAAAAAATTTTCGCCAGCATTGTGATACATTCATTCATATACACACATTTCATAACTCTTAAAGTACGATTCTCGGTTTCCAACATCCTTTTTCAAAAGTCAAGAGTCCCTAACCACTATTCATTACTCCTTACCTTATTCGTCGACACTTCTTCAATATTGCATCATAACAGCTACGTGGCTTAATCAAATAACTCATATAGCATCAGCCTATTAATCATAAACATACCTCAGCAGCATAATACACATCGTCGTCGTAAAAATAACATCATAACACCTCAGTCAAATCTCAAAATCGTCGTAGCTTCCTCCAATAATGTCAAAACCTAAAAAAAATTCTCTGCTCATGTCAAAAGTGTCATCTGCCTCAAACGTACTTTAAAAATCATGAATCCATACCAAATACATCATTCAAAGCTCTCATAGTATCACAATGGTTCCGAAAAAATATGAAGAGATCACACAGTACAGACAAAATACAATTTCATAAGTGTGAAGTTATCCAACTGTGTAATTGCGTAAACATATGTCACTGATGTAGTAAAAAAGTTTCTTTCTCTGTTAAATGATCAGATAGCTGTGTAATTTGTGTGTTAGAGAAATATGGTACCGATGTGTAAAGTTGTATAAGCAAATACCATATTAGCTAGGGTTCCTTGTGGTTGCCACACACATGGTACACAAAGTAAGTGTGTACCCCCCTGAGGATTAATGTAATTATACCCTCAGGTGTTACAGATTACACCAATGGAATGAAGTATATCACAGAAAACTTTCTTTGTAATTCAAAAATCTTTAAAAATAAATGTTTTAAGTATAAAATTGATCACTCAAATACGTGTACTGTAGCGCTAAACTGTGCATCTTGTCGCAACATAATCTCTGTGGAAGTGTCGTAGTTATCGTCCTCCGAAAGCTAAGTTCTGCAGAAGTCAATGTACTTACCACATGATAAACAAAAGTGAAATGCTTTGCGTATAAATGTCTTAGTTATTACGCTTATTGCCGTGATGAGGAAAGTACTGTGCTATAACGTATTGTTGTGCTACGGAAAAGGCAGTCTCATTGTAGCTATACCACAAAAGTTACTACTAAAACCTGTTTTACTTTCCAGAATAAAACAGAAAACTGTGCAGATATAAAACAGAAACACTGCAAAAGCAACATTGTAAACTGTCACTCATTAGTAGCGTCGTGATAAAACCGTGTAGTTGTCACATAAACTAACCACTGTGTCGTCTGGTATCTCACAGAAAGTACTTTAAACCCAGAATGTATTTTCAAGTAAACCAAAAGTTGTATTAAAATCTCATTAGCAGTACCAGTATGTGTCCTAAGTGTGTAAGCCTGATAGTCGTTACGTAATCGTGCAACTAACAAGCAAGAATGTACAATTAACAACACTGTGTCGTCTGATCATTATAACAATGCATTCGTAATTTCTGTTTAAATAAGTTCTCTTGGTTCTTGATTGGATATTTAACTTCAAACATTGTTGCATGTTAACAGTTTCTTAAGTCTTTCAAAGCATACTAGTAATGTGAAGTGAAAAGTTTTATGGCAAAGACAAAGTTAAAAAGCAGATTATCTCTCAATAAGCGGTTTTACGTGTGAAGTGTGGTGCAATCCTTTACTCTTCATAGTACTCAGAGTTTGAACTTGAATACAATTGTCAGGCGATATACGTCGGTAAAGAATACTGGAATATTTCTCAAGGTTAGCGTCTTATGTTATTTTTCTCGGAGCCAGCGGGCGCACGCGGCTGCCTGCTGTGCGAGTCATTGTCTGTTCCTTTGTTGGCGCGCGTCGTTATTGGGATTTGGAGACCTAACTTCTACAAATTCACCGTGACGAGAGGGCCCAGCTCTGTTTAAAGCTCGGCAGTTCTGATAGAATTCAGGTCTGTCGTTTTGTCGGTAGTTTACACAGTTTCTTTCGTGTCGGTCACGTGGTGGAGAATTTCTCCCTGAATCGTAACTGCGCGCTGAACTGTTGCGTCTGAAATTATTCTGTCTCCCTTGATAATAATAGTTCTGATTACCATATTGTCTGTTTCTATGGTTATCTCTGTCATATTCATTACTACGGAAATGCGATCTTTCTCTGTAACTATTATTACTCTGCCAGTGGTTGTCATATGGGTGGTGTCTGTTTTGATCACGATTTGCGTTGTAAGAATAGCCTTGTCGTGTCCAGTTATTATTTCTGTCGTCACGGAATTGTGACGGATGTGCCCTGCAGTGATTGTTTTCCCGTTTTCGCATCCCGCGACTGTCTGTGTCAATTTCTAATTCTTGTAAGAGTCCCTGAAAAGCTTCAATGTCGTCTTTGCAACGTCCTGCCAAAATAATATGCCGTAAATGTTCAGGTAATTTGATTAAGCAAATGCGGATGAGTTCTGAGGGGCTGTATGGGTTTGACAGGTACTGATTCTTGTGCAACATGTCTTCAAAATATTTCACAAGACTGGAAAATTCAGATTGTTCGAAGTGTTTCATCATTATGATGCTATGTTTTACACGGTCTTGTGTGGCCTGAGACCAATATGCTGAGAGGAAGGCATGGTAAAACTCTCCTTCACTGTGGCAATCGTGAATGACCGACCGCATTCTTACAGCTGGTTCATTCTCTAAGTAGCCACACATAAATTCTAATCTGTGCTCTAATGACCAGTTGGGAGGAAAACAATGAGAGAATTGATGGAGCCATGCTTGTGGATGAATGTCGTTGCCAGAATTCTTAAATGTTTTGAATTTACGTGTAGTAATGAACAGCTTATAGTCAAAGTCATCATGTCGGCGAGTCGCATATCGGTCATTGTTACGTCGTTTCGGCGGTTCCATTTCAAAATTCGGTGCACCTTGCCAATTTCTTTCATAACTTCCGAAGTGTCCTGTGTTATTATTTTGTGGTTGTTCCGTATTTCTAAGTCCCTCTTCCCGTATTGGAGCGCGAGTGGCCTCTGAAATACGTAATTCTTGTATTACCTGAGTCAGCTGATCTTGTACTTCCCGGATTTCTCTTTGGTGTTGCGTATTAATTTGATTCTGATTTTGTTTGAATTTCCTAATTTGTTCGCACTCTTCTGTGTCATTAAAGACTACCGGTTTTGTGTCGTTCAGATTATCATCTACCTTCGTAGATAAGTTAGTGAACTGATCCGAAAGTTCGGCTACTTTCTCCGATAGTGAACACATTTCCTCAATCAAGTTTCAGAGTGTCCATTTGTGTTGAAATCGAATCTACTGTGTTCTTTAAGTTTTCCTGAGTTTTTGCAAGTTGCGTAACCGAATCGGTAGATGCAACTGAGTCAAATTTAGCTTGCAAGGTCTCATGATTTTCATGAACAATAATTTGCAGTTCTTTTATGGCTGCTTCGTGATTCTGTACTGCCTTTTCATGCCGCGAAAAAATAGGTTGAAAATGCTCACAAATTTGAGTTTTTACGTCATTACAGACTTTTTGACATTTCGATTCAATGTTATGTAACTCAGTAGTTAAATCTTCACGCGTTTGTTCAAGAGTTTGTTCCAATGAGTCTAACTTTTGAAGCTGTTGCTGTGTTTGTCTCTGATTTTGTTCCAGTGTGTCTAAGTTTTGAAGATTTTGTCCCATTTGTTTCTGATTTTGTTCAAGTGTTGTGTCTAACTTTTGTAGCTTTTGTCCCATTTGTTGCATTAACTGTAATAACAATGCACTGGTGTCTGAAACATGTTCCTCAGTGCTTTTCGGCAGTGAATTTGCACCGGCAACATTCACATTTTGACAAGCGGAAAACGTGTCTTGACTCATTTGGGAAAACGGTGAGGACGCAAAACCTGAATCTACAGTATTTGCAAAATTGTGTCCTGTCATTTCGGATTCCTGAGGCGAGCTATTGCCGACCGATCGATCGATAATGCTTCCCTCTTCACTAATTGTTTCACTGCCTACACCATTGTTTGCCGCCCGCTCCATTTCCCTATGCACAATTACCAAATTACTACTTTGAACATCAGTTAATTCATTACTCGGTGGCGCTAACACACTGCTTTCATTTTCACTGTCATTTCTCAATTTACTTTGGAGCCTAGTATTACGTTTTTCACACGCCATTATTGTCACAGTAATTCACACGACAACACAGAAAAACACAATTTGAAGATCAAAAATAAGAGAACACATTAACATAGCACTGAACATAATATCTAGTTAATTGCAGCTGCGAAATACTTGGTGCAAATCTACATGCATACCACAACTGTTTTACTGTACAACAATGAAAGTCTGCAACTACAAAGGAGATTTTCTCTACAATTACGCGCTAGCAATAAACAAAATCTACACTAATTACACAAACTACAACAAAAAATCAGAAGATTCCAGTGAGGTATCCTCGGCTAAGGGTCGACATATGAAACGTCCCCTTGAACAATTTATACACGACTGTGCTTAACCTGACACACAATATTTTGTTAGCGCAACGGAATCTGACTTTCAATAATCCCTACAAAAGAATGGCCCTGACTAACATTAAACTATACCTTTCACAAATCACTTACCTCACAAAAATCTTAGCTACTCAAGCTACTGCAATACAGCGAGCGCCACTACTACCAGCTAAATAAAAGATTCAAACTATGGAAGGCACTAACTACTGATAGGGATAGTTAGCAAATGAAAGATATTAATAGAGAACAAACAATGTATTTACCTTGATATCATCATATATAAATATAGCAGTTCATGACAAATTACAAATCTCCGCCATCTCTCTCCCCACATCCACCACTGCTGGCGGCTCACCTCCAACTGCGCAACGCTACGCGCTGTTCACAGCCAGCTGCCTAACACTACAATGGCGAGTATTACAACAATGCAAAGCAGCCACAGACTGCACACAGCACAGCCAGTGATTTTCATACAGAGGTGGCGTTACCAATAAAAAAACCTAAACAGCCTACTTACACTACCTCTTGCGGAAAGGCATAATTTTCCACCGAAATTATGCCAATGACACTGAATGGGGGGTATGCATCCCTGAACACCTAATAAACAAGGTTATATGGCATACTCACCTCAGCTATGGACACTTCGGACCACGCAAGTGCAATCTCAAGCTAAGGACCATGTGTTACTTTCGAAACATGGAGCGTCGAATACGGAGGGTACTGTCGGTGTGTAAAGACTGCCAAAAGGCTAAGCACACCACTGTGAGCATGCAGGCACCATTATACCCAATCGTACCGACCAAATTAAGACAATTAGCAGCAACAGATTTGATGGGACCTTTGCCAAGAACAAGAAGAGGATATACTTACGTATTAGTGTTTGTTCAAATACGTTACCTTTACGCCACTGAAGAGGGCGACAGGACGAACTGTATCACGAGCCCTAATCCGGGATTTCCTACCACAGGTTGGTCATGTGAGTAAAATTATTTCTGATAATGGGCCACAGTTTAAGTCAAAAACATGGAAGGAGACGTTGCGTGGATGTAAAATTCATCCCATTTTTAGATCCTCACACCATCCGAGCTCGAATGCTCCAGAACGGGTTATTAAGGAGCTCGGAAACTTGTGCCGGTTGTACTGTAACAAACAGCACACGACATGGGACGTTTTCCTTAAAGACTTCCAGGAGGTGATCAATGAGGCGCCCCATGGAATAACAAAATTGGCACCCATTACAGTACTGAAAAACCGGATTCCTAAGGACTTGATAACCGAGGTCGTAAACTTCCCACCAAGGGCGCGAACGCAGCACCAAGCCATAGTGGATTTGGCTCTCAAGAGGATACGGGCTGCAGCAAAGGTCAGGAAGAGACGTGCCGACAGGAGAGCTCGTCTACGACACTTCCAAATTGGACAAAAGGTGCTCGTTAAGTCTTTCCGACTTTCGAACAAACAAAAAATGAAATGCCAAAAATTCTATTCTGTTTACAACGGCCCGTACCGTATAAGGAGAGCAGCTCACCACAATGCTTATGAATTGGAGACGCTGAGAGGAAAGAAGTCCATAGGACTCCACCACATCTCTCACATAAAGGAGTTCGTGGAATAGTAGTAGTGTAAGTGGTGTACATAGTAGAATGGGCAAATACATGAACCTTGCTATAGTAGTAGTGTAAGTGGTGTACATAGTAGAATAGGCAAATATATGAACCTTTCTTCGGGGAACAATAATCGTTGCATTAATAGATTAAGATTGTTAAAGTATTAACACGCTGCGTTTTCTCGCATAAGAATTTACTGCTGTTAATTTTTTTTGTCTGTGTTCGGGTTCTCCTCTGTCGTTGCGATAACAGGCACTACCTTTCCATGAGCAATGTTTTTGTCCTTTCCTATCTGGTGTCCATGTTAAGGGATAAAGATGAGTGACGAGATGTCGCACAAACGGGCGCATACAAGAACGTGCTCTTAGAAGCGTTCTGAGAAGTCGTGATACGCTCCATAGCGGCCACAACCAGTTCGTGAGACGTTCATACCAATGCTTGCAGGCACGCGTCAGTGCACTGCAAGATTGTGGTATATTGCGTGATTTCGAGGATGAATATGGGCAGTATAGTTGTTTGCAGAGCTGCGCCAGCATCGTTGTCTTGCAAGTCGGGGTGAACCTGTGAGCGTTTGACTCCAATGGTGCCCTAGACGAGAGAAATGCGGGCATAAAGCCTACCATGACAATGTGCTGGTTGGGGATTTAGCGTGCTGCTCGTGACTGTCACAGATGAATAACCAGGGACTTATACTTGGATATTCGTGACATACTATGTAGCTGGCGTGTGTTGGGCGACTGAATCCTCAACAGGAACCAGTCCTGGCTTGGTCATATTACATTGCCTCTGGAAAGGTGTGCTTTGATCGCGAATACTGCATAACATAGAAAAAGAAGTTGCAACTATAAATTTATTGTCTTGTATAGCCATGGCTAACCCAGTCTCTGGAGTTTCAGTGAGGCGTAGTGAGAACTCGGAGGCCATGTCGTACGGCGCGCACATCACTGTCGTCAATAGCGGCGAGCAGCGAGACATCTCAGCGTAACAGGAATTATGTAAGAGTGTTGTATAAAAAAAAATTATAATAATAATAGAGAGAGTACCATATACTAGGATAAATTAAACTTTAGGATTTTACAATAAGTAGATCCTTAATATTGTGGCGGTTTTCTACCACAAGTGTTTGGCGCGCGCCTGTTGAGATGCTATTTTTCAGGTCACCAAACCACAGACCGGAGATGGAGGGACGACAGGCAAGCGAAAGTAGCATAGTTGCATGTTCTTTATAGCACAGTAAAACTTAGACCTGCATAACAACATAATTGAATTAAAAGACATAGAATGTAGATCGTTGGCAACTGGTAGTTAATTCTTGAGCATGTCTACTGTGGATCTATATAATTAATAGTAATATTAGTGCGGGCCCGCACATTTATTTCTTCATCCAATATAGCGTCATACACCATGTACAATAGTGAGATCGGTCTCTACACAAATATCACGATAAATTATTTCCATGATTTTGTTATGATAGCTACAGATAAATAACTATAAAATTAAAATTAGAGTGTCTGAAATGACAGACCATCAATGTATCGTTATGTAAATTTATTATAACATAGAAGGTCATAGGGAAAAGTTAGGTATAAGATTTTTGTATGAATTGTGCAGATGACGGGTATCGTGGCAATGCAGAGGCCAGCCGGAGCAAAAGCAAGAGGTCATCGGCTATCTGCAAGAAGAGAGCGTCAGCGCGCCACCTGACGTGAAGGGCGCGAGAGCATCCGGTCCTACAAGCTGACAGTCACCGGGCCGTATACCTGAGGGATTAGGTGGCAGACAATCCTCGCCGGGCCACAAGCGAAAGTGAGGCTGGCCGTTGACACTGACACGCGACCCACACGCGACAGCCTGCTAGCTCTCCGGACGCGGCAGCCGTTTGGAGGGATTCCCTACGGCAGACCACGTTGTCGTGAGTACACGAAGAAGATCACACATTGTGTCAGAACCTGCGCCTCATGTGCCTCAGGACAGAAAGGGACGCTATATACTCACCTGTTTGGGTTTTTACAACTCACTAGCATTGGCCGATCTGCATACACAAAGCAGTATCGTGCCACACACTCTAACAAATGAATGGTCTCATTTCTAACTTCTCCTGTCTCTTAGAGAGCAGGTATAGCAATCGTCGCTCCTAGTTCGATCCTGTATGGATGACCTCACACACTTGTGGAGTCACTCCACATGCCATCATCCCTCGTCGGACTGCAATATTGGGAAACGTAAAAGTACTGTCCAGCGAGAGAAGAGACCTAGACTAGTGACAATTAATTGACGTGAGGAGAGCCTATCACTTTGTCTTCCTACCATACTGCCATCATCATATGCGTGGTCCAATTTCAACAGATGCTCCAGCATACCCTATTGCTGTTGCAACAACGTAGCAACAACACCAGACGTTTAGCCCTATGTGATGTCAGTACTGTAGAATTTGTGAAGTGCTTCGAATATTTCTAACAATGTGATTTAGTGCCTCATTCTCAGCACAGTCGTGAACATTGTGCAATGTGCACGCACAACTTGATGCCCCATGAACCTTGTTTTTTTTTTTTCTTTCTTTCCTTTCTTAAATTTTTCTCTAGTGTTGTTTTTGTAATGTATGTTATACCTTGTATGTGTTTGTGTTTTACACTGTAATTCTTATTACAAATTACTGTATTGTTCTCCACACCATGTTTTTTTTGTATTTTGTATTTATTGTTGTGTGTATTCAAACAGTGTGCCTGAAGTCCCCATAAACTGAAGCAGGTACCACCACTGTCATTGTGAATGGACCATCAGTTCAGGGAACATTTTGTAAAGGTTATTCTTGGTGCAGGGAGACAGAATGAATCGGAGGTTGTAATTAGATTCTGAAAACTCACAAAAAGGGATTGTTAACTTAAACAGTATCATGTGTGAGTGAGTTCAGGTTAGTTTAATGATTCAAATTGTTGTAACATCTTCGGCATTTAATTGCAGAGCACTCCAACTCTGATTGTAAAGAATAAACTGCTCCATATTTGGCTCACATGCCCGGGCCATATTTAGAGCGTGAATGTCTGTGTAAATCGGTGTTTGGAAGGGGCTCCCTGGGTATGGATGTGTGATGTGAGTGTTAGTGTTCCATATTAAGAAGGTGAAGTTGGCTACACCATAAATAATCCTCCCTATATGAGCTGCATTTTTCAGCTGCAGTGATTTTTTTTATATAGAGTGCGGCATGTGGAGTCAGTTTGTAAGATTGTTCTTGGGCGATTGACTCACTACCTTGCTCCTAAGTGAGCCAACCGCTCACCAATTACAATCTAAAATGGCGTAGGGGCTATGAGAGGCGGCATGAGCCCCCTCTCTTATTTCTATCTTACGATTTTCGTCTCTAATTGCATGCGGTGAAAAGTTGCTATTCCTTCACACGTGGACTTCCCACGGAGCGTCTCTCGTCACCCGGGTGGTCCGGTGACAGGCGGGCTCTCCTGATCTGGAAAGGGTTAAGCCGACGGGTGTGAGGAAGTTGAGTGAATGCTTTGCAGATGCCGACATTGTCAAAAGACACGCCCGGAGGGATCTGAAGTAGCGGCTGGGCTAGATGTTCTGTTACTTCGCAGAATCTTAGCGAAAACACTTTCTGGCGGGCTACCAGCAAGGCGTGGGAATGACTTGTGTACACAGGCAGTTTTGGCGGGAAAATTCCCGCGCTTTCTGCAAAATCGTAACTGTGATTGGCTTGCTCAGGGCATAGCTCCCTGACGTAGCAAAATCGGCGCAGAAATTGGCGCCAAGAATCTCCATTGGTGGAATGGTAGTGCTCCAGCAATGGAGTGGAATTTTCCGCCGGTTTTCGAGTTGCTGATTGGAACGTTTAACCACGGCCACTGTCGTGGGGGCGGGAATGTTGTGTGTTCGGCCTGTACGGGTGCTCTAGGTAGTCGGCTCTCGCCTTTCGGTCGAGGACGTCGAAGCAACCAGCCATCGCCTCCGGTACGCCAGATCGTGTTCTGGCAGTTAAGACGACAGTTTGGTAATGTATGTCCGCAGCACCGGCAGATAGGGATTTTCCTAGGTGATAATCAGAGCTCAGCAGAGTGCGCCTGTTCGTCTTTTTCTAACTTTGTTCTGTCTTGAGTCGCAGCAATTAATGTTGGGTTAGCTGTGTGTCTCTCTTGTAGGTAATCGAATAAAGCCAGATTCTGCTGAAAGCCCCATCCAAATGTGTTCAGGCTAAGATTCGTATACCTAAGCTGAACTATCCGTCACGTTTCCACAAAGGTATAGGATATTCATACTTATTTACATACGAGTCATGATGCAAGTGGAGAGGTCTGATTAAATGTATTCAAGAACTCATCGTAAATATGGGTGGCTGCTCAACTGTCTACTGCACTAACTATTGCAAAAATGATTTTCGCGCGATTAGACTTCAGGTGACCCCAAACGAAGAAAAAGATGGCCATACATTGCCGCAGAGGCAACTGGTAACCTGGACGGGGGTGCTCTATTGTCTATTGTTAAGTTGTTTGTTGTTGTGGTCTTCAGTCCTGAGACTGGTTTGATGCAGCTCTCCATGCTACTCTATCCTGTGCAAGCTTCTTCATCTCCCAGTACCTACTGCAACCTACATCCTTCTGAATCTGCTTAGTGTATTCGTCTTTTGGTCTCCCTCTACAATTTTTACCCTCCATGCTGCCCTCCAATACTAAATTGGTGATCCCTTGATGCCTCAGAACATTTCCTACCAACCGATCCCTTCTTCTATTTAAGTTGTGCCACAAACTTCTCTTCTCCCCAATCCTATTCAATCTGATCTTCAGTATTCTTCTGTAGCACCACATTTCGAAAGCTTCTATTCTCTTCTTGTCCAAACTAGTTATCGTCCATGTTTCGCTTCCATACGTGGCTACGCTCCATACAAATACTTTCAGAAACGACTTCCTGACAGTTAAATCAATACTCGATGTTAACAAATTTCTCTTCTTCAGAAACGCTTTCCTTGCCACTGCCAGTCTACATTTTATATCCTCTCTACTTCGACCATCATCAGTTATTTTACTCCCTAAATAGCAAAACTCCTTTACTACTTTAAGTGTCTCATTTCCCAATCTAATTCCCTCAGCATCACCCGACTTAATTCGACTACATTCCATTATCCTCGTTTTGTTTCTGTTGATGTTCATCTTATACCCTCCTTTCATGACACTGTCCATTCCGTTCAACTGCTCTTCCAAGTCCTTTGCTGTCTCTGGCAGAATTACAATGTCATCAGCGAACCTCAAAGTTTTTATTTCTTCTCCATGGATTTTAATACCTACTCCGAATTTTTCTTTTGTTTCCTTCACTGCTTGCTCAATATAAAGATTGAATAACATCGGGGATAGGCTACAACCCTGTCTCACTCCCTTCCCAACCACTGCTTCGCTTTCGTGCCCCTTGACTCTTATAACAGCCATCTGGTTTCTGTACAAATTGTAAATAGCCTTTCGCTCCCTGTATTTTACCCCTGCCACCTGCATAATTTGAAAGAGAGTATTCCAGTCAAAATTGTCAAAAGCTTTCTCTAAGTCTACAAATGCTAGAAACGTAGGATTGTCTTTCCTTAATCTAGCTTCTAAGATAAGTCGTAGGGTCAGTATTGCCTCACGTGTTCCAATATTTCTACGGAATCCAAACTGATCTTCCCCGAGGTCAGCTTCTACCAGTTTTTCCATTCACCTGTAGAGAATATGCGTTAGTATTTTGCATCCGTGACTTATTAAACTGATTGTTCGGTAATTTTCACATCTGTCAGGACCTGCTTTCTTTGGGATCGGAATTATTATATTCTTCTTGAAGTCTGAGGGTATTCCGCCTGTCTCATACATCTTGCTCACCAGATGGTAGAGTTCTGTCAGGACTGGCTCTCCCAAGGCCGTCAGTAGTTCTGATGGAATGTTGTCCACTCCCGGGGCCTTGTTTCGACTCAGGTCTTTCAGTGCTCTGTCAAACTCTTCACGCAGTATCGTATCTCCCATTTCATCTTCATCTACATCCTCTTCCATTTTCATAATATTGTCCACAAGTACATTGCCCTTGTATAGGCCCTCTATATACTCCCTCCACCTTTCTGCTTTCCCTTCTTTGCTTAGAACTGGGTTGCCATCTGAGCTCTTGATATTCATACAAGTGGTTCTCTTTTCTCCAAAGGTCTCTTTAATTTTCCTGTAGCCAGTATCTATCTTACCCCTAGAGACGTTTGTATTCCTTTTTGCCTGCTTCGTTTACTGCATTTTTATATTTTCTCCTTTCATCAATTAAATTCAGTATTTCTTCTGTTACCCAAGGATTTCTACTAGCCCTCGTCTTTTTACCTACTAGGTCCTCTGCTGCCTTCACTACTTCATCTCTCAAAGCTACCCATTCTTCTTCTACTGTATTTCTCTCCCCCATTCCTGTCAATTGTTCCCTTAAGCTCTCCCTGAAACTCTGTACAACCTCTGGTTCTTTCAGTTTATCCAGGTACCATCTCCTTAAATTCCCACCTTTTTGCAGTTTCTTCAGTTTTAATCTACAGTTCATAACCAATAGATTGTGATCAGAGCCCACATCTGCCCCTGGAAATGTCTTACAATTTAAAACCTGGTTCCTACATCTCTGTCTTACCATTATGTAATCTATCTGAAACCCGTCAGTATCTCCAGGCTTCTTCCATGTATACAACCTTCTTTCATGATTCTTGAACCAAGTGTTAGCTATGATTAAGTTGTGCTCTGTGCAAAATTCTATGAGGCGGCTTCCTCTTTCATTTCTTAGCCCTAATCCACATTCACCTACTACGTTTCCTTGTCTCCCTTTTCCTACTACCGAATTCCAGTCACCCATGACTATTAAATTTTCGTCTCCCTTCACTACCTGAATAATTTCTTTTATTTCATGATACATTTCTTCGTCATCTGCAGAGCTAGTTGGCATATAAACTTTTACTACTGTAGTAGGCGTGGGCTTCGTGTCTATCTTGGCCGCAATAATGCGTTCACTATGCTGTTTGTAGTAGCTTACCCGCACTCCATTTTTTATTCATTATTAAACCGTCTCCTGCATTACCCATATTTGATTTTGTATTTATAACCCCGTATTCATCCGACCAGAAGTCTTGTTCCTCCTGCCACTGAACTTCACTAATTCCCACTATATCTAACTTAAACCTATCCATTTCCCTTTTTAAATTTTCTAAACTACCTGCCCGATTAAGGGATCTGACATTCGACGCTCCGATCCGTAGAACGCCAGTTTTCTTTCTCCTGATAACGACGTCCTCTTGAGTAGTCCCCGCCCGGAGATCCGAATGGGGGACTATTTTACCTCCGGAATATTTTACCCAAGAGGACGCCATCATCATTTAATCATACAGTAAAGCTGCATGCCCTCGGGAAAAATTACGGCCGTAGTTTCCCCTTGCTTTCAGCCGTTCGCAGTACCAGCACAGCAAGGCTGTTTTGGTTAGTGTCACAAGGCCAGATCAGTCAATCGTCCAGACTGTTGCCCCTGCAACTACTGAAAAGGCTGCTGCCCCTCTTCAGGAACCACACGTTTGTCTGGCCTCTCAACAGATACCCCTCCGTTGTGGTTGCACCTACGGTACGGCTATCTGTATCGCTGAGGCACGCAAGCCTCCCTACCATCGGCTAGGTCCATGGTTCTTGGGGGGGGGGGGGGGGGGGGGCTATTGTAAGTATATGTTAATAAAAGCAGTTATAGACATTATACCAGTTGTATACAACTGCGTTTCCTCCCGCAATAGAAAGCTATACTGAAGTAGTTTGTCTCAAACTCTTTCGATTCCTGGGATGTTTTCGCAGTTGCGAAAGTGGAGAGGAACATTTGTTTTGATGTGTTTGTAAGTCGTTATCATAAATGTGTATACATAAACTGAATAATATTTAACCCCATTTCTTATATAGGTGCAGTAAGACGAATGCAATTAAAATATTTTTACAGAGGGTTGGTCGTTTTGAGGGGACCTACACAAGTAACATAACAATAGAAGAATGAGGTTGTATTAACCTATCATGAAGTACACAGAATGAAAACTGGTTAAATAATAGATGAAACCATTAATAATGATGCTTTTCTTTGTAACATGAAACTATACTTTTTACCCTATGTACAATAAAAATCCCACATTTCTGAAAGTACCTGCTTAGGATTAAAAAATAAACACCATTTTGCAAGTGCCTGCGTGTACCGACAGAAACTAATAAATAGGCACAGGTTGTTACTGCGTAATACAGTTGTTGGAAGGTACTGGTACCGGGTTCTTAAGTCATAAATATTCCCAAACTACCACACAAGTTCCGAACCTACATTTCCATAGCTGTGTAATGTTACATTTCAGATTTTCTGTGATATGAAATGGTCATACTGAATATGTCTATACACATTAATTACTGTTCGGTACACTTCATACATGTAATATGAAATATTATATAAGAAACGTTGTAAAAAGTTGCGTGAATAGGTTAAGCACCCGCGAGGTAAATATTGCGACCTATAATGTAGGAGCTCTACTTCAAGCGTGTACGTAACCCTCGGTATCGGAAGCGCTTATGGAGTCAGACACGAGAGTTGTAACGCAATCTCCATTTACGTAATGTTGCGTCAGTCCGCACGTGTGTTACGACGTTACCGGCGTCGGCCTCTGTGATCGACCCAGGCACTGCCTCGTTGCATCTCCCGTGACTGTACCGAGCAAGGTGGGGCCGTGGCTTGAACAATGGGAGGAGAAGGGTTGAAATTCACGCCGGGGATAAGTCGGGCATTTCGGAGATTTTGCTAAAGCCGGGATGTTAAGTTGACAGTCGTCTCGGGCGTTTTCCTGTCCGTCTTTGACTACTCAGCCAGCATTATACAGGACTGAGCATTGGGGAGGGCGTCGGTTGAAGTCCGCGTGCGGTCATCCATATGTAGGTTTTCAGTGACTCCCCTAAATCGCTCCAGGAAAATGCCTGGATGGTTCCTTTGAATGGGCATAGCCGATTTCCGCACTCACCCTTGCAACCCTAGTCTTCCCCCCTTCCTTCCGTTCTACAGGGTGAACCTGAATCGCGCCTACACATTTTCCGAAGTTGTTCGGGAACATTTTCTGGATATTTTAGTGTAATGTAAGAATGTAAGCAGAGGAAAATGCTACTACCGGAGTGCAAAAATGCGAAAATGTTCCTCTTTATTTAAAAGACTGACTGAGAAGTGGGAACCAGTTGCCTCATTCTACCTTCCTCAGCACCTTCAACTATTTTCCCAAACGTTTTGTCATGTGAACATATTCGCGCTTTTTTAAATATGCAACTCACCTCTAACTCCCACAAGCTCCGCTAACTGTAGCCCACTCGTACTCAATAGTCCACCGCTGCGAGCCGCTCACACCCATACATTCCCAACTGCCCTTTCTCACTCACTCATTTGGCCCACTTCATTGTCATCATCTCTATGTCCCATCTAACTGTCACTGTCTCCTCTCACACCCACAGTTCCTCACGTTCCGTCCTACCACTACTGTCACCTCTCACTATCGCCGTCTCCCTCTCGCTCTAAATGGTTCAAATGGCTCTGAGCACTATGGGACTTAACATCTGTGGTCATCAGTCCCCTAGAACTTAGAACTACTTAAACCTAACTAACCTAAGGACATCACACACATCCGCGCCCGAGGCAGGATTCGAACCTGCGACCGTAGTAGTCGCGCGGTTCCGGACTGAGCGCCTGAACCGCTAGACCACCGCGGCCGGCCCTCTCGCTCTCTCTTACTGTTTCTATTTCATTCCTCCTTTCCTACTGCTGCTGTCTCTTCTCAGGGTCTCTCTTCCTCGTTGTCACTGTCATATATTCTCTCTCTCATTATCACTGGCTCTCACTCACTTCCAATTTCTCTTTCTCTTTAACTCTTCCCCCCTGGACTCGTCTCCGTTACTCTTTTCCTAGCACTCTTCTGTCACTGTCATCTATGTCCTACTGTCCGCCACCGTAGATGAGTCGACAGCGCGCCGGCTTGTCATGCTGGGGGGCCCGGGTTCGATTCCCGGATAGGTTGGAGATTTTCTCCGCTCAGGGACCGGTGTTTGTGTCGTCTTCATCATCATCATTTGATCCTCGTCGACGCGCAAGTCGCCGAAGTGGCGTCAAATCAAAAGACTTGCACCAGGCGATCAGGTTTACCCGCCGGGAGGCCCTCGCCTCACGACATTTCGTTTCATGTCCTACTGCCACTGAGTCCCTCACTTTCTCTCATACTGCCATTGTCTCCTTCACTCTTTCCATAACACAACGCCGAGCAGTCTCAGGTGCTGCAGTCGAGGACAGTGCGGCTGGTCCCGGCGGAGGTTCGAGTCCTCCCTCGGGCATGAGTGTGTGTGTTTGTCCTTAGGATAATTTAGATTAAGTAGTGTGTAAGCTTAGGGACTGATGAACTTAGGAGTTAAGTCCCGTAAGATTTCACACACATTTGAACTTTTATAACACAACCACTGTCTGTATCTTCCAGTATTTATTACTTTTCCATCTCTTTGTCACTGCCATTCACTTCTTCTCTCTATGCATAACAAAAAAAGCGCAGATGTCTTCACATGCCAACATCTGTGGGAAATAAGCTTTCCTTTTCAGGCACATCGGAAACTCAGTTTTGGAAACCCTATGTTTCTTTAGCAGGAGCATACAGCCCATTTTTACTCTTCTATTTTTTTCGTTCACTGTGCATCTCGTTGTCTTCAGCTACTCCAAATACAAAACTCGTCAGCTAGTTCTACGACTTTATTATTAAGTTTTACTATTTTCTTTTCGGTGTGTTGATTATATAATGAAACCTCACTCACTGGTACTAACTGGGATGAGTCCCAGTCCGAATTATTTAAAGTATAAATTATAGAAAGCTATTCTAAAATAATTATCTGATGGTATAATTAGGAATGTAACATACAATGTCTGTATTATGCAAATAAGGACTAGGTAAACTTTAATACTATGTGAAATACTGTACAGTATTCTTTATTTAAAAGCAACTAATGTAAAGTCACTGTGATGAACAGTAAAATTTTAAAAAATTGAAGCTACATTACATGTTCAAAGGCTGCGTTAAACAAACTTGACACATACACACTACTGTATGTATACATTACTGTATGTACTCACATTTAAAAATGAAAGTCTGCACTGCACTGTAAATTTGTAAGTGATCCATTTACTGTAGAAAAGTACATATTGCCCAGTTATTTGCGTCTGTCATCTGGATCTACAACAACATGACCCACAGCAGTCAAAGAGGCGCTCCTGCCTGACGATGCGATAGAAATATTTTCACGTTCAATATATGTTGACAATAGCTTAAAGAAGGGATTTGTTTTTGACTAATACTCTTTTTTGCATTGTTCTTTTATCACCTCTAATCGTACTTTGCGATAAAAAAAAGTCTAAAAATTGGCGGATTCCGATTTAATAAAGTCCGAAGCAGTGAGATTCTACTGTACATTGTTTTAGTTTTATTACATTTCTTTTCCAGGGCTTATTTTTCTTGTCCTATTAAGGCGCTGCATTCTTTATTGAATTCTATCTGCACTAGACGGAAACAGTACAATGTCATCAACAAGCAGTGGTGGTCCCCGTATGGTCCGTTTTTCGGAGTCTAAAAATTTACTCTAAGGTTTTTGAGAACAGCTTGTTAAGATGAAATATACTTATATGACTTCTCTTTCATTTCTGTTTTCCCCACTATCGTTTTGAAATGCAATGGAAGCTGTGACATTTTTGTATTTCTGATGTTGGTCAGTATACTAATGTTGGTTGAATCAATGTCTTGTTTGTCAGTTGGTACTAATAAGAGATTTTGTAGGAAATGAGTCAAAAAACTTTGAAACACTATGAATTCCGGGGAAAACGCTAATGTTGATGATATGTGCCAGTCCATTGCTGGACTCACTCGTCTCATGTTTTATTGCCACAATGTATTTTAATTCAATAATAAATGAAAAGAACTAGTTTGCTTTTGTTCTACAGTATTATTTTCATTGTGTTAACCGGTTTTCGGCTTACAAGGCCATCTTCAGACACTAACTGAGTATTGTCACCAAATAAGTTACAAGGTTTGTAAACAACATTGGAAGAGAAGTTACACGTCTACATTGAAGCTGAAACATACAGTAAGTAACATTTTTGACAGTGTGGTGGTAATGCAATGTAAAAAGTAAAAAATTGAGCAGTAAATAAATAAAATTAAGTATGGAATATACAGGAAAGAACTGTAACACAAAATAGGAACTTTAACACAAAATAGGAACAGCATACCTGCATAACAGTTTCTGTTAATAAACAAAACTAACAAAATAAAATCAGTACTTGAAAAGGCTACTTCAGGAGATATAAAACATGGAGAGTGATACACAAACGAATTAAAAGAAGAAATAATTATCAATGTAGCTACAGGATGTATAAGGAACTTAAGCAATATCAAAAAGACAAACAGAAATGAATAAATGCAGGAAAATGGAGGAATGTGAGGCAACATACTGTATATGTAATCCTTGAGAGTGTGGTGGTATTGCATTTTAAAAGGTAAAAAAGGCTGAACAATAGACAAATACAAAAGGAGTAACCAGGAAAAACATTAACATTATACTCAAATCTGTGATTATGTAACAGTTTGCATTAAATAAATGAACCAAGTAAAATAAAAACAGTATTTGATGAGACAACTACAAGAGATATTAAACATGGAAAGTAATACAAGTACCAGTTTGAAGAAAGCCTTAACAATTGAAACTACAGTTTATATGGATTACATATACAATTTCAATAAAATAAAAGAACTTCATTGAAAACAGGGAAAATGGGAATATGTTGGAACAGACAGTGTAGGAAGAAATGAAAAACACAGATGATTACGCGAAGTTTAGGAGAGAGGAAATGTTGAGCTGCATCTGGTCATTTAGGATTAAATCTGGACTGTGAGCTAGATGTTTGTTAATTTCCAGGGCTTCCAGCAGGTTGAGTTTATGGCCTTTGTTTGCTAAGTGGGCATGTGACTCTGGCTGGTAGTTGTGACCCTCACTCAGTACATGCTCAGCAAATGCGGAGTCAGAATTCTGCAAACTCCAGCTGCGTTCGTGTTCAGCCAGCGTAGTTGATATGCCTCTGCCTGACACACCAATGTAAAACTTATCACGATCAGAAGAGGTAATTTTGTATACCCTGCTGTTGGCTAATAACTGGATCTTATCTTTGCTATTGAAAATACATTGGACTGTCGTGTTCTTAAGACGATTTGAGTTCAATTTATTGAGGCTAGCTGATGTATGGTCATGTTTATAGAAAGCAATATTCAGTGCTTGTGGGGGTTAAGATGTCAAGCTACATCTTACTTCTCCCTATCTATATACTGGTAGTTGCACGCAAATCTTTTTGTAGTTGTCGTGAGTGGAGACTCCCAGACTGAGGCACTGCCTGTGAATCTTGTTTTCCACTGCAGAACGAAGTCCCTTTCAGCACTTAGCAGCGACCAGCCTTTCTGGCGTACGGGACAGGTACCGGAAGGTCCTGAGCGCTGGAGCGTGTAAACCGGTGCCACAGCGTTGTTCGATTGTTTCGTACCGCCCGCTGTGAATGCCAGGGCGGTCTCCGTGGCTGTTTCGCACTATGTGTGGTCCGGTGGTTTCTCAGAGGGGCAGATAACGTAGCGGTAGGACGCCTCAGTTCGGCCTACTCGCTGAGCTTAGCGAGCCCGCGCAGCGAGTCTGAACTGTTCCACAAAAAAAGGTTTGTTTTGAAGTTGGGAAGTCCTTCCCAGAAGTACCCAGCGTCAGGTGATGGGCATAGACGTGCCCTTAGCGCTAGGATTCCACCCGGAACAAGTCCCGCCCATTCACCCCCCTCTACGCCTATCCGTAGTGTAAGGCCTTCCCCTAAATGGCCGCCAGTTCCGCAAACTGGAAGCTACAACAAAGTTGTTATCGTCGCAGTCCAACACGTGTTATACTGCGATGAAATTCAGTAACGATAAGAAATTTAAGCTTTTCTGGATAGTAATGTAATATGAATCTGCATTATTAAAGAAATTTGAAAGCATCGCCAGCAATAGAAAACAAAAAATAACGTGATGTTATTTAAGGGCAATAAGGAGATATTTTCATTAACTAATTCACTTACTATAATACGTTTATTTGAGGGAAACAGCAGAGCAAACATACAATGCGAAAACAATGGTCTTGAATCTGTCATGTCGGCAGTAAAGCCACGGATGCACTCGAATAACTCTGTTGTCTAAAATCACCGTTATATAGAAATAAGTGAAGGTTGTTTTGTTTATGTAAGCCCTCATAGTAGCTCACGAAAATTAAAGAATATAAGAATGTCATAAAGTAGAAATGCCTAATGAAAGCAGTAAGATATTTGCATGTATGACATATTTCGGAAGTATTTGCATGGGTAATGGGTGAATTTTAACTTGTAAATTCTTCCAATACCATACCTGCGCATTATGAACGAGGTTACAAAGAATTATAGCTGTTTCTGTGTCATTACTGACCTATATGCTGTTGCAAACGTCTCAGGAAAATAATGTGTCGTTATTCTTTGTCCTGTCTGTTTTTAACCAAAAGATTTATTAATTTCGTAAATGTCATTCAAACCATTTTAAAAAAATAATAATGTGATGTTTATGTTTGTCACAGAGCAGTTATGGAGGAAATATATGCTGCGGTGTTTCGTGGCTGTAAAACGTCCTTCATGTTGTGCTAGTTCTTCTTTCACCCCTAAAATTTTTCAGCAAAACTATTCAGTGAATAGCACGCGAAATCAGCTTGGATCGATCTAGCAACAACAAAGTAATTTTGATGCCCTCTGGAAGTATAGTGAACATTGGTGCTTGTTTCACATATACTGTCTGAGTTCTGAAACTTAAGTGTCAAGTATACTGTGGTTCCTCTTTCTCCAAACAAATTATTCTTTGAGGGTAGGTTTATCCTGTTTTAGCTTTGGGTGCTTTTCCTCACATACAAGTATGTTTCTTCATAGGCTATTCATCTGGATACTGAGTTCTCGTATTTAAAGAATTCAGTGCTACATTGGTTTCTGTTATGTTTGCTGTAGAAGTACCTGGCACAGTTGAGGCCAATTGTGCACGTTTCTTGTAACGTGTCTTTTAACTATCTGGCAAAATTTAAGACCTAGCAAGATATTAATTTAACATTCACTCCAAGTGCAGCCGAACGCGGTAAACCACGTGGGTCAACTGAAATGATGCCCAGGCGCCGAACAAAGACATGGAAAACCGGGGGTGAGTAGGCATGGCTTGTTCCGGGTGAAATCCTAGCGCTAAAGATTCCTAGCGTCAGGTGATTGGCATAGCAGTACTGTGAGAAATGACGAGGCCCAAGCCTTCACTCGGAACAGCGCAGCCAGTTTGTTGAAAATTTAGAGAAAGATTCCGTACTGGTTAACGGTAATACACTCTAAGACAAAACTGGATGAGTCATTTAAGAGAAAGAGCTTCACGAATAACGCATTGGTCCACCTCTAGCCGTTATGCAATCAGTTATTCGGCTTGGCATCGATTAATAAACTAGTCGGATGTCCTCTTGAGGGATTTCGTGCCAGAACGTTCTCAATTGGAGAGGGATCCTGTGACCTCGCTAGCCAAGGAACGGTTTGACAAGCACGAAGACAAGCAGTAGACAATCTCGCCGTGTGCGGGTGGGCGTTTTCTTGCTGAAATCTAAGCGCAAGATGGCTTGCCAGGGGTTGGGACACTTGTGAGGGGCGACAGTTGTGAGGAGCGACAGTTGTGGGGAGACCCGGCCGAACAGATAGCGGGAGGTCTACAGGGGCACCAAACAGGTTTCGCGCCGCAGTTCAGTACTGCTGTAGATTTAGCGGAATATACCCACAATGAAGGTGTAAGTTATTGGCGGTGCGTAAACGTAAACAAGATGTGTAAAGAAAGACTAACTATCAGACACAACTTAGTTTTAGGTGAAGGCAGCCATACATGTATTCCGGACGTCGCGGTTAATGAAGTGCGAAAACACGTGGCAAACGCCAAAAGGCGCGCAAAAGAAACGGACACTTCAGTTTCTTCTGTTTACGCCGAAGAAGTAGGGCCGCTGTTCAGTCAAGGATACGACATCGTCACATCACCGCCGTCACACAGTAGTGCAAAACGATCGCTGCAACGCATCAGGCCAAATGATAGGATATTGGTGTTCGCCAGCGAAAGGGGAAAATCCTATTTAACAGACTGCAATTCGTTCTTTGTCGATGGAACGTTCAAAAGCTCCATGCAAGCAGTTTGTACAGTTATTTAGTGTTCATGCCGATATTTCTAGTTCTGAGGAGGAAACAAACACAGTTCCAACCGTGTACGCCTTGCTACCCAATAAAAAGCGAGAAACATACGATCGTTTTTTCACAGCTGTTAAGAGCAACGTACCTGGATGGAATCATACAGCTATCACGATGGATTTTAAAGCTGCAGTCATCCAATCAGTAACACATTTGTTTCCTGATGCAAATATTAATGGCTGCAACTACCATTTCAACCAGTGCTTGTGGAGGGAAGTGCAGAATTGCGGCCTTGTTGCTGCCTACAAGGAAAACGAAGAAATTCGTTTTCACATAAGATTGTGTTCCGCTCTGGCTCACATTCCACTGGACATGTTAGATGATGGATGGCTATGGATTCAGGAGAGCACGCCAGATAATGAAAAACTGCAGGATTTTTACGACTATTTTGTTGAACAATGGCTGGACAATGACGACATGCCAAGGGATATATGGAACTGTGCAGGAAGGCGTCACCGCACCAACAATGTTTCAGGATGGAATCGGAGGATAAATTCATTAATTGCTCATCCAAATTTTTACTCCTTAGTAAAAATTCTCAGAGAGGACACAGAATAGACTATCATGGGCACCAATTTGACCGACTTATTTTAAATCTAGTTGAGAAAAGAAGAAAGAAGTCCGCAATTAAGACAGATGAGATAGTTTCTAAGGCCCTTACAAGACTCCACGTTGACGGCAATGTAAAATCATTTCTTACTTGCGTGGCCTATGCACAGAAATTACAACGAAAAGGAAATGGCTGAAGCTACAGCAATACTTGTAAATATTGAAAAGGGGTTCAGTTCACGCAGATCACCCTATTGTAAAAATTGTAAATAAATAATCATCCTGTAAATATTGTAAATAAATACAATGGGGGACGAAGGGAGACTACCTCCTCGTGGTGTTCCCTGGACACGACACAAAGTCGTCTAAATGTCTTTTGCAAATTGTAAAAGATTCACTAATGAAGTATGAAAAGTCATAGCTTTTCTAACAGTCACAATCAGAATTTTTGTGTAGAGAATTTTAGAAACAATGTCTCTTTGAGTGGCCGATGAATACAGCTTGTTTCAATACATAAATTGCATTCCTTTACGCTAATTGCTAGCAGGACTCACATTAGACCTCAGTACACTTCCCTGCGTGGTACGGGAAAATTGAGGTTTATTTCGAAATAATTAAAGAAAAAAGTTTCTACTGAGAACCAAATTCTTTAGTCGGATCCTCTTAATATATGGTAAAAGGTTGCCACTCCTATCATACCAAATTTTGGGTGAGGGGTTGAAAGATGGAAAACATTTTCCGTTTCTATAGTTTCTGTAAAATGCATCGTTAAGTGTGAGGTTGAGCGAAAATTATGCCCTATGTAAGATTAATCAGAACAAAAATTCCAATGCAAAAGGTCTTACGCATAACTGTGCTGCAACTAATGGTTGATAGGATATCGTGGGGGCAAAGTCAGCTCCGATTTCTAATCTGACTAAGGCCACTCTTCCTTGCCCAAAAAAAGTCTGAAATAATGTAGACTGGCTGGACTGGAGGAGTGTGAATGTCCCTCGGCAGCTGCCCGGGCCGGCACAAGCCGAGCGCTATCAGCCGGTCACACCAAGCGGCAGCAAGTAGTGGCCGAGCAGGTAGTGGCACAGCATTTTCGTCACACCCTGTGCCGGTCTCTCAGTATCCCGGATTTCTCGCAAGTGTCGTCACATTCGAGTTTCTCACAAGTGTCTCTTCTCACAAGTGTCCACAACTCGGCTTGCCATGAAGGGCAACGAAACGAGACAGAATATCGTCGCCGTACCGCTGTGCTACAAGGGTGCCGCAGCTAACAACCAAAGGGGTCCTGATATGAAAAGAAATGGCACCCCAGACCATCATTCCTGGGGGCCATAAGGCGGGTATCCCACCTCTGTCCTGGACGTCTCCAGAAACGTTTTAGCCTGAGATCTTATTGACTGTAGTAGAATTGTCTTCAGTGATGAGTCTTGCTTCGAAATGAGCCCTAATGACGTGCGAAGTCATGTCTGGAGATGTCAGACAGCGGTGGGATAGGAACCTGACTGTCGCTCGCCATACGGCCTGACAACCTGGAGTGAAGGTATGGTGTACCATTTGTTATCATCGCAGGGCCCTGGTTGCCATCCGCAACACCCTTTTTTTTTTTTTAGCCTTCATGCCAAGGCATCCAGGGTTTACTTCCACCAAGAAAACTCCCGCCCGCACACAGCGAGAGTTTCTACTGCTTGTCTTGGTGGTCGCCGAACCCTACCTTCCGCCGGCAGTGTCGCCTGATCTCTTCCATCTGAGAACGTCTGGAGCATTGTGGACAGGCCCCCCAACCAGCTCGGCGTTTATGACGATCTGACGCGCCAGTTGGACGGAATGTGACACTATATCGGTCAAGAGGACATCCAACGACTCTTTCAATCAATGCCAAGCCGAATAACTACTTGCATAAGGGCCAGAGGTCGGCCAAGGTGTTGCTGTCTTGCTCAATTTGTGAAGCTCTTTCTCTTGAAAAATCATCGATTTTTTCTAAATTGTAATCCTTTGTTTGTCTGTACAAACACACCACATCTGTCGATTTCTGTCCGATTCGGATAAATTCTTTGCGAAGCATCGTTTTTTTTCCTTCTTTTTTGTCTTAGAGTGTAATTTAGCAGAGGTGAGAAACCGAGCGCTGGCTTTCAGAAAGTCCAAAACGTGGAACCAGATGAAAGGGTAGAGAGACAATTCGATAGCAGAGTGGGGACGTCACGAAGACTTGTTCAGAACTGAGTCCTTCCACAGGTCAACATTGCAAACTCTGAAATGTTTGATTTACCTATGGCCATGCCATTGGGCAGAGTTTTGTACAATCGTCTGATGGACGCACCGAAAGGAGCACAGATGCAAAAGGGAGAGTTAGTCTGGAGAGCGAACTGAAATGCACTTCTCCTCCGGGTGCCAAAATCGGCACTTTTTCTCGCGCAGGCCACGAAAACACTTCTCTGGCGAGGGCCGACGACGGCTAGCTCTGTCCCCGCTGGCAGCATTTAGATCATGACTTCTGCTCCACTACGTGTAGAGTATGATAAAACGACGTGAGATAAGGCAAAAGAGTGAGGAGATGCACAAGTTATTGGTAGGCGCGATGTCAGAATTGAGCAGTAATTTCGGAGCTTATTATTTGGTGCAGAGTATGAAGGCTCATTCACTTTATTTATTGTTGTAGTATACACCCGTTAGATAACCAACTTTCCGACTTAATCACGCAGTCACTGAGAAGATACCGTGAGTTCGCATTTTGTATACATGATGTTTCCGTAGGAGCGTGTAAAAACTTGACAGGACATAGAGGATGCTCCACTGAACAATTTGAGGTAGGGAACCCGAGGTCGGAGAAGTCAGCTTAAGGAGGTAATAGCAATAAGATTACATTACAGTGTACTTTTTTATTTACATTAATTACTGTAACTGGAAACACCATCATTGACACAATGAACGTGCCATTTGTACTGTATCTTATAAAATGTGCTGAAATTGACTGCCGTCAACCACAATGCAAGAACCACATTGGCGAACAAGATTCTAACGCACCCTGACAAATATCCCTGGTGTGTTTTGAATTACGTCACAGGCAGCTACAAGTCTGGGTACTAATTCCATCTCCGTATCCACTGGGTTCTCATACACAAGTGACTAGGTATCCCCATAGGAAATAACCAAGGGGATCCAGATCAGGTGACCTCGCAGGCCATGGAATAGGACTTTCCATTCCAGTCCAGCGACCAGGAAACATTCCTAGTAATCAGGTTCGCCCTCATCGTTTCCTTGCAGGAAATAAAGAATGGATTGTAAATAAACTGCACAGTACGTGTAAACTTGTACGTATGTTAGTTGTAAATAAGCCGGAAAACAATAAAGCTAGACAAAGAAGTGGACAGGTTTACTTCCATATCTCCTTAAGCTGGCTCCTCCGCCTCCAGGTTCTCTACGTCAAAGTGTTCAGTAGGGTATTCTCTATGTACTGTTACATTTTTGTACGCTCTTAAGGAAACACCCTGTAGATTATGTATGAGACGATAGCCTCACGAAGCCCCTGTTATTCCGGTCTTTGCCGTGACTTTAGTATTATTCATGTTCAACAATCACTTAGCATGTGTACGCGCCATTTCTGATTCTCAACCAGATCGTATGATGATATTGATATCAATGTTTTCTAACTGCAATTTGTAATAAATTAATTTGATTCGGAATGCTGTTGCATTTGGTAATTAGATGACCTCTTGGTCACTTATTGAATATATTACTAGGTGTTCAACTCAAGTCTCATGTTTCGTTAGGGCCATTTTCTTAAACGAATTTATCAAAAGTTGCTCTGAGCACTATGGCACTTAGCATCTGAGGTCATGAGTCCCCCAGAACTTAGACCTACTTAAACCTAACTAACCTAAGGACATCACATACATCCATGCCCGAGGCAGGATTCGAACCTGCGACCGTAGCGGTCGCGCGGTTCCAGACTGTAATGCCTAGAACCGCTCGGCCACTCCGGCCGGCAATGAATTTATCCATCGCACACAATTCTATTAATTCATATGAGCCTATGGAAGTTAAGTTAGGTCTTTATCAGAAGAGACCGACCACTAGTAATAATCATCCCTCCATTTAACACCCCTGACAAAAAAAAAAAAAAAAAATACGAATCAATTAGAAGGCGTGGTCGGGTGTCTATGTAACTTCCTATAGGCACACGCCGCTGGCGGGTATGTAAATGATTGGAATTGCCGTTCTCTGTGACAGTTAGACCGGCTGCCAGAGAACTTTACTGTTGTTCATGTTTTGTGTTGTTAACAGGCCTAATAGGCTATACAAGGGCCATGAACAGAATGAAATGTTACGTGATCACTGTGGAGGAGACGGATATGCGCCGACCGGTGTGGCAAAAGAAAACTATTAACAGCATAATATTTCTCGGAAAATTTTCGTGTGATTTGTATCATGTGTGTATAAAAGGTTAAAATTAAGAAGTCCAGAAATTTTCATGTGCAGTAGTTTAACTGACTTCAGAGGTGCTTGACCGAGGTTTCCTGGGTGAACAGTGGCAATTAGGGGAGTCTATGTTCGGACGCTGTTGGAGGCTGTCAGGCTGTGTTAGTTTGTCTTAGGAGAAGGTTTTATCTGATGAGCGGTGAAATAGCCGCTTGTTCGCGCGTGTGAATTATTCAGAGCTTCTACTTTCGGACATAAATATTTTTCGGCAACTGATGAACTTTTTATTTTTCGGGCTGCGTGTGATACAAGCCGCAGTTGGAAGGTTTCAGTGTGTAGCGATTGTTGAATTTATTGTTTGATATACCGTGGAACGTTAACGGTTTCCTAAAGATAACACAGACAATTATACTTGGTTCAAAATGGTTCAAATGGCTCTGAGCACTATGGGACTCAACTTCTGAGGTCATTAGTCCCCTAGAACTTAGAACTAGTTAAACCTAACTAACCTAAGGACATCACACACATCCATGCCCGAGGCAGGATTCGAACGTGCGACCGTAGCGGTCTCGCGGTTCCAGACTGCAGCGCCTAGAACCGCACGGCCACTTCGGCCGGCTACACTTGGTTTATTTAACCGCCTCCAAGGTCTTAAAAAACTCGGGCAGACTGTGAAATTAATTTATTGTTAACAGTGACTATCCGTTTTCCTGAGTTTGTATCGGAAATAAACTCGAATTTGTGAAACTTTAATAAATGGGTGAATGCGTAGGTGATTCTTGCGTAGCAAATCCTGCCTGCATTCACATTAAATACTTTTGTGGGACATTGGGTACGTGGAAGCGAATGCGAGTTGGCGCCCCACGGACGAAATGTAGTAAGTCCAAAAAGATTTACGGCGCCCATTGAAGTGGTTGTGCTGTGTAATGTGTGGATAAATATTTTCGTGCAGAAGCACGTGGGGGCTCCGAGCTGATATAGAACTTGTCAACAGTTCAGAACTTTGGTTTTCGGCGAGTTTATGAGAGGGATTGTATTTTATTCCGTCATCCACACCACAAGCACCCATACAACCCGAACGGTCGCATACGAAGCAAATCGTAAGTGCTTCGCATCTGCGCTGCCACCCGAGAACGAGTAATGGACTGCCCGCAACATTCTTGTCAACCTGCACCACTGTTCGAAGACTAGCTGCAGCTGGATTAGGGAATTATCGTCCCACGTGTGAGCTGTCCTTGACACCACAACACAAATGGCTGCGTCTGCAGTGGTGCCGTAACCGGTAAGCATGGACTGCTGATGGGTAATGTCGTGTTGTGTTCTGCACTACCCCGAACGACATTCGTCGGAGTTTGGGTGCTGTCTGTAGGGAGGACCCATTATTCCATTGTTTCGAAGCGGGACAACGGTGTTACTCGTGGCATCACGGTATAGAAACCATCGGGTGTGACTTCAGGTCACGACTGTTCAGACGTCGGCACACGGACCGTGCATCCGAATGTTGAGCGTTGAGCGTGCCGAGTTTCTGGCGTCATAGCGTGGAACAGCACGTTGGTGAGTCTTTCCGAACGTGCAGAGCAATATCTAGCACGTCCGATATTCTGAACGTGCATTTGAAGGGTTACCAAAGAGATAACAGAACGCCGCCTATGTCACATGAACGCCATCTCTAAGACTTGGGAGGCGTCATATTGGCTTTCAGTTGAAGCCTATATGAATATCCGTCGTTTCTGAGCACCAACAAACTGAGGGGCTCAGGAAAACTCGCCGTTAATTGTATGATTCGTTGTAATAAAATAACGAGAAACGTCATATTCATGGTAAAAGAGTTATTGTAGCTTGCGTATTATGATACCACGGGGTGTTCAAAAAGTCTCTCCGCAGTGCCGTATGGATGTTAGCCGCGCGTGCCGTATGCCGCAGTGAATATACCGAAACGAAACTCAGTAAAATACAAGTTATTAATTTATTGCATATTCATTTTTACGTACAAATTTTCACATTAAATGTTGAAAGAGTGCCCCCTGTTGTTGAATACACAATTCAGTTCGTCTAATCATGTTTCCAAACACATTCTGTAACAATTCTTCTGAAGCAGTGAAAGTGGATATTGCAGTTTTCAAATCATCGATGGATTTCGGACGGTTTTTATAGACCGTTGCTTTCGCTGTACACCAGAAGAAAAAGCCAGGTGGTGTTAGATCAGGCGATCGTGGAGGCCAAAGTCCCTGTGAAATTATGCGATCAGCAAGCAATGCCATTGAAACGCGGTTGCATCATCTTGTTGAAAATATGTTCACTTAACCCAAGTTCTCCTATGCATGGGTACAGAATATCACTGCAGTATCGTTGTGCGTTTATTGTTTCGTTGAAAAACCCAGGCAGGCGAACAATCATACGGCATGCGCGGCTGACAATCATACAGCACTGTGGAGAGACTTTTTGAACACCCTGTATTTCTTTTAAAGGTGATGGCATGTTGAGGATCCATTAAAAACGCATTTTTCGTGGTACAGTTAGTAGTATAGCTACGATGAAAGCTTTCAGGACAACCTTGATAAGGTCATGAATACTTCGTGATCGCTATAGCACAATGAGCACCGAGCCTGCTGGGTGAGCGGTAACGTTCGGGCCTGGCATTCGGGAGGACCTGGGTTCACTTCCCGATCCGGCAGTCTTGATTAAGGTTTCTGTGGTTTCCTTGGTCGCTCAAGGCCAATGCCGGGACTGTACCCTTTAGACGGTTACGGCCGACATTCCGCCGACCCTTTCCCCCGTTATGCTCCTTATGTTTAACTGAGTGTGAAGGGATCAACAACAAACTTCAACGGGTGTCATGTGACGTCCGCTGCCACCAAATACAACAAACAATAACGAATAAAATGAAAAAAAAAAGAGTAGAGTCAAATGTTCGTCAAGAAAATCATGTTGTGATAGTGGTTCCCGTCCCACTACATTTCAATTTTTTTTCTAACCTTCGCGTCTATAATAGATTCTGATTCCTTCTTATCAATTTAATGCAAATTATACTATAAAACTGCATTTTACGTAAATATATGTGTGCTATTTTTGAGGAGTGAATTTGGTCGATTGGCTTAATCTACAGGACACCTTGCACTAGTTTCAGTAAGATATTTTGCCCTTTTTTTTCTTTTAAGTTTTGAATTCACATATTATATACATCCTGTTGCTGAGCAGGATTAGTGATCAAGTAAGAATTACCTTAGGGTTTTACTTAAAAGTGAGAGTGATGAAGCAGTTTTCTCTTACATGGAGAACTGCTGTAAATTTGTATCGCGCCATTTGTAATGAAACTTTTATAAGCCGTGTCTTTACTGACTGGACATGGTACTTTCCTTTTTGCTTTGTAATATTTTCGGGGGTACTGAAGTTTTTATTTATGTATGCTACAGATAGAACAATCTGACTGTCATACGGACAACGGACGAAAGTACATTTTTAATACAGCTACTTAGGAATTTTAAGCCCGTCCATTTCGTAAACAGTGTGATTTGCGAACCAGATAGAGCCGACAGGTGGCGTTGGAGCGCGTTGCAATCACGTATACTACCCTGGTGCCCACGGACAGTATGCACATGTCGCATCGTTTCCGAGCAGTCGGCAGCATGGGGGTACGTGGGGCTTCCTATCGTGGGGTTTCCCACAAGGGTGCAGCAGGTAGCGAAGCTGTCCAGAGCAACCGGTTCCCTAACGAGGTGTTTGCGAACTGAGCCTCCCCCACTGCTTGCCTACCCCTGTCGCTCACCCTCAGTGCAGGTGTTGTCACCGTTTCTCAGACAGTGTCGTCGTCGATCAGCATCAATAATTTCGCAAAGTTAACTTGCCGATTCTAGAGTTTCGTCATATATGTCATACGAAACTAATTATTTGTATTTGTCGGATCTCATTTACGAAAGTACGCTTTTAACGGTATTTGTAAAGTTCTAATACGCAATCTGCTATTTATTGAATTTTTATCTCAACTTAACTGAAATTTTACTTGGTAAATTACTTACATATCATGGTCACTCGTCCTGTGAAGCTTCCAGAATTTTTGGTGAGGAAGGCGAAATAAGGACTCAGACAGCTGGTTGCCCACTTTTCTGTCAGAGACTTTTAAACACGATCATATTTGCCTTTATTGTGCTTCAACAGGAGCATTCTTCAGCTGATTATTATGTAGTTCATTTTATAAACTTTGGTGGAGTCATCTATATTAAGCAACGAATTTTATCATCTGTAGACATCAAGAATAACACTCTAGTTATCGAGACTATACGCCGCATCTAACCATAGGCAAATATTCTGTAATTTCTTTCAGATGAACACGCCCATTGTCGCGTAAATCTTTATCTAATTACTAACTGTAAAATGGGCGTTGCCCGAATATTTATTCATCCCAGTTTTATGTCAGTTCATCCCCTCTTCCCTCATCTCTCTTGTCCATTTAGTCCTATCTCGTCTCTCTATCCACCACCTCCTTCTGCCCATCCGTCTCTCTTTCCATCTCCTCCATCTGCCCCCCTCTCTCACAACACTTCCTCCTCCTCTCCATCCTACTCTCCTTCTCCATCCATCTTTCCGTCTCTGCCCACCTCCTTCTCCGCTTTTTCTGATAGTACATCAAATTCACAATAACACCCCTTATTTATGTATTTATTACAGTGTTCCATTAGTCATTCATCACCTCCCCCCCTTTCTCTGTTTACCTTTTGCTCCCTCTCTGTTTTAATCTGCTTCTCTCACTTCTCTGGATGCACCTCCTCCCCCCTCCCCGCCCCCATCACGTTCTCCTCTCTCTGTATATCGCCTCCTCCGCCTCCGTCATGCAATCTCCTCTTTCCCCGTCTATGAAAAAATACGTATATCTGACAATTTTCATGCTGATTGACGAGACGATGTTGAATTTATTGAAAGGTAGGCCAACCATCCGCAATTCAGCATACGTTGGTTTGTGTAAATGCCTTCACCACGAAAACACACATACATGAGCCAACCTCCAAGCTGATCAGTCAAATGGTGTGTAATTCTGTTGTAAGGCACCCTCCGTCATACACAGTATGAAATTTCACGTAGACGGCGAGGTTCCCCTTGTTTTGAAGCTCAAATGAACAAAATTTCATCAAGATCGGAGGAACACTGTGGCTTATGTTGAAATCCGTAAGTAAAGTACCCTCTACCATGCACTGGACGAAGTTTTATGTAGACAGTGACCTTCCTCTTGGTTTGGGAAATAGAAATTCATTTTTATACACCCTGCTTCCTCAATGCCGACTTAGTTGCGAAACATAAATAATAGATTCGAACAACAGAAATCATATAATGATTTCTGTCGTATAAGGGGCAAGATAGCTATTAAATGATAGTAATGAGATTACGTGAGCAGTCATTTTTTCAATGTTACGTAAAATAACGTTATACCTTGTAAATTATCATGACACAAAATGAAGATGATAAGCAATGTGGGACCTCCTTCCGTTTGCGTTTGAAATTCTCGGAGAAATCCTGTGTTGTGAGGAGGGTGTGGGAGGGGGCAGCAAGGGGAGCCTCGATTTGTTTAGCCGGCCCCGGCCTCTAACAGGTTTAGTGTGCCACTGTTCGTAGGAAACCCCACGGTAGGAAACCCAACGGTAGGAAACCCCACGACACCCAGCATGGCACGCTCAACGTTGGCGTTCGACAGTACGTTCCGCGTGCAGGCGGCTTTAGTGACTGAGGGAGCCCCGGCAGCACAGCGGTAACGTAACAGACATGGCGCGTTCTCGTGTGTTACCTCTGATGTGACAGTGCTGTGACACTGTTTTTCTACAGGGCAATGATCGTCCATACATGGTACGTGTATCTATGAACTGTCTGCATGATATTAACGCACTCCCACGGCAAATGAAATCCCCAGATCAGTCTCCGATAGAACACGTAAACTCCGTCCCAGCTTCAGTATCCGGGATATCAAAGACCAGTTATAACAGTTGTGGGTCAGTTTGAGTCGGGAGAGGATACAAAGGCTTTATGATGCCCTTTCAATCCGGAACAGTGCCTTCCTCCAAGCCAAAATGGTTGCAACGTCATATGATAAGTAGGTTCGTACAACCAACAATTCTTTGTAAATATAACTCTGCTGGTGTTCCAAGATACTACTCCCGGCGGGTGTAAAATGAATGTGCGCAACGGAGAATAATAAACGCTAAAATGAAGATTTGCCCCTGTCTGACTACGCTCTGAAGTAGATCTTAGGATCTCTTAATTCTATAAATTACAAAGCTGAACATAAATGAGTGATGATGGCAACTAATCCTACTAAATGATAAACGTTGTTCCTGCTTATATATTTATTGTAGATTAAAAAACCCTTTATACAGGGCGTTTCAAAAAGAAAGAGCAGATTTCAAACATTTATTTCTCAAAAACTACAAATGATAGAAACACAATTCAAACGTTTCTTGTCAGAGAAAGGTTCAAAGTTTTTCAATGGTCCGCGCAGAAGTTCCATGCAAATCCGCAGTGGCGCTGGCGTTTGTTTGTAGGAAAATGGCGACGACACCACAGGAACGATCATTTTGTGTGCTGCAATTTGCAAAGTTAGAGTCCATTGTTGGTGTGCAACGTGCATTCCGCCGTCAATTCAACAAACAGCCGCCTCGTCATAAGCAAATTTATGAGTGGCATCACAGATTCGTAGAAGATGGTTGCATCTGCAAGCGAAAAAGCACGGGTCGTCCACGCACATCGGATGAAAATGTCGAGCGTGTCCGTGCAGCTTACGAAAGGAGCCCTAGAAAATCCACGGCACGGGCAAGTCACGAACTAAACATGTCTAAAACAACGGTATGGCGCGTTCTGAGTAACCGTCTGCACATGAAGCCGTACAAACTGCAGTTATTGCAAGCATTGCGTCCTGACGACCACAACAAAAGGTTCGAATTTTCAACTGCAATTCTACAGGACATGGAAGAGGACAATTTTGCCGAACGATTAATTTTTTCAGATGAATCAACGTTTCACATTTCTGGTAAAGTTAATCGGCATAACGTACGAATTTGGGCGAGTGAAACTCCGAGGGACGTTATTCAACATGAAAGAGACTCACCAAAGGTTAACGTCTTTTGTGCAATTTCGGTAAACAAAGTTTATGGACCTTTCTTTTTCATGGAGAAAACTATCACAGGAACCATTTACCTGGACATGTTAGAAAACTGGCTATTTCCTCAACTTCAGGAAGATTCAAATCACTTCATCTTCATGCAAGATGGCGCCCCACCACACTTCTCTGAACCTGTACGACGGTACCTAAATAACACCATTCCAGGACGGTGGATTGGAAGAGCAGGAGCACAAGATCAATGTCATCGTCTGTGGCCTCCCAGGTCACCAGACCTTACTCCCTGCGATTTTTATTTGTGGGGGTACATAAAGGACTGTGTTTATGTCCCACCTATGCCCGCTACTCTTCAAGAGGTACGACATCGAATTGTTGCGGCCGTGAATTCGGTAACTAAAGACCAGTTGCGTCGTGTGTGGCAAGAAATGAGATACCGGTTTGATATTTGTCGTGTAACAAATGGTGCTCATATTGAGGTACAGTTTTGATATTTGTTGTGTAACATTTGGTACTCATATTGAGTGAAGGACCGTTGGAATTGTGTTTCTATCATTTGTAGTTTTTGAGAAATAAATGTTTGAAATCTGCTCTTTCTTTTTGAAACGCCCTGTATTACAAAGTCCTCCCCCGTGAACCATGGACCTTGCCGTTGGTAGGGAGGCTTGCGTGCCTCAGCGATACAGATAGCCGTACCGTAGGTGCAACCACAACGGAGGGGTATCTGTTGACAGACCAGACAAACGTGTGGTTCCTGAAGAGGGGCAGCAGCCTTTTCAGTAGTTGCAGGGGCAACAGTCTGTATGATTGACTGATCTGACCTTGTAACACTAACCAAAACGGCCTTGCTGTGCTGGTACTGCGAACGGCTGAAAGCAAGGGGAAACTACAGCCGTAATTTTTCCCGAGGGCATGCAGCTTTACTGTATGGTTAAATGATGATGGCGTCCTCTTGGGTAAAATATTCCGGAGGTAAAATAATCCCCCATCTGGGCGGGGACTACTCAAGAGGACGTCGTTATCAGGAGAAAGAAAACTGGCGTTCTACGGATCGGAGCGTGGAATGTCAGATCCCTTAATCGGGCAGGTAGGTTAGAAAATTTAAAAAGGGAAATGGATAGGTTTAAGTTAGATATAGTGGGAATTAGTGAAGTTCGGTGGCAGGAGGAACAAGACTTCTGGTCAGGTGAATACAGGGTTATAAATACAAAATCAAATAGGGATAATGCAGGAGTAGGTTTAATAATGAATAAAAAAATAGGAGTGCGGGTAAGCTACTACAAACAGCATAGTGAACGTATTATAGTCGCCAAGATAGACACGAAGACCATGCCTACTACAGTAGTACAAGTTTATATGCCAACTAGCTCTGCAGATGACGAAGAAATTGAAGAAATGTATCATGAGATAAAAGAAATTATTCAGGTAGTGAAGGGAGACGAAAATTTAATTGTCATGGGTGACTGGAATTTGGTAGTAGGAAAAGGGAGAGAAGTAAACGTAGTAGGTGAATATGGATTGGGGCTAAGAAATGAAAGAGGAAGCCGTCTGGTAGAATTTTGCACATAGCTAACACTTGGTTCAAGAATCATAAAAGAAGGTTGTATACATGGAAGAATCCTGGAGATACTAAAAGGTATCAGATAGATTATATAATGGTAAGACAGAGATTTAGGAACCAGGTTTCAAATTGTAGGACATTTCCAGGGGCAGATGTGGACTCTGACCACAGTCTATTGGTTATGAACTGTAGATTAAAAGTGAAGAAATTGCAAAAAGGTGGGAATTTAAGGAGATGGGACCTGGATAAACTGACTAAACCAGAGGTTGTACAGAGTTTCAGGGACAGCATAAGGGAAAAATTGACAGGAATGGGGGAAAGAAATACAGTAGAAGAAGAATGGGTAGCTTTGAGGAATGAAATAGTGAAGGCAGCAGAGGATCAAGTAGGTAAAAAGACGAGGGCTAGTAGAAATCCTTGGGTAACAGAAGAGATACTGAATTTAATTGATGAAAGGAGAAAATACAAAAATGCAGTAAATGAAGCAGGCAAAAAGGAATACAAACGTCTCAAAAATGAGATCGACAGGAAGTGCAAAATGGCTAAGCAGGGATGGCTAGAGGACAAATGTAAGGATGTAGAGGCGCATATCACTAGGGGTAAGATAGATACAGCCTACAGAAAAATTAAAGAGACCTTTGGAGAAAAGAGAGCCACTTGTATGAATATCACGACCTCAGATGGAAACCCAGTCCTAAGCAACGAGGGGAAAGCAGAAAGGTGGAAGGAGTCTATAGAGGGTATATACAAGGGCGATGTACTTGAGGACAATATTATGGAAATGGAAGATGATGTAGATGAAGATGAAATGGGAGATAAGCTACTGCGTGAAGAGTTTGACAGAGCACTGAAAGACCTAAGTCGAAACAAGGCTTCGGGAGTAGACAACATTCCATTGGAACTACTGACGGCCTTGGGAGAGCCAGTCATGACAAAACTCTACCATCTGCTGAGCAAGATGTACGAGACAGGCGAAATACCCTCAGACTTCAAGAAGAATATAATAATTCCGATCCGAAAGAAAGCAGGTCCTGACAGATGTGAAAATTACCGAACAATCAGTTTAATAAGTCACGGATGCAAAATACTAACGCATATTCTCTACAGGTGAATAGAAAAACTGGTAGAAGCCGACCTCGGGGAAGATCAGTTTGGATTCCGTAGAAACGTTGGAACACGTTAGGCAATACTGACCTTACGACTTATCTTAGAAGAAAGATTAAGGAAAGGCAAACCTACGTTTCTAGCATTTGTAGACTTAGAGAAAGCTTTTGACAATGTTGACTGGAATACTCTCTTTAAAATTCTAAAGGTGGCAGGGGTAAAATACAGGGAGCGAAAGGCTATTTACAATTTGTACAGAAACCAGATGGCAGTTATAAGAGTCGAGGGACATGAAAAGGAAGCAGTGGTTGGGAAGGGAGTGAGACAGGGTTGTAGCCTCTCCCCGATGTTATTCAATCCGTATATTGAGCAAGCAGTAAAGGAAACAAAAGAAAAATTTGGAGTAGGGTTTAAAATCCAGAGAGAAGAAATAAAAACTTTGAGGTTCGCCGATGACATTGTAATTCTGTCAGAGACAGCAAAGGACTTGGAAGAGCAGTTGAACGGAATGGACAGTGTCTTGAAAGGAGGATATAAGATGAACATCAACAAAAGCAAAACGAGGATAATGGAATGTAATCGAATTAAGTCGGGTGATGCTGAGGGAATTAGATTAGGAAATGAGACACTTAAAGTAGTAAAGGAGTTTTGCTATTTAGGGAGTAAAATAACTGATGATGGTCGAAGTAGAGAGGATATAAAATGTAGACTGGCAATGGCAAGGAAATCGTTTCTGAAGAAGAGAAATTTGTTAACATCGAGTATAGATTTAAGTGTCTGGAAGTCGTTTCTGAAAGTATTTGTATGGAGTGTAGCCATGTATGGAAGTGAAACATGGACGATAACTAGTTTGGACAAGAAGAGAATAGAAGCTTTCGAAATGTGGTGCTACAGAAGAATGCTGAAGATAAGGTGGGTAGATCACGTAACTAATGAGGAGGTATTGATTAGGATTGGGGAGAAGAGAAGTTTGTGGCACAACTTGACTAGAAGAAGGGATCGGTTGATAGGACATGTGTTGAGGCATCAAGGGATCACAAATTTAGCATTGGAGGGCAGCGTGGAGGGTAAAAATTGTAGAGGGAGACCAAGAGATGAATACACTAAGCAGACTCAGAAGGATGTAGGTTGCAGTAGGTACTGGGAGATGATGGAGCTTGCACTGGATAGATTAGCATGGAGAGCTGCATCAAACCAGTCTCAGGACTGAAAACCACAACAACAACAACATTACAAAGTTTACATTTCCTAAGTAAAATTACTGATCAATTGCCCAGCTCTGCCCCTTTTTATGACTGCGCGATCTAATAACAATAACTCGAAACAACTGGCATTATCTACGTGCCAAACACTTGAAGACACTACCTACAAAGATGATCTACGGTGGTGTGGAACCTCAGTGGAAATAAACTAACGTGATGACAGCTGTTTAGCCTTTATAGCCCTAATAAGCTGAAGCAATTTGCGATATCACCTTATGTACTGCGTCCGATGCGTCGAATTGATGGTTCTCGTACTCGTCTGCGAGGATGGAAGAACGCCAGCCACAAATAAACTTTTTCAAGCACTAGGACGGCAGAAGGCGGTCCTCTGACTAATATACTCTAATACTGTCTCAATGTAAGTATAGACATAGGAAGTGCTCTCAATTATTGAACGCTGCGTACTCAACGACAACTTCCAACCCGGAGGTTAAGTCCAGAATGGTATAGGTTCGCAACAGTACAGTGCCTAACTGTTCTAACTATAAACTCTCCTGAGAGCAAGGACAGCAACTCCGTCCGTACCAACAAAGCTGATATCAAGCGACCGTCACACAAGGGCGCTTACATTGGGAGACCACGTCTCTCCACCGCTAGCCTCCCAGCAAGGCTCTGCTGCCCACCCTCGTAATTCCGAAAACGAATCATATTCCCGAAACCACGGAATATTCTCCCTCTCTACAGATTCTTCCGAACGCCGATCAACCATATTTTATGCTTATCCATTACGGGTATTTTAGAACCGTGACTGTATATTAATGTAAATAAATTATACAAAACTGCAACCAGTCACTTTTTTCGTTAATAATGTCTGCCTCCATTTTGATGTCCAGAACACTTTCACACGAACTATATTAGTTCACACTTTAACAGTGACACTTTACCAGCATCCAGCATGCGCTTTACAACTGTTGCTTAAAAAGCGCATGCTGGACACGTACAGCACAAAAGCGTACAGGCTGACCTCATCTGTTGACTGACAGAGACCGCCGACACTTGAAGAGAGTCGTAATGTGTAGTAGGCAGACATCTATCCAAACTATCACACAGGAATTCCAAACTGCATCAGGATCCACTGCAAGTACTATGACAGTTAGGCGGGAGGTGAGAAAACTTGGATTTCATGGTTGAGCGGCTGCTCATAAGCCACACATCACGCTGGTAAATGCCAAATGACACCTCCCTTGGTGCAAGGAGATTAAACATTGGACGATTGAACAGTGGAAAAACGTTGTGTGGAGTGACGAATTACGGTACACAGGTGTAACGATGCGATGGCAGGGTGTGGGTATGGCGAATGCCAGGTGAACGTCATCTCCTAACATGTGTAGTGCCAACAGTAAATTCGGAGGCGGTGGTGTTATGGTGTGGTCGATTTTTCATGGAGGAGTCTTGCACCCCTTGTCTTGCGTGGTACTATCACAGCATAGGCCTACATTAATGTTTTAAGCACCTTCTTGGTTCCTACTGTTGAAGAGCAATTCGGGGATGGCGATTGCATCTTTAAACGCGATCGACCACCTTTTCATAATGCACGGCCTGTGGCAGAGTTGTTACACGATAATAACATCCCTGTAATGGACTGGCCTGCACAGAGTCATGACCTGAACCCTATAGAACACCTTTGGGATGTTTTGGAAAACAGAATTTGTGCCAGGCCTCACCGACCGACACCGATAGCTCTCCTCCGTGCAGCACTGTGAAGAATGGGCTGCCATTCCGCAAGAAACCTTCCAGCACCTGTCTGAACGTATGACTGCGAGAGTGGAAGCTGTCACCAGGGCTAAGGGTGGGCCAACCCCATATTTAATTCCAGGATTACTGATGGAGGGCGCCACGAACTTGTAAGTCATTCTCGGCCAGGTGTCCGGATACTTTTGATCACATAATGTATTTTGTTGCAACTGGAATGAGTAGGGCACTGAATAAAAGACATGTTTTCACACCCTTACTATTCGTAAGAATCTAAGACAGGATACTATATATCTCCAGTTCGTATCAGCTATGATAGTTTATGGTAACACTGGCGCATCTTGCACGATGTTCAGTCATGTAGCGTTGCAAGGTGAAATGCAGGGCAGTAAAAGCAAGACATGGTATCACACTGAATGTTCCCAAGAATCTTAGACAAAATAACATATAAATACAGTTCATGTCAGCTATGACAGTTTATGGTTCTTGTAACACAGGCGCAACCTGCATGATGCACGACCATGTAGCGTTGCAAGTTGAAATGCAACGAACTATAACAAGACGTAGTAAATTACATCAAAGCAACACTCACTTCTGAAATATTGTTTCGTATCAGATTAGAGCAAACGACAATCCTCTGTGGGTAGATATTTCAATATGGAAGGACTTTAAATGAACCAGTCCGCAGCGAAACAATGAATACGTCTGATGGCAGAATTAGTAAGAGACTAGCCACATAAATTCTATGTTCTCGAAATAACGAGAACCGAAGAGATAAAACAAGTTTTGTTGATTTAATTTGCCGGCCGTGGTTGCCGTGCGGTTCTACGCGCTCAGTCCGGAACCGCGTGACTGCTACGGTCGCAGGTTCGAATCCTGCCTCGGGCATGGATGTGTGTGATGTCCTTAGGTTAGTTAGGTTTAAGTAGTTCAAAGTTCTAGGGGACTTATGACCACAGCTGTTGAGTCCCATAGTGCTCAGAGCCATTTGAACCATTTGATTTCATTTCAGATACACTGAAGCGATTTGAGTTACCTGTTTATGACAAGAATCAAATAATCCCGGAAGTGTTTAAGGTTGAATGATATCAAGCAGATTGGATTTTGAGAATACCGAACGATTGCATCAGGACAAACAAAGATACATTCCGAAAAGAATCAGCTGAACGAGGTTACTGTGCAACAGGTTTATTTGGTTCAAGCTCCAGGTCAGAGACAACTCTTTTTTCTGAATTTCTATGTTATTCTAATGTATTTGTCAGTTTTAGTGCAAACAATGTTCAAAACAATAAGAAATAAACCACACAGAATTTACATACAGTTTCCTGTGCTGAAATACATGCTTTTAGTTACGGAAATGAACGACCTGGCAGAGCTCATACCATGTCTAGCACCCTCTTTAAATTTTGTGAGCGTGCCTTCAGCGTCATCATTTCCAGAAGCAGTGTACTTAGGCGTGTACAAAAACTTTATTGTTCCTTTGTTGAATTCACCAGGCACTGGAGAAAAATGCAAAATTGTACAAAAACCAACATGAAAGGAAGGAGTCAACCGAGATGATCGGCTAAACACCTGGCTATCACAGCTCTATTACATAATTTACCAGAAGTTGTCAAAGCTCTGGAAGAAACTGAAGAGTCAAATCGGTCATCTGCTACAAAACCGGTCATCTACTACACGTGATGATGTGTTTCAAATTCATCTCCAAGAGATTAATAGAGTGATCGAAATACAGAAAGAGGACATTATCAATTCGTGTTCTGTTGCGCCAATGCATGGTCTTTTTAAGATCTTGCAAGAAATGAGAGAAAAACCAACAGAACATTGTGTCAAAGAAAATGCAGCTCTAGCAAAAAAGTTGGAAATCGAACCAGTCCTCAAAAGCAACCGAATTTTCAGAAAGAAAAGGCAACACGACAAAATCTGTGACCGCCGAATCAAGAACACTACGACCAACTAAACTGTTTTCTAAAGATATAAAAGCAACATTTGACAAAATCTTGACACAAATTGAAATAAGCGTTGAGAGCGCAAAGAGTCTACGCGCAAATTTCGCATTCCTCGGCGGCCACGCGTTTTTAAATTTGTCAACTGAAGACGTGCAGAAAAATGGAGCTGATCCAGCACGAAAATATTCCAAAGACTTGAATGCATTTGATTTTTACCACGAATTTGCCGTATTCAAAAGGCTAGTAACCGTAATTAATGAAAAATCAAGTACATTCGACCTGTTACAACATCTGTGCACTCATGACATGAAAGACGCGTTTCCTGATCTTCAGAATATACTGCACATTACCGACGACATCTGTATGCTGCGAGCCGAGCTTGAGCAAACTTCAAGTAATTAAAAGTTATCAGCTTTCAACAATGAGTCAGAAACGCCTATGTGGCCTCGTGATCCTAGCCATGAGACGACATTTGTTGATAGATTCTTTCGCAGAAAGGAAAGTACGCCGTGTAAAGCTGTAGCAAGATTAGAGAGAGAAAAAAAATTCGGGACATAAGGATTGAAGAACTGTGTACTGTCTTGCTTGCCTGTTGTCTTTACTGGTTGCATGTTTCTTACATTTAATTTTATGTCACAGAAAAGAAAAAGTTATCAGCTAAGAAGTAATAAAGCGTGCAAATTTAAAAACGGCTTCTTGTTCTCCTGGTCACAAGATATCGTAATCAATGTATAATAGCGTTTTTTAAACTATTGGTCAAGGAGAGGAGGCCCAACTATCAAATTTAACACATTACCAATTAAAAGCTTACAAGCTGGTAACATGACTAATACGTTGCCTTGCATTCGTTTATGGCAAATGTGTGCACCATATACTCCAGTTTTTCGTTTTTCGACTTCGATGTCAAATGTCGGAATCGAGACCATTTGCTTCATTAAGGAATACAGAAAAAAGATGTTTCTTAAAAAAAAAAAAAAAAAAAAAAAAAGGTGAGGATGGCTATACTGCATTTTAATGTGACGAGTATCTTATAGCTGAGGACAGAATAGATCGTGTGTTTGATCCTGTGTAAAGATTCTACTAGCTTTGACATTAATTTCGCTTAAGGGGAGTAAGGACGAAATAGCCCGCCCGGTTAGCCGTGCGGTCTAGGGGCTAAGGCCGGTCTTACACTATTAAGTTTCTTTGTCAAGGATTTGATCAAAGATGTGATCAAATATTCCGTCAAATATATTTGACAAAGATCTTTGACGTAGCGCTAGAAGGGGTATTACACTGTCATCATATTTTTCGTCGAAGTTCAAGATGGCTGACAGCAACAACTTGTTATTAACCGCAGCAGTTGCATGTACCACAATTGCAGTGCGTGCACATGCGGAAGAGAAGCGGGGGAAAAAAGGAAACATACCTGGTTGAAGCCGTGGGTTTTACGACGACACGATAAAAGCATTCAACAAAACTTGTTACGAAAGCTTATAGTGGCAAACGTCAAGTCGTACATCAATTACTTAAGAATGGATGAGCATACATTTCTCTATGTGCTCAATGAAGTGTATCCTTATATCACAAAGAACAATATTCACTTAAGAACTGCTACATCTGCAGAAGACAGGCTCACTGTACGAGGTGCATTCAAGTTCTAAGGCCTCCGATTTTTTTTTCTAATTAACTACTCACCCGAAATCGATGAAACTGGCGTTACTTCTCGACGTAATCCCCTGCAGACGTACACATTTTTCACAACGCTGACGCCATGATTCCATGGCAGCGGCGAAGGCTTCTTTAGGAGTCTGTTTTGACCACTGGAAAATCGCTGAGGTAATAGCAGCACGGCTGGTGAATGTGCGGCCACGGAAAGTGTCTTTCATTGTTGGAAAAAGCCTAAAGTCAGTAGAAGCCAGGTCAGGTGAGTAGGGAGCATGAGGAATCACTTCAAAGTTGTTATCACGAAGAAACTGTTGCGTAACGTTAGCTCGATGTGCGGGTGCGTTGTCTTGTTGAAACAGCACACGCGCAGCCCTTCCTGGACGTTTTTGTTGCAGTGCAGGAAGGAATTTGTTCTTCAAAACATTTTCGTAGGATGCACCTGTTACCGTAGTGCCCTTTGGAACGCAATGGGTAAGGATTACGCCCTCGCTGTCCCAGAACATGGACACCATCATTTTTTCAGAACTGTCGGTTACCCGAAATTTTTTTGGTGGCGGTGAATCTGTGTGCTTCCATTGAGCTGACTGGCGCTTTGTTTCTGGATTGAAAAATGGCATCCACGTCTCATCCATTGTCACAACCGACGAAAAGAAAGTCCCATTCGTGCTGTCGTTGCGCGTCAACATTGCTTGGCAACATGCCACACGGGTAGCCATGCGGTCGCCCGTCAGCATTCGTGGCACCCACCTGGATGACATTTTTCGCATTTTCAGGTCGTCATGCAGGATTGTGTGCACAGAACCCACAGAAATGCCAACTCTGGAGGTGATCTGTTCAACAGTCATTCGGCGATCCCCCAAAACAATTATCTCCACTTTCTCAATCATGTCGTCAGACCGGCTTGTGCGAGCCCGAGGTTGTTTCGGTTTGTTGCCACACAATGTTCTGCCTTCAATGAACTGTCGCACCAATGAACGCACTTTCGACACATCCATAACTCCATCACCACATGTCTCCTTCAACTGTTGATGAATTTCAATTGGTTTCACACCATGCAAATTCGGAAAACGAATGATTGCACGCTGTTCAAGTAAGGAAAACGTCGCCATTTTAAGTATTTAAAACAGTTCTCATTCTCGCCGCTGGCGGTAAAATTCCATCTGCCGTACGGTGCTGCCATCTCTGGGACATATTGACAATGAAAGTGGCCTCATTTTAAAACAATGTGCATGTTTCTACCTCTTTCCAGTCCGGAGAAAAAAAATCGGAGGCCTTAGAACTTGAATGCACCTCGTAACACTCCGATTCCTTGCTGCAGGGGAGGGTTAGGTTAGGTTAGGTTAGGTCAGTTCTCCAATCTCCGTAATCTACTTTTGTATTTAGTGTGCCTCACGTTGTAAAGCGCCTCAACAGCTTCATACATCTCTATTAATTTTTGAGTTGTCTGCACACACCAATTGTATTTACCGGCAATGTTTATAAAAACACTACAGACGACAGAATGCAGCGATGCTAGCGCTCCATGTGGTAACATGTCACATTGCAGTGAGCAGAAGACAAGCGACTTCTTTGATCAAATCTACAGCGAGGCCCCAGGTTTGATCAAATATTGGACGACATTTGACAAAGTTCCCTATTACACCATCAAATATCTTTGGCAAAGATATTGGACGAAGAAATTTGACAAAGAAATTTGATAGTGTAATACCGGCCTAAGCGCAAATTGAGGCGCGTATAGCACGTGTGACGTGTGACACTACAGCGCGGCGCGCACGTTCCGCACGAGTCGCGCTGGTCCAGCGCATATCGCGACGCGTACACCATACTTCGCACACGCCGACTGGCGACGCTCTGCGATGACAGAAAAGACGCGCATCCTGTTATATTTCTCAAACGATTTCACAGAAACTATTCACCGAAAATATTTGATTTTTGCCTTACTTGTAGTGTTATATGTCAGCTTCGTGGCGAAGTGCCCATCATCTCGCTAATGGTCATGCTTATTGTGATGTACACAATTTAGTAAGACACTACGCAAAACAAAAAGTTTGCAACGGAAATTAGGGGTCGCTATGATTTTGCATTTGGTGCGCATTACACCATATGTTGCTACGTATGAAATTTAGCTAACATTTTGAATTTTTGCTTAGACTAGGGAGGAGATCTCTATCCGTCCCCAATCCCAAGAAAATTGATCCTATGTAGCGCATTCACTCCCTGTCTCACGCTCACGGGAATGAAATATTCATACATCCCTCATATCTCCTAAACCGCTCGAGACATCGAAACGAGATTTTCGCAAACGATGGTTCGTAAATACACTGAACTTTCTTATGTACGACGATGTATCACAAGTGCTTTGGCTCTGAGCACTATGGGACTCAACTGCTGTGGTCATTAGTCCCCTAGAACTTAGAACTACTTAAACCTAACTAACCTAAGGACATCACACACACCCATGCCCGAGGCAGGATTCGAACCTGCGACCGTAGCAGCAGCGCAGCTCCGGACTGGAGCGCCTAGAACCGCACGGCCACCGCGGCCGGCCACAAGTGCTTTCTATTTAATTTTTTTCATTCCGGTGATTGTAAGTCTTTAAGAGTTATCGACGGCTAGTGAGACAAGAGTTTCCTAGTATGAAAATAAACATGAAATTTCTTCCCTTATGTTACCACAAACCGACACAATGACTTTTTCATAAGCTACTGAGCCCTCTGGTCGCCAATTACTTGTTTAATGAGACGCTGTGTTTCAGAATTCTGTCACAATAGCTGCTGCAAAAAGCAGTTTGTCCAAATTTTATATAGTGTTTTGGCAAAAGAAGTACTATCAAACCTGTCAACAAGAGAGATGTGGCCGTTACTCGTAAATGGTGATGCTACCTTGAATGAGAAACAGTTAACAATTCACACAAAAATAAATCGCCAATTCTGTTGGAATTCTGGTTGAATCCCATAATAACTCATCGTATTTTTTACACTGACCGACAAGAATGAAAATTTACCAAAGGATTTTATTCCTTGTCTTCATCTGAGCAGTATCAAAGTAAAGATGAGCGCACCCTTCAAGCGGAATGACAGGCACATGCCTGATGCTGGTTAGTCACCTACGCCTTGCCAAACTGACAATGCGTGATTCGCGAATAAAATATTTTTTATTGATAGAAGTAAACAATTGATACGTCACACAACACAATGGCCACTGTATCGTCAACAGCTGAGAATAATGCGCGCGGCAGGAATGTGGAAACTAGCCAAATGTGCTTTGTGAGAGGAAGAGTTCACGTCGTTCGAAGAACATTGTCATGAAAGTGGATCTGCCTTTGTCAGCAATAGATTTCAACAAATTAAACATATCAAATCACCACACTCTTTCACGATACACTTTGGTAATAATACCAACCACTACGTCAATTGTGTAGCCTGTTCTATGGTTACTTTATTAATGCTGATAGTGTGTATGCGACCACTGAAATGCTTTTTTCTCGTCGCGACGGTCCGATTAAAACATTGTTATTCATGAGGGCTTCTCGACTGTTTCTAGTTTGCAGTGGAAATGTGATGTCCACATGTACGTAGTGTAATGTCTTTTATTACATCCATATCCAAATAATGATGTTGTTTGTTGTGGTCTTCAGTCCTGAGACTGGTTTGATGCAGCTCTCGATGCTACTCTATCCTGTGCAAGCTTCTCCATCTCCCAGTACCTACTGCAATCTACATCCTTCTGAATCTGCTTAGTGTATTCATCTCTTGGTCTCCCTCTACGATTTTTACCCTCCACGTTGCCCTCCAATACTAAATTGGTGATCCCTTGATGCCGCAGAACATGTCCTACCAACCGATCCCGTCTTCTGGTCAAGTTGTGCCACAAACTTCTCTTCTCCCCAATCCTATTCAATACTTCCTCATTAGTTATGTGATCTACCCATCTCATCTTCAGCATTCTGTACCACCACATTTCGAAAGCTTCTATTCTCTTCTTGTCCAAACTATTTATCGTCCATGTTTCACTTCCATACATGGCTACACTCCATACAAATACTTTCAGAAATGACTTCCTGACACTTAAATCTATACTCGATGTTAACAAATTTCTCTTCTTCAGAAACGCTTTCCTTGCCATTGCCAGTCTACATTTTATATCCTCTCTACTTCGACCATCATCAGTTATTTTACTCCCTAAATAGCAAAACTCCTTTACTACTTTAAGTGTCTCATTTCCTAATCTAATTCCCTCAGCATCACCCGACTTAATTCGATTACATTCCATTATCCTCGTTTTGCTTTTGTTGATGTTCATCTTATATCCTCCTTTCAAGACACTGTCCATTCCGTTCAACTGCTCTTCCAAGTCCTTTGCTGTCTCTGACAGAATTACAATGTCATCGGCGAACCTCAAAGTTTTTATTTCTTCTCTCTGGATTTTAAACCCTACTCCAAATTTTTCTTTTGTTTCCTTTACTGCTTGCTCAATATACGGATTGAATAACATCGGGGAGAGGCTACAACCCTGTCTCACTCCCTTCCCAACCACTGCTTCCTTTTCATGTCCCTCGACTCTTATAACTGCCATCTGGTTTCTGTACAAATTGTAAATAGCCTTTCGCTCCCTGTATTTTACCCCTGCCACCTTTAGAATTTTAAAGAGAGTATTCCAGTCAACATTGTCAAAAGCTTTCTCTAAGTCTACAAATGCTAGAAACGTAGGTTTGCCTTTCCTTAATCTTTCTTCTAAGATAAGTCGTAAGGTCAGTATTGCCTAACGTGTTCCAACGTTTCTACGGAATCCAAACTGATCTTCCCCGAGGTCGGCTTCTACCAGTTTTTCTATTCACCTGTAGAGAATATGCGTTAGTATTTTGCATCCGTGACTTATTAAACTGATTGTTCGGTAATTTTCACATCTGTCAGGACCTGCTTTCTTTCGGATCGGAATTATTATATTCTTCTTGAAGTCTGAGGGTATTTCGCCTGTTTCATACATCTTGCTCACCAGATGGTAGAGATTTATCAGGACTGGCACTCCCAAGGCCGTCGGTAGTTCCAATGGAATGTTGTCTACTCCGGGGGCCTTGTTTCGACTCAGGTCTTTCAGTGCTCTGTCAAACTCTTCACGCAGTATCGTATCTCCCATTTCATCTTCATCTACATCCTCTTCCATTTCCATAATATTGTCCTCAAGCACATCGCCCTTGTATAGACCCTCTATGTACTCCTTCCACCTTTCTGCTTTCCCTTCTTTGCTTAGAACTGGGTTCCCATCTGAGCTCTTGATATTCATACAAGTCGTTCTCTTATCTCCAAAGGTCTCTTTAATTTTCCTGTAGGCAGTATCTATCTTACCCCTTGTGAGATAAGCCTCTACATCCTTACATTTGTCCTCTAGCCATCCCTGCTTAGCCATTTTGCACTTCCTGTCGATCTCGTTTTTGAGACGTTTGTATTGCTTTTTGCCTGCTTCGTTTACTGCATTTTTATATTTTCTCCTTTCATCAATTAAATTCAATATTTCTTCTGTTACCCAAGGATTTCTACTAGCCCTCGTCTTTTTACCTACTTGATCCTCTGCTGCCTTCACTACTTCATCCCTCAAAGCTACCCATTCTTCTTCTACTGTATTTCTTTCCCCCATTCCTGTCAATTGTTCCCTTATGCTCTCCCTGAAACTCTGTACAACCTCTAGTTTAGTCAGTTTATCCAGGTCCCATCTCCTTAAATTCCCACCTTTTTGCAGTTTCTTCAGTTTTAATCTACAGGTCATAACCAATAGATTGTGGTCAGAATCCACATCTGCCCCTGGAAATGTCTTACAGTTTAAAACCTGGTTCCTAAATCTCTGTCTTACCATTATATAATCTATCTGATACCTTTTAGTATCTCCAGGGTTCTACCATGTATACAACCTTCTTTCATGATTCTTGAACCAAGTGTTAGCTATGATTATGTTGTGCTCTGTGCAAAATTCTACCAGGCGGCTTCCTCTTTCATTTCTTAGCCCCAATCCATATGCACCGACTATGTTTCCTTCTCTCCCTTTTCCTACACTCGAATTCCAGTCACCCATGACTATTAAATTTTCGTCTCCCTTCACTATCTGAATAATTTCTTTTATTTCATCATACATTTCTTCAATTTCTTCGTCATCTGCAGAGCTAGTTGGCATATAAACTTGTACTACTGTAGTAGGTGTGGGCTTCGTATCTATCTTGGCCACAATAATGCGTTCACTATGCTGTTTGTAGTAGCTTACCCGGATTCCTATTTTCCTATTCATTTTTAAACCTACTGCTGCATTACCCCTATTTGATTTTGTGTTTATAACCCTGTAGTCACCTGACCAGAAGTCTTGTTCCTCCTGCCACCGAACTTCACTAATTCCCACTATATCTAACTTCAACCTATCCATTTCCCTTTTTAAATTTTCTAACCTACCTTCCCGATTAAGGGATCTGACATTCCACGCTCCGATCCGTAGAACGCCAGTTTTCTTTCTCGTGATAACGACGTCCTCTCGAGTAGTCCCCGCCCGGAGATCCGAATGGGGGACTATTTTACCTCCGGAATATTTTACCCAAGAGGATGCCATCGTCATTTAATCATACAGTAAAGGTGAATGCCCTCGGGAAAAATTACGGCTGTAGTTTCCCCTTGCTTTCAGCCGTTCGCAGTACCAGCACAGCAAGGCCGTTTTTGTTATTGTTACAAGGCCAGATCAGTCAATCAACCAGACTGTTGCCCTTGCAACTATTGAAAAGGCTGCTGCCCCTCTTCAGGAACCACACGTTTGTCTGGCCTCTCAACAGATACCCCTCCGTTGTGGTTGCACCTACGGTACGGCTATCTGTATCGCTGAGGCACGCAAGCCTCCCCACCAACGGCAAGGTCCATGGTTCATGGGGAAGGGGGGGGGGGCAAATAATGATAGTGAGACTTACCTACTCCATATCTCGGACGCTTTTTACCAGGAGCACAAAGGGGTCATATCTGTGGAAATTACGCCTTTTCAACTTTTTGTAAGAGATTCTAGAGATACTCCAGCATAACAGGCAGCAAGTATGTAACCTTGTTTTACTTTCCTGCCTTGCTTCTACAACACATAATTTTATAATATTCCTTACTTCCTTATTCACTACCCACACGATGAATCGTCTGTCCCTTCTTAGGATCTGAAAACATTTTGGAGGCAGAAGATGTACTTCCAGTAGATAACAGTTCACCACTTATTGAACTGTGCATTGTTCTTGACAAAAGAATAAACAAAACAAAATAACTGTACAGATATATGTAACTGATAACTGTTGTATACTAACGAAAAGAGATGGAGCGCTTAAACGGCGAAAAACGAAACACTAATCAGTGATAATAAAATCCAGTATACGGTAGGGCCGTATTTTTCGGATGGGCAATACTTCCACTGCCCATATGCGCCATGCCGAAGTGAACATATGGCAGGACTGCCTTCCCTCTCGCCGCCTCTCACCCCTCCCGCAGTGCTCGCGTGACGCGCGGCGCGAGAAACTGCACTGCAACAACAACGCCGTGCGACCCGGCGCAGGCGCGTGTTGCGTCCCAGTCGTGTCGCTTCGCAATTTTCGCGGTCCTATTTGAACCTGTGAAGTTAGAAAAACGCGCGCTTGCGACGCGTCTCAATTTGCGCCTAGCCTATGCACTCCTTTCCGGGCGGGAAGGCGTGCCGGTCCCCGGCAAGAATCCGCCCGGCGGATTTATTGTCGAGGTCCGGTGTGCCGGCCAGTCTGTGGATGGTTTTTACGGCGGTTTTCCGTCTGCCTCGCCGAATGCGCGCTGTTTCCCCTCATTCCGCTTCAGTTACACTATGTCGGCGATTGCTGCGCAAACACTTTCTCCACGTACGCGTACACCATAATTACTGTATCACGCAAACACTGGGGTTACACTCGTCTGGTGTGAGACGTTCCCCGGGGGTCAACTGGGGGCCGAACCACGCAATAACCCTGAGTTCAGTTTTGGGTGGCGGCGGGGTGAGTGGACTGCTGTAGCCTGTTGTGGGGTTGTGTACCACTGCGCGCTGCGGCGGCGACGAAGCCACTCCGTCGTTTCTAAGTCCCCAGTTCCATACTGTACAATACAAAGAAGAAGTACATTAGCGTTCGTCCAGGGGCACACAGACCACCGTGTTTCCGTCACTCCATTTGAGACAAGAATGGGAAAAGAATTTACTAGCAATGGTACAATACAGTCCTCGGCACGCATTGTGCAGTGGCTTAGGAAGCATACTTGTAGACCTAGAAGAGAACAGAGCGGTGTCTGTACGTTAGTGTAGGGGAGGAATGCACATCCTTTGTCATCCCACATGAGTCACTTGCCAACCCACACGCGCAGCTGTCATGGAGTGGTGCAACACGCTGAAATCGCCGGCACGAGTACACACGCAAGTTATGCGCCAAATGTCGCTGTAGGATTTTGGTATTCTACTCGCGAAACAGGTAACGCGTTTATCTATGTTGAGCGTAATGCAATGCCTGCAAGGCAGTGCTGACTACACCGCGTTATTGCCAATAATCAAATACATGTATGAGCTATTAATTTCGTGTTGTTCAAAACAGTTCATCTCTGTGATGATGGTTTCTGAAACCGAAACCTACCTGTTGGAAGTTCTTAACGGAAATAAAGATAAGTTGACGGTTTTTTTATGTTGCCGAGCAACAGTCATACAGTATTTGATTTTATGGCTTTGACATATATTGCAGGACACTTAACATGTTGTCAAGCTCAAAGCGGGCCATAAATTAAGAAAAATATTAGCGCCCAATATTATGGCCAACTTTGGGCTTGACAGTATGTTAAGTGTCCTCCAATAAATGTTAATGACATAAATTGATCTACTAGTCTGTTACAGGATGGAGACTTTACACCTGGCATTTCATGAGGAGCCAATATTTTTCTTAATTTGTGGCCGACTTTGAGCTTGACAGCTTGTTAAGTGTCCTGCAATGTATGTTAAAGACAAAAACTCAAATACTTGAAAATGACATAAAAGGCCGAAAGCTGGGTTGTACTCAAATAAGCAATAAAATAGACAAATGAGCGGTGTAGTCCTTTAAAAAAAGATTAGTTGCTTGTTTTTGCGTTTCTTGTGTAAATAAACACTTACATTACAATATTTTAAATTTTATAACAGTGGTACAGTGGCATTGCCTATTAACTTTCATGGTACTACGGAGTGTTCCGAAACTGGAAGTTCTGGTACCTCTAATAAACAAGAGGCTCCGTGGAAGAGCGCACACGGACAATGAAATTCGTTTCGTTCACAATTTCCACGCGAAATATTTAATTTGCTTCTTATACGCTACAGTTCTTGGATGGTGACCCATTACATCGTATTTTCTTATTTTTGTAATTAAGATAATTTTGTGAACTGGATTTCCAGATAACCCTTTAGTCGTCAGTGAAATTGGTTGCGCTTTCTTTATTGCCGCCAGATCATTGAAAGAAATAACAACGAAATCATACGATACTCGTAGAGCATTTGCAGACATGAACAACAAGCCGCACGAGATTCCCTCTAACAAAAGAGTCGGGATACCGCGCTTTAGGCTACGACGTTACGTCACCATGTGGATATATATCATCATCATCAGCCAGTTCTATCACTTAATGATGCGCCCTCTTTGAGTCCGCCTATAACAAAGCACCCCAGTAAGATCTTCCATTTCTTCCGATCCTGAGCTTCCCGTTGCCAAATGAATCCCACTGTTTCCTTATGTCTCTGTCACATCTGTCTGGTGGCCTTCCTTTAGGTCTTTTTTGGTACAATGGGCTCCAGTCTATGACTTGTTTAGACCATCTACCATCTTTTGTTCGAGCAACATGACCAGCCCACTGCCATTTCAATGTATTTACTCTTTCCATTATGTCGGTGACCTTCGTCTTATTTCAACTGCTTTCCTCCTGTCTTTTTTTGTGTAACGCAATATTGACCTTTCCATTCCTCTTTGGGCTACTGTTAGCTTCCTATCAATGAACTCATTTCATAAGCCTTAAAGAATGAGTAATTTTTATTCGTAAAATTTGCATAGCTTTGAAATATTGCCATATTACAGAAAATGAGAATAGCGATCAGTCCCATTTTAATAACAGTGCCGACAGAAATGAACAACGAACACATGGCATAACAACTGGTACACCACTGCTGAGATAACAAAATACGTATTACCATTTGGTGGCGCCTATTACATGGTATGCATGTACATTCAGTGTGCCAGACTTGTCGCCATCAGGTCTATATGGTAGCTTCTCACTGCCATCGTAGGACATACGTTGTGTCAGAGAATGGCACCATCCCCTGTCTGGAAGTGCGGTATCAATGAATTGCACTATTCCATTTACTGTAAAAGAGTAAAAACAGGAGAAGCTACAACAAATTTGCGACATAATATAAAAAAAACTTAAAACTTAACAATTAATTCATAGTTTACAATAACAATAGAAAGCAGCTGATCTGTTGCATGTGTCTACGTAAAGTTCCTTTATCTCTTTGTAACCTTTGGAAACGGACACATACACACAAAAAATCGAGTTCTTCAACCCTGATTTTCATCCTGTAGCCCTCACTCCTCATAATGTCCGAATAATGGCATGATCCCCGATTACATCATGATTTTTGAACAGTGTTTCGAAAAGTTAGAATCAATAGGAGAATACTTGTGATTTTTTGCAATACTCAACCATTAATGACTTTTCGAGAAAAACAGTGCACGGTGGACGCACTAAGTTTTCTTTTATTTGCCTGTTTAATTTAATATTTTGATTCTAAGTACCCTGTAAGTGAAGGAGTCAAGTATTTTCAATATCTGTTCGATTTCTACGTTTATTATGGGAAATAATGGAATAAGAAATAATACGGTTACACTAGCATTTAAAAAACATCGATAAACAGAAAATCGGTTGTTTCAGTGCTGACTGCCATCTCTAGACTTCAACAGCGCTAGGCCACTCGGGAAATATGCACGCCTGATTTTCTGATTCCTTTGTGTGCTCATAGTCGCTCTGGAAACAGTGCAGTAGGGCTTCGGGACCTCGAATGACTCACCTGTAGTCACTGCGTGGCCTGTGCCCTCCCCACTGTGGATGCGCAGGAGGATGCTAAGTTCACCCAACCTGGATATGATGTGACGTCATTATGACGTAACACGCTTTAGTCGATTACCACACCTATCGACTTTTACGAACGTTCGAGATTCTAAACTGTCGTCAGCTAGTGGTTTGTTTTGACACGTGCGATTCTGATAACAGCTCAGTGTGGCAGCGTATATGTATTTCGCCAAATTAAAAGTAAAAGAGCTGGATATTAATAGAAATATTCCTGACCGTGGCCTTGAAAACACCACGGACAACACGTTTCGTAAAAAAGTGAAGTCTTCTTGTGTCCTGACCAGATTAGATTGTGTGATTGTTGTATTGAACGCTTACGCCGAAAATAATATTTATTTATTATCAATATTTTAGTATGGTTTCATACAATTGGTCTTGTCAGTACATATTAGATTGTAGCAGCATACTCTTGCTGACTTTTTTTTCTTAATTTATATAGCTGAAAGAGAACTCGTGCAAGTTTGTTAGCTAAGTAATTTATATGTCCATCCCAAGATAGTCTTTTATCAACCATAATTCCAAGTAATTTTACACTCGGACCGCAGAGACAGGTACCTTAGTGTCCAGTAATGACTGTTGTGTAGAATGATTGAATTTCGAACTTAAAAAGAAAAATATGAGGCATTGTTGAAGAAAAATCGTCGACCGGAGATGAAATACGAGGGGAAGTGGATTTCTCAATGTAATCTTAACGAAAGGTTAGTGTCTTGACGCATCTAAAGATTTTGGCTGCTGAGTGCTTCTTCTCACCGAGTACAAATAACCGACGCTCTTCAGCTGGGTCAGAAGTACATCAATTTCTGCTTGAGATTCACAATAACCACGCAATTGCCCGTCGTCATCGATGTTGAAATCTTTCAGATTTTCTCTCGTTAGTCTCTCGAATGCTGAACACATAATTAGAGACGAGCAAACGAAAAACAACGCACAGGACATAAACACAGTACAATACACGATTTAAACGCAAGGAACGCAAAACACATTTCAACGAATGGTGCAGAGCACAGCGCTACCCTGTCAAAACCTCTCGAAAGTTCACAAAAGTCGAATAGTCGATATACGGTTTCTATCGTTTTCGATGTAGCGTGTATACGTCATAATGACGTCACATCGTATCCAAGTCCGGTGAACTTAGCATCCTCCGGATGCGCAGGCCAAAGATGATGTGCCGTGGCCGTGGAGGTGTGACGTCATCGGAAGGCTTAGCAGCTACGCGCTGCACCGCGCCGTAACGTGACGTGTCGCGTCGCGTCGCTGTGTGCGTGGCGGGGAGGGCAGCGCAGCGTGCGGTTTCCTGTCACCCAGGCAGCCGGCCGGTCGCCTCGATACAACCGCACAATCTGTTCGGTCCGCTAGCAGCTAGAGATGAGCGCGGCCAGGCTTTATAGCACACTGCCGGCCGGGCCGGGATGACCCGTACTGGCTCGGCTCGTGCCTAGCCAGCTCAGGCCGACGTGTGGTGCATTCACATTGCGCGCCGCGCCGAGCCGGGACGGCGAAATGGGGAAAAAATCCACTTCTCCGATTTTCATGTTTTAAAAATTCTTAGCGGTATATAAGACTTCGCCACATCGTTTTATGAACTTATTTTTTTCCTTAAAAGCGTTACTTACGTCGTGAAAAAAGAAAAAGTCTACTTTTCGTTTCGCGTGATTTCTTAGTTTCGTAACGCTTCCCAACCGATTTTGAAGAAAGTATGCGACTAAAAAATCAGATTTTTGTACACGTGGTAGTGTAACATCTTAGCTTCGTATTGAATCATTTATCTTTCCATATGTCTTAACAGTCATTGTGAAATGATGCTATTTGTCAACGTTGTGCACTTGATTTACAAATCTTTTAGTGAAAAAGTTACGTAGCGGGTAGCTTACTGTTAGATCCGTTTTAGACCATACATTGTTGGGAATGAAATGTAGCTAAAAGTACCAAAACGTTTTTGAAATGATAATGATACTGATACCTGTCTCTGGTCACAAGTAATGCGAGCTATTCAGTGGCGTTAGTGCCGCGTCCGCAAGTTCGCGCGGTTACAGCTTGGTTTGTGTAGTCATATAATGCAGGACAGAAAAGAACTAGTGATCAGCGCAGACCTAGTGTCGGTCCCTCGTATTATTTTAATGGTCTCATTGTCTAGATAAAGTGTCTAGATAGAAGTGTCAATGACATAGGTCTGATAAAATTTGGTGTAAAACTAATCACAAAAACAAACTGGAGGTTTGTGATACGTCTACTGCAGAAACTGAAGCGCGATTCTGTAGTCTCGTTGTCTAGTTTGACAGAAAAAATAATGGGAAGTTAATGAAACTACTGTAGATCGACACAGATGTGCGTTTCATTGTTCTTCATTGTTTTTTTTTTCTTCCTTGGCGGGCTGCGCTGCACTGTCAAGGTAATCCCCACTCTTTGGCTAAATGGCTGTTGGCTGCCGGAGGCCAAATAAATAAATTAAAAAAATCCCCACCCTTCGACAGCTGGCAAGCAAGTCAGTAGAAAACGCAGCTGCAGTCAACAGTTGCACGCCTTTAGCTAGTCTGTGCTGTCGTGTAGAACAATGTCTTCACTCTTTTATTGGTATTGTTTTGACTCTGCAGTAACTCGTCGAGTTTTGAAGTACAGAAGAACTAGGAGGTTATGGATTCACCCCATAAATAGCGACAGACATTTAGGAAAGTTTTTTTTCTTTACAAATGGTTCAAATGGCTCTGAGAACTATGGGACTTAACTTCTGAGGTCATCAGTCCCCTGGAACTTAGAACTACTTAAACCTAAATAACCTAAGGACATCACACACACCCATGCGTGAGGCAGGATTCGAACCTGCGATCGTAGCGGTCGCGCGGTTCCAGACCGTAGTGTAGCGCCTAGAACCGCTCGGCTTTTCTTTACATGAAGAACTTAAAAACTATTCTGAAAATTTTTATTCATATTACAGAATGAATCATAATACATTTCAGTATGTGCTGCAGAACAGTCAAGACAAAATTTCTAAACAGAACACAAATTTTCGCAGAAGTATAACAGCGGAAGAAAAATTGTGTATAACGATAATGTAAGATTCGTTAGTACACACTTTTTGGTTTGCAGTAGAACTTTGTACAGCATTCACTACCTCCAATTAATTGTAGTCATGCTTTTGTATTTTAAATTTCACAAACGCTACCTCTGAGGGGAAGAGAGTTTATGGGACTCCCGAGAATCATTAGGAAGTAATTAGCTTCGTCATTTTGGGTAATGTCTTGCTGTGCCTTCAATGAAGAATCGCAGAAATACTCCTTCAGAATTTTCCAACTTTTTTCTTCATGATGCAGCGCTTGGCAGTGGTGATGGTTCATCATGTGGAGCCACTGATGACCTCACAGAATTCTTTTCATTACCTTGTAAGATAGACAGATTGACAGGCGAAGAGTTTTGAGATAATGCCCTTTGACTCAGTGGGTCTATTTCCACTGATAAGGAGCTGTGCATAACTCTTGGAACTAAGGAAAATCAAATGACAGAACAAAGCCCGAGTGGAATTGCATTTTAATATACTATTCCCTGGATCACATGACCTTATTTTGTCAAGTTACACAAGTTATTCTCTGTAACTGTCTCTCAGGTCTTTGCATTTCGATTTCATTATTTTAATTGAAAGAATATAGAAGGGTGCAAGGAAATGCCTCTTTAATTATTTATTGTTGTATTACTGTGAAATGACATGGACTAAGTAAATATCTACTGTGCAAACAAAACTGTAAAAACTTCGCCCAACACCACACTTGAGTAACACATTTTACGATTTTTTTTCTCAGGTATTGTCCACTGGCATCTCCTTTCATGCACTAGCATCGTCATTCCGATTAGGAGTGTCCACCGTATCAGTGGTGGTGAAAGACGTTTGTATGGCCATATGGGAGTCACTTGCTCCCATTCATTTACCAACGCCAACTGTTTCTCGATTTAAAGAAATTGCCAGTGAAATGCATACGAGATGGGGATTTCCAAACTGTGTTGGATGTATAGATTGGAAGCACATACGTGTTCAGTGTCCTAAACTTTCTGGTAGCATGTTTTACAATTACAAACAGTATTATTCGATTGTACTCCAAGCAGTTGCTGATGCAAATTACAAATTTATAGCTGTAGATGTTGGTGCCTACGGTAAACAGTCTGATGCAGGCGTGTTTAAAGAAAGTATGTTATATAAGAAACTTACAAATGGGGAGCTGTTATTACCGCCACCAACAAGACTTGAAGGAATGTGTCAGGAACTACCGTACGTCATTTTGGGAGATGAAGCTTACCCCTTATTAGAGAATTTGATGAGACCTTTTCCTCGCAGAAATTTGGACAACGAGAAGATTCTATACAATGATATGCATTCCAGAGCAAGAAAAGTTGTTGAATGTGCATTTGGTATAATGACCAATAAATGGAGACTACTGGGGAAGGAAACGGAAACATCCATTTACGTAGCTGATCACATAGTCAAGTGCATTTGTCTGCTTCATAATATTGTCATTGACAGGGAAGGATGCAATGTTGAAGCTGAAAAGTTTGGTAACAATGCTGATATGCAGACAGCTGGTGTCACACTCAACAGAAATTCCACATTACGTTCGAAAACTGTCAGGAACACTTTTGTTGAATATTTCGTTAAAAATGCAACTTAAAATAATCAAAAAACCTTTCAAAAGTAAATTTTGGAATTGAAAGTACTTAGCTATTTACTGTATGTTTGTGTATCTCATTTCATTGTAAATAAAACAAATAAAATTATAAAGGAAAATAATTTCTATTTGTGTGTACTACCTGAAACACACTCCTTGGTTACTTCGTTCCATAATCTGGAAACTGCATCATTACTGTCATACTAGCCGAATTTCTGATACCAAATTGATGGACACAAGTTAATGTCATGTATATGTTATTTTGCATTCATTGAAGTAAGAACATCGCAAAAAGATGTCACAGACAACAACTTATAGTAACGTGCCACAGCATGACTTTACAATGCATTGTCATCTGGTAGGGACACATTTCCGTCCCTCAGTGACACTCGTATCTGTCTCCGTTTACAAGTAAATGCGAACTATTCAGTGGCGGCAATGTCGCGATCGCTGGCAAGCTATTGTTGTAAATGCATGTACGAGTAAATACGGTAGATTAAATAAATGAAATAAAAGTAATTTCGCATGTATCATTATAATAAACGTAATTTTTCCTCTCTGATTGTGAAATGTGAGGTAACATCTTAAAATAAATTACGTGTGCAGCCACACTTGTGATGAAAGCAGAAGGGAGACGTGTGATGCGTGTACTGCAGAAGCTGTAGTGCTGCTCCACAGGCTCGCGCCTGCGGTCGGCTCGCGCCGGCAATATTAAACACTCGGGATGTCACCTGTTCGGCTCCGGGAGGCTCACGCCGTGTCGGCGCGGCCCGGCCGCCAGTGTGAACACCGTAATTCAAAACCACGTGTTTGATATCAAAGCGGGCGGCGGCCCGGCCATGCTCGGCTCGGCCCGGCCGGCAGTGTGAATGCAGCCTATTAAGGAACACGGGTCGTGCATTCGAGCGTTAAGCGTGCCGAATTTCTGATGTCAGAATGTAGGAGAAACACGTTGGAAATTGCAGTGTATCCGCCTTACTGGGTATAATAACCGTCAGATACAAGTAAATGAAAGAAAATTTTAATCTTGAAAATAGTAGATGAAACAAAAGATCTTAAAGTTAGATGGGAGTAACTCCGATTGTTCACAAAAGAAACGAAAACAAAAGAAAAAGTTCGCGGGGAACTTCTTTTCGGTGCTCCGCTGCAGTTGATTCTCCCCTACATTTCCTATGTGATGACAGCCAGTTAACACCTTGATTATCTATTAACGTCAAAAGTCAAAGACAATTTCAAGTGTAGACAAATTCATTGGGCGTTATGTCGCACAGTTCAGGTCTTATATATATATCCTTAACAATTCGGACACTGTTGCATACAGCAATTTCAATAATTAAAATTACAGAAGTTATTCGAAATAACAGGAAATGTTATCATTCGGAGATTACAATGAAATCCACGAAATAGGATACAAAGTCAAATACGTATTTGTCATTTTCATGGAAAAATAAGTGAAGTGATTCAGATAAACAATGCTGATTACAGTTTTGTTAACTGCACTGAAACTACATTATCCCAAGCACATCTACCATGTTTCCTGCTTCAAACACACTCAAGTGCCAAAGAAACTGGTATAGGCATGAGTATTCTAATACGGAGATATTTTAACAGGCAGAACACGGCGCTGCGGTCGCCTATATAAGACAAGTGTCTGGCGCAGTTAGATCGGGTTGCTGCTGCTACAATAGCAGTTTATCAAGATTTAAGTGAATTTAAACGTGCTGTTATAGTCGGTACACGAGTGATGGGCCGGCCGCGGTGGCCGATCGGTTCTAGGCGCTTCAGTCCGGAACCACGCTGCTGCTATGGTCGCAGGTTCAAATCCTGCCTCGGGCATGGATGTGTGTGGTGTCCTTAGGTTAGTAAGGTTTACGTAGTTCTAAGTATAGGGGACTGATGACCTCAGATGTTAAGTCCCGTAGTGCTTAGAGCCATTTGAACAATTTGAACGAATGATGGGACACAGCATTTCCGCGGTAGCGATGAAGTGGGGATTTTTCCTTACAACCAGTTCAGGAGTGTGCAGGAATCCGGTAAAATATGAAAATCTGGAACATCCCTGCTGCTAGAAAAAGATCCTGCAAGAACGGGACCAACCGGCCGAGGTGGCCGAGCGGTTCTAGGTGCTACAGTCTGGAACCGCGCGACCGCTACGGTCGCAGGTTCGAATCCTGCCTCAGGCATGGATGTGTGTGATGTTCTTAGGTTAGTTAGGTTTAAGTAGTTCTAAGTTCTAGGGGACTGATGACCTTAGAAGTTAAGTCCCATAGTGCTCAGAGCCATTTGAACCATTTTGAAGAACGGGACCAACGACGACCGAAGAGAATCGTTCAACGTGACAGAAATGCATCCCTTCCCGCAAATTGCTGCAGACTTCAATGCTGGTACATCAACAAGTGTCGGCGTGCGAACCATTCAATGAAACATCATTGATAGGGCCTTTCGGAGTCAAAGAACAAATCGTGTACCCTTGATAACTGTACAACACAAAGCTTTACTCCTAGCCTGGGCTCATCAACACCGACATTGGGTTGTTGATGACTGGAAATATGTTGCCTCGTAGGGCTAGTCTCGTTTCATATTGTACCGAGCGGATGGACGTGTACGGGTGTGGAGACTACCGCATGAGTCCATGGAACCTCCATGTCAACAGGGGACTGTTCAAGCTGCTGGACGCTCGTAATGGTGTGCTGCGTGTGCAGTTGGAGTGATAAGGGGCCCCTGATACGTCAAGATACGACTGTGACAGGTGACACATACTTAAGCATCCTGTTTGATCACCTGCATACATTCATGTTCATTGTGCGTTCCGATGGACTTGGGCGATCCCAGCAAGGCAATGCGATACACCACACGTCCAGAATAGCTAGACATGGCTCCAGGAACTCTCTTCTGAGTTTAAACATTTCCGCTGGCCACCAAAAGTCCCCAGACATGAACAGTATGGAGTGCACTGGAACGTGCTGTTCAGAAGAGATCTCCACCCCCTCGTACTCTTATGGATTTATGGACAGCCTTGTAGGATTCATGCTGTCAGTTGCCTCCAGCGCTACTTCAGGCATTATTAGATTCTATGTCACGTCGTGTTGCGGCACTTCTGCTTGCTCAGGGCGGCCCTACAGGGTATTAGGCAGGTGTACCAGTTTCTTTGGCCCTTCAGTGTAGTTTCATATTGTTTGTAAGATGGCAAGAACTATGCCCCTTACATGAAGTCATTATAGATCACCTAACTCACGTTGAGCGAACAGTAGGGCTGAACAAAAATGACTGACAAGGCACAATGCATCTTGTAGAGGGTATGGTATGGACTTATTGAAATAATTAATGTCGGGTGATGGTTTCAAAGTAATTCACATGACATGAAAACTTTGTGGAAACGCGTCGATTTACTGGAGGCTAGTTTATCCCAGGGAAGTACTCAGAATTGACCGTGGCCACCGGGGGAGCAGCTAAGGGAAGCGACAATAGACAGCTTAGGGCAGCTCAAGCTCTGAGAAAGCGGTAACGGGGTGCGGCCTCCAGCCACCTTAAGATGAGTGACAGTGAGTGGGTGGTTGACCCTGACCCCCTGCTGGTGTACCGGGAAGCAGACGGAGAACTTGTACGCCTGTTGATAAATGTCCGTCGTCCCGTTTTCAGTGAAACATGCGAGAAAGCCACACAAAGCTATGGTGGAGCGGTCAACAGAGGTCAAAATATGCGTGTTCGTGACTATAGCAACTTCACGCTGAATTCACGGTCCGCAGAGTCTGAAGTAAATCAGGTGAAGAGCGACAGAATGAAATACGCCGGCATCCGATGGGAACGTAGGACCGAGGGATTTGAAGTACTCTCCTGGGAGTCAGAATTCTGGAAAAATTGGTGTTTGTGCAGATGCTAACCTTGATGGGTGGCCTGGGAGGAGCTAAATAGCAGAAGTTGAGAGGAAGGGAAATTTTGTGGGAATTTGTTCACTTCCCAGAGCAGGCATTGGTCGGCGCTGGGAAGCGACGCATAATTAACGCGACTTGCGCTGCAATTGGCGTAAGTGATTTTGCTGGAGGGGAAACCGAGGCGAAGAGCGGACTGTGAGAAGTCTCCGTAGAGGTCTTCCGTTCCCAGCTTGCCTAGAGTGCGGACGTGGCGTTATTTACTCAGCTTGCCTGAGAAAGAGTGAGCATCTCTGCAGTTTAGGACTTAGCAAATGGACCGATTGAACTTGGAGATAGAAAGTTTTGGTTCAGCTATGTACTGAGCAAGATAGCTAGGAGTGAATAGACGAGCGCAGCCTTGCAGCACCACGAGGTCGGCCGACGTCCACACGACGACGCCGCTCCGCCACGCTGTATTCGGTGACATTGCGCCCGGTCCGGGCACTGATTAATTTCTTGGATCACGTCGGCAAAGTTTCCACGAGTGTTTCATAGGCCGTGTAGTGTAGAAGTCTTCTCGCACTTTGCATTACGCCTGGGTCAGTCGATAGGAATTACTTTTGAGTTATCGCGCTTTACTCCACACAAACGCAATTTATTACCACTGCCTGATAGGAGAGTCTTGTAATGTGATGATTGAAGGTCGGGAGTTAAAATAAATTTGAGCTAATCGACTGTATCTGTTTTCAGTCAAGTAGTTGAAATCCAAAGTCACTTTCTTAATTAATTTTATGTTCAACATTTGCATCTGGGGTTCAATAGCTGAATATAACATCAATGTGCACCCCTTTTTAATTAAAAGTGATCAATTCTGAATAAATTAATGTCAACACTGCCACCGCAGTTCAATCAGGAGTCACAGGGCCATATTACTTTCTTGCGTTATCCGATATTGCGGCAGTTTTGCACTCTCTGTTGATTTGTTAGTCAATTAGTTGGGGTGAACACACGCCAAAACCAGCTAAGTGACGGGTGGGGTGTTACATGTTAATTACAGTAATTAAGAAGTAATTAGATGCTGTTTTTTTAAACAATAGTATAGCACGTTGACAGTACGACAGACTGAATAGTTACTGTTTTCTAACAGTATAAAATACAATATGTCTGGTGCTTCTTTTGTTGTCCAATTGTTTATAAATGAGAAGTCCTAACTGTAATTAAACGAATCGATGATGCATGTTCTCCTACCAATGGATGGACGTAATATTAGCCAATACTTTGCCACGAAGTTGTCGAAAATCAAATTGCACAGCTCAAAAGACGAAACTGCATAATGGAAATGAGCGTTTGGCGTCATTGGCCGGGTGGCCCCTCGCTGGGCAGGTCCGGCCGCCTTGGTGCAGGTCTTATTACATTCGACGCCACATTGGGCGACCTGCGCGCCGGATGGGGATGAAATGATGAAGACAGCACAACACCCAGTCCCTGAGCGGAGAAAGTCCCCCACCCAGCCGGGAATCGAACCCGGGCCCGTAGGAAAGCAATCTGTCACGCTGACCACTTTTTTGTTCGTTATAGTTCGTTGAAATTCTTCGTGGCAGACGTCCCCTGACGCCCGTTGAAGTTCGTTATTGATCCATTCACTCAGTTTTTTGTTACAGAGGGCAGCTAACTCTCTAACCGAACACGCTGAGCTACCGTGCCGGCGACTCAGCTATCGGGGCGGACATTGCATAATGGGTCCTATCTAATGATTTATCAGTTAATGAAGCGATCCAAATTAGCTTCGAAATGTTACGAAAAATGGGCCGTTACGTCTGAGGAGTCTTTCTGAACGTGCAGAGCAATAATAGGATGACAGTTCGGAAAGTAAGCTCCGTTTCGGTTTTTCCCCATGGCACTGCAGGATCGCAGTTCCACTAATGCGAAGTAATATCTCTGATTCAAGCAGAATGAAATCACGCCATTTCGAGCTCGCTAGGTGTTGTGTGGCGTTCGTAGTGATTGTTTATAATGGCATCGTTGATCGAAAATCCCGCCGCGTGTGAACCGAGATCTGTTATTCGTTTTCTGTATGCTAAAAATGTTAAACCAAGTGTAATTCATAGACAAATCTGGGAGAAAATGCAGTGAGTGCTTCAGTGGTGAGATAATGGGTCCGACAACTGCATGACGAAGAACGAAGTGTACGTGCATCTCTGATTTCTGATGAACTAGTTAGTCCAGCCGAAGAAATATTTAAGAAAATCTTAGGTTTACGATTATTGCTATTGCTCGTCAACTACCACAAATTTCACTAACGGTAATTTGCGAGATTGTTACTTAAAAATTGGGTTTTCATGAACTTTGCGCACTTTTCGTGCCTAAACTTCTTAGGGCAACATTTTATGACGAGGAATACATAAAATTAGTCCACGCTACTGGAAATGCCCGGAAAATTACTGGGGCTATGGTGAAAGGTAGTGTAAGTTTTATAGATTTTTGTGAAATAAATTGCTTTCTCTATCTGTATTCGATTCCTTTTATAGTACCAAAAGGCACTCACTTTCCGAACTACCCTCGTATCTAACATTTCAGGTATTCTGAAAGTGCGTTTGAACGTATACCACTGAGATGGAAGAACGCCACATTCGTCACAGGACGCCATCTCTCTCTTCAGTACAAAGCCACGAGGCACCAGCCGGCCGTTGTGGCCGAGCGTCTAGGCGCTTCAGTCCATAACCGCGCTGTTGCTACGGTCGCAGGTTCGAATCCTGTCTCGGGCATGGATGTGTGTGACGTCCTTAGGTTAGTTAGGTTTAATTAGTTCTAGGTTCTAGGCGACTGATGACCTCAGAAGTTAAGTCCCATAGTGCTCAGAACCATTTTTTTGATCCCGTGCCCACTGTAATCATAACTGACTATGTTGTTGGGTCAATATGGGAACACATAGGGGTCCTCTACTGCAGAACACCGTGTTCGACACTGTGCACTGAACGGTGTGCTGCAAAACATTTGTGCCCGCGCCAGAACTGTACTCTGACGTCAGATCTGCCACAGGTCGCCGACTATGCCGCTTTAGAAACCGGGCAAGCCTGCGATCCCTGTGTTCTATGTTGAGGCATAAACGTCTAACACCGTGAGTATTCTTCAACCACTTACCACAGGTGTAGCACGTTCACAGTCACCCAGCTCCGCCGTTTCCGAGATGCTCGCTCCCAGCCTCTGGGCCACAACAGTCCGGCTTTCGTCAAAGTCGCTTAAGTCGGCGGATTTACGCATTTGTGCCACTTATCGTCGCTAGAATGGTTCTCCAGTTGTCTCTGGTCCTCTCATATACAGGGTGATTAAACGCTGTAGATGTTACACCACTGATCAGAATGACGTCAAATTGCAACGGAATACTATCGGAGAAGGGGGAAAACATGTCAGAATAAAAATAAATAGTTACAAAACGTAGCAGTAGATGGCACTATAAGCATCATAGCCGGCCGCGGTGGCCGAGCGGTTCTAGGCGCTTCAGTCCGGAACCGCGCGACCGCTACGGTCGTAGGTTCTAATCCTGCCTCGGGCATGGATGTGTGTCATGTCCTTAGATTAGTTAGGTTTAAGTAGTTCTAAATTCTAGGGGACTGATGACCGCAGATGTTAAGTCCCATAGTGCTCAGAGCCATTTGAACCTGGTCAGAATGACGTCAAATTGCAACGGAATATTATCTGAGAAGGGGGAAAACATATGGCAGAAGAAAAATAAATAGTTACAAAATGTAGCAATAGATGGCGCTGTAAGCATCATAATTTAATAGTGGTCGACTACAATTGACAGATGAATCACACAACAATGCCTAAGGTGTACGTTTGACGTTAAGCAAACTGTACTATTCAGCGTGCATGGGTGTACAGGTGTGATACTGTTAGTTACGTAAGCCCATCCACCATGGCAAGGTCATATCACATCGGATAGAAAAAAATCGGTTTTTAATTGCCCTGATGCCAAAAACCGCATAAAAAGCATCAATCAAAACCAAATCGGATTAGTAATTTCCGTGTGACTGGCGCAAAACACGTTCAATATGCTGTCCAGCGTTTTCTGCAACAAGTTGAAATCGAGAAACAGCATGTTCCACAGTTACACGTTTGCAAAAATGGTTCAAATGGCTCTGAGCACTATGGGACTTAACATCTGAAGTAATCAGTCCCCTAGAATTTAAAACTACTTAAACCTAACCAGCCTAAGGACATCACACACATCCATGCCCTAGGCAGGATTCGACCCTGCGACCTATTTTTTTTTCTTTTTGTATTTTGTTCGTTGTCTTTGGTTGTTGCGGACGTCACATGACATCCGTTCAAATTCGTTGTTGTTCCTTTCACTCAGTTTTTTTTTATTACAGAGGCCAACCAGTTTTTTATTTAATGTTAAAATGTGTGTGAATTCCTAAGGGACCAAACTGCTGAGGGCAGCGGTCCCTAGACTTACCCACTACGTAAACTAACTTACACTAACTTATGCTAAGAACAACAGACACATCCATGCCCGAGGGAGGACTCGAACCTATGGCGGGAGGGGCCGACCACTGCTTCCACTGACGTCTAATCAAATCGTTTCCTCCCTCTACCAGGTTGCACACCAAAAGGGCCCGTCTTTTCGAATTTCCGAATCATTTTCTCCAGACCCACGGCAGTCATCGGACCAGCGCCTTTTTTCAAACCCTTCTGTGTCCGGAACTTCTGCAGAGCGATGTGTGCCTAGTCATCATTCTTGAAATACAGCTTTACAAGCAGAGCACGATCCTGTATTGAGACACTCATGGCGAACGTTGCAGACGCGAAAGTAGGAAAAGCCGTGTACCCGGAGTGTTTGTACCAATTTCAATGCGTCGTGCGCATTCTGACACATACAGCGCCATCTATTCATCAATTTTCACACTATTTTTTTCTTCTGCCATACGTTTTCCCCCTTCTCCGATAATATTGCGTTGCACTTTGGCGTCATTCTGACCAGTGATGTTATTTCTACAGCGTGCGCATGACAGGTGTTTCAATTTACGTATTCTGATACATACAGCGGCATCTACTGATCAATTTTCACAGTATTTTTTTTTCTTCTGCCATACGTTTTCCCCCTTCTTCGATAATACTGCGTTGCACTTTGGCGTCGTTCTGACCAGTGGTGTTATTTCTACAGCGTTATGAAATTTTAACTTTAATTATAATCACCCTGTACTTCTCTTACCGCGTCACGTGCCCTCTGCGCTACCAAGCAACTTACAACCTCGTGGTGGGCAGTGGTCATAATGTTTTGGCTACCCAGTGCATGCATGGCAGATAGTAAAAAAGAAATGGGACTTTTGCAATTTCTCGCCGTAAGGGTTGGTAACGCTGTTAGTAACCAGGGCTGAAGTACTGTCTTCTGTAACAATTCTTACTCTCTCGTTAGTCGTTGTATTGTAGGAAACCATGAAATATGGCAGCTGCATTCTCGATCTGCACTAAGGAGGAAATGAGGGCAGTGATTCGCTTTTTGTTTGCGGAAATTTAGAACTACGAAAATTATTCGTCGCATGCAAGTACAGTATGGTGACAGCTGTTTATCGCGAAACGAGATCTCCGAATGGACAGAGCGCTTCAAACGGGGATAAACTTCTCTGTGTGACGAAGAAAGATCGGGCAGGCCATCAACAACAACAGAGAAAAATTTGGAAGTCGTTGAGGGTATGGTGATGGAGGACAGACGAATCACAGAGGACGAAATTGCCAATACTTTACGTATCAGTCATGATTAGCGTATTTTATCTTACACTACAGGGTAAATTTTCGGAAAGTGTGTGCAAGGTGGGGCGACGGGGCAGATTGGTCTCTCACTATCCTTTAAACAATCAGTCCATCAACCTGGATAGGTTTCAGGTTGTCTGCCACTTCACTCTGCGGTGGTATATACTGATTTAGCCGACAAAAGCAGCGTTGACGAAAATACGACTAAATATCTATCGCGCAAAGGCCACGTAAGTCCAGTCCATGGGCAGTAGCTGAAAGTTAGTTTAACTATCGAACATTCGGGATTCTTGCATAACTCGTTTGAAGAAATGTCTAAAATTTCGTCTTAGTTGGTTTACTGTCTTTAAACGCGTATGCCCTCCAAGAAGTGATTCGGGTGCAGATATAGCAGATCACAGCAAAAATTATGAGAAGTTTATTCACAAACCAGCTTTACCTTTTGCCATAGTGGAGGTTTTGAAAGAAACTTTGAGAGATTAGTTAGATGTAAGACCATTGAAGAGCTGTCTTCATAGACACACTCAGAATCCTAACAAGTCTATCAATAGCATAATCTGGCCGCAATTCCCAAGACAGTATTTGTATGAAAGACACTGCATCATTCAGTGATGGAAATGTTGAAATGTGTGAAGTCCTGAAAAGATTACAACAAGCTTTTGATTAGTTCACAGTGAAACAAATGTTAAGTTTAAATAAAGAAAGATTTAGGCCATCAGAGAGAGCTATTAGAGACCTTATATAAAAACAAGGGGAAGACAGAGCAGATGCAAGAGACAACAATCGACCCATCTACATCTACATGGATACTCTGCATATCACATTTAAGTGCGTGGCAGAGGGTTCATCAAACCACCTTCCAGTCTCGTACAAAGCACGGAAAAAAGAACATCTATGTCTTTCCGTGGGAGCTCTGGTTTCCCTTATTTTATTATGATGATCGTTTCTCCCTATGTAGGTCGGCGTGAACAAAATATTTTCGCATTCGGCGGAGAAAGTTGGTGATTGAAATTTCGTGTGAAGGTTCCGCCGCAACGAAAAAGCCTTTGTTTTAATGATGTCCACCCCAAATCCTGTATCATTTCAGTGACACTCTCTTTCCTATCTCGCAATAATACAAAATGATCCGCCCTTCTTTCAACTTTCTAGATGTACTCCCTCAATCCTATCTGGTAAGGATCCCACAACGCGGAACAGTATTCTAAAAGAGGACGGATAAGCGAAGTGTTTAGGCAGACTCCTTAGTAGGTCTGTTACATTATCTATGTGTCTGCCAATGAAACGCAGTCTTTGGTTTGCCTTCCCAACAACATTTACATGTGCTCCTTCCAGTTTAAGTTGGTCGTAATAGTAATTCCTAGAAATGTAGTTGAATTTGAGGCCTTAAAATTTGACTGATCTATCTTGTAGCCGAAGTTTAACGGATTCCTTCTAGCACTCGTGTGAATGACCTCACACTTTTCGCTATTTCGGGGCAATTGCCAATTTTTGCACTATATAGATTTGTTTTCTAAATCGTTTTGCAATTTGTTTTGATCTTCTGATGACTTTGTGTGCTGTATTTTTCTGATGACTTTGTGTGCTGTATTGTGTACTTAAACCGGGGACCTAGAAACGACAGAGAGGCTTCGTAGCCCTCAGTGGTTCACAACACAACCCCACAATTGGCCACAGCAGTCCACCCACTCCACCGCCATCCCAACCGAACCCAAGGTTATTGTGCTGTTCCGCCCCTAGTGGACCCCCCCACCCCACCCCGGAACGTCTCATACCATACAAGTATAACACCAAATGTTTGCGCGATAGAGTAATTATGGTGTACGCGTACGTGGAGTCAGTGTTTGCGCAGCAATCGCCAACATTGTATAGTTTAACTGAGGCGGTATAAGGGGAACTAGCCCGCATTCGCCGAGGTAGATGGAAAACCACTTTAAAACCATCCGCAGGCTGGCCGGCACACCGGACCATCCGTCGGGGGGATTCGTACCGGGGACCGGCACGCCTTCGCGTTCGGAAAGCAGCGCGCTAGAGCGCGCGGCTAGCCGGGCGGGCTCTGATGACTTTACTAGCCAATCATCGACAGCATCATCTGCAAACAACCTAAGACGGCTGTTCAGATTGTCTCCTAAATCGTTCATATGCATGAGGAACAGCAGAGGGCCTATGACACTACCTTGCGGAACGCCAGAAATCACTTCTGTTTTACACGATAATTTTCCGTCAATTACTATGAACTGTGACCTCTCTGACAGGGTATCACGTATCCACTCACATATCGGAGACGATATTCCATAAGCACGGAATTTTACTACAAGCTGCTTGTGTGGTACAGTTCAAAAGCTTTCTGGAAATCTAGAAATGCGGAATAAGTTTGAAATCCCTTGTCAATAGCACTCAGCACTTCGTGTGAGTAAAGAGCTAGTTTTATTTCACAGGAAAGATGTTTTCTAAATCCGTGTTGACTGTGTGTCAATAGACCGTTCTCTGCGAGGTAATTCGAACACAATATATGTTCCAAAATCCTTCTGCATATCGACGTTAACGATATGCGCCAGTAATTTAGTGGATTATTCCTCTTACCTTTCTTGAATATTGTTGTGACCTGTGCAACTTTTCAATCTTTGGGTACGGATCTTTTGTCGAGCGAGCGTTTATAAACAGGGACTGGGTGTTGTGTTGTCCTAATCATCATCATTTCATCCCCACTGACGCGCAAGTCGCCGAAGTGGCGTCAAATCGAAAGACTTGCACCAGGCAAACGGTCTACCCAACGGGAGGCCGTCGTCACACGACATTATTATTGGTATTTATTGTTAAATATGGAGCTATTGCATCAGAATACTCTGAAAGGAACGTAGCTAGTGTACAGTGTGGACCAGAAGACTTCAAGTGATTAAAGTTGGTTCACTGCACCTGGGATATCAACTTCTAAGTTATTCATGTTGGCAGCTGTTCGTGCATATGGGGCAGAGATCTATTTACAACTTTAATGGCTGTCTCCTCTAAGCTGTATTTTTTTTAATAATAAAGTGTATTTTTTCCCAGCTCCTACTTACTAGAATTTGTTCAAAATCACAAGGTATTTTTACACAGGGATTTTCTTATTTGACAAATCTCAAAGAAGTCAGAGCCTTAGAAACATAGAAAAGTGTAGGGCAGTTTTCTTATTTTTAAGACCACTTTTTACATAAATAATTGTTGACTTTAAACTAATTAATACTTTTTGAAATCTCTCTGTTAAAGTGGTTAGAAATGTATAAGCTAAACGTCATTTTTTTCGAATTTTTGTTTTGAATAGTTTCTGAGAGAAGGTGCGGTTTATATGAATAAATTTTACGTTGTTTAAGACTCGGATGTTCCAGCCGGTCCAGAGCCCCTTACAAACTGTTACACCGAGGTATTTGCGTGATCTGACTGGTTGCAGTGGTGCCTCCTTGTAATCGTAGTCATAAGATTCTACGTTTTACGAGGGTAAGTCAATTATTATCCGCAATTTAGTTATATTTTTGTTTATTTTGGTAGTACTGTCGTTTTGCGTTGATGACGCATGCTTTGTTTATTTGTTGTTATATCTTTGCAATTTTCAAACTGCTAGATTAGTTTCGTTGTCGCTGCCATGCTGCTAATCATAGCTGCTCCGCTGTCTATTTGCACCAAAGAAGAGCAACGTTCAGTGATCCGTGTTTTGTGGTCGGAAGGCGTATCAGGGGCCGAAATTCATCGAAGACTTTCGGTACAGTACGGGAACAGTGTTTTGCCACAACAGAGTACCTACGAATGGATTGAAAAATTTCGAAATGGTCGCACAAGTGTTACGCACGATGAAGGAGCCGGACGACCGTTTACCGCCACAAATGAAGAAACCATTGGGCGTTCGCATGGTATCATTCTCTTAGACAGACAATTAACTATTGACGAAGTGGCACATCGTCTGCAAATTAGTCACGGTTCTGCCTACCAAATCGTCCACAACAGACTTGGGTTTCATAAAGCTTGTGCAAGATGGGTCCCAAAACAACTCACATAGTTGCATAGGGCACAACTTCTTACACAGGATCATTACTGGTGACGAAACATGGATCCCTCATTACGAGCCGGAGAGTAAACGGCAGAGTATGGAATGGAAACATCCAAATTCGCCGTGCAAGAAAAAGTTCAAGACCCAACCGACGCAGGAAAACTGATGCTTACGTTTTTTTGGGACGCACAAGGTCCAGTACTGGAACATTATGGGGAAAGGGGAACAACAATAAAGTTGAAATGTCAAATATTTATGCCAAAAAAATGGTGTAATGCGGAACTTTGTCAAATATGATGAAATCTACGGCGAGGCCCTAGTCGTTCGTTTTCTGTTCACTTCAATATGGCCGGCCTCTGTGACCGAGTGGTTCTAGGCGCTTCAGTCTGGAACCGCGCTGCTGCTACGGTCGCAGGTTCGAATCCTGCCTCGGGCATGGATGTCTGTGATGTCCTTAGGTTAGTTAGGTTTAAGTAGTTCTACGTCTAGGGGCTGATGACCTCAGATGTTAAGTCCCATAGTGCTCAGAGCCATTTGAACTGCAATATGAAATGTAACTTCTTAGAGCACTGGCGTCGCTACAGTCTCTGTAGTGTGTTTGTAAACATGGCTTCAAAGTTGGTGTGTTACTTCGACATTGTTTTTTATATAAACTTGCTTCGACTAGGGTGGAGGGTGAGCAAGGGGCACATTGCATGGTGTTAGTTGTGTGTTGATGGGCAGGTGGGCCGGCCGCGGTGGTCTTGCGGTTCAGGCGCTCAGTCCGGAACCGCGCGACTGCTACGGTCGCAGGTTCGAATCCTGCCTCGGGCATGGATGTGTGTGATGTCCTTAGGTTAGTTAGGTTTAAGTAGTTCTAAGTTCTAGGGGACTTATGACCACAGATGTTGAGTCCCATAGTGCTCAGAGCCATTTGAACCATTTTTTTGGGCAGGTGGATTATGCTGCAGGCAACTTCATGTCAACAATCACCGTTAAACATCCAGGCAGCTTTTCAGCAAGCTGAACAGAGGATGTGGTCATACTCTAAAATCACTTCACATGTTTCTGGAACTATTGTTGTTAATGGTTCAAAAATGGCTCTGAGCACTGTGGGACTTAACTTATGAGGTCTTCAGTCCCCTAGAACTTAGAACTTCTTAAACTTAACTAACCTAAGGACATCACTCACATCCATGCCCGAGGCAGGATTCGAACCTGCGACCGTAGCGGTCGCGCGGTTCCAGACTGTAGCGCCTAGAACCGATCGGCCACCCAGGCCGACTTTTGTTAATGTGCAATGTGATATTCGAGAGCTGTGTTGTAAACTCAAGTAGCTCTCTCCAGTATCAAGAAATTGCAGTGTCACAGTTTGCCTGTCTTCTGCACATATAGCATTTCTCAAGAGCGTATTCTGTTCCGTAATATGAGAAGGCACTTAAATGAGCAAATACTGAAATAGGTCTCTCATCCATTCGTAAGTAATGTATGTACAAGATTTTACGTCCTCCACTTGCACCTCTCGTAACAAATTTTCCTGAATGCTTTTATTATCTCGGTGCAATACCTATGGCTTCATCCAAATATGTTTCCTCTTTGCCGGCCGGTGTGGCCGATCGGTTCTAGGCGCTTCAGTCTGGAACCGCGCGACCGCTACGGTCGCAGGTTCGAATCCTGCCTCGGGCATGGATGTGTGTGATGTCCTTAGGTTAGTTAGGTTTAAGTAGTTCTAAGTTCTAGGGGACTGATGACCTCAGATGTTAAGTCTCATAGTGCTCAGAGCCATTTGAACCATTTATTTCCTCTTTTTCCGCCGCTTTTCTTCCAAATACACGCACAATGCAACTGTGGTACTAGCAACTGCAGCGCATAAGAACAACTTGTCGTCCGCCATCTTGAAATTTGACGAAACATATGACGACGGAGTGATACCTCTTTTAGGCTCATTTCACATCAGCCCGGCAGCCGACAAGCCGGCATTTTTGCCGGGCCGACAAGTGACCTACCGCCTCTTCACACGTAGTCGACTGCCGCACGGCATGCCGTGCCGTCCTTCTGTGTCTTGTGCATATTCACCTGATCTTGACTACAAATGGAGCACAACCCGCTATTAGGCGTGGTATCTCTTGTACAGACGTTTGAAAAACAGAATAAGAATAAGAAGAAGAGTGCATTGGATTCATTCACTCAATATGAGAAGAGGAATTACGGGGACATGACGATAAGTTTTTTAATTATCTTCTGATGAGTTTGCGAACTTTTGACGACCTACATCCACGAATGAAGAGTTTAATTCAACGTCGTAATACATTCTTCCGAGAATGTATGCAGCCTATACAAATGTTGGCAATTACAAACAGGTGAATGGGAAAGAAAACAGTAGCTAAAAGACTGTTCAATTATCGCCTGTCAAGAGCCCGGAGGTACGTAGAATGTTCGTTTGGGATATTGAGCAATAAATGGAGGATTTTCCATAAAGCAATAAATTTAAAAGCAGATTTTGCTCTTGACATTGGCAAGGCGTGTTTTGTTTTGCACAATACCATTCTTAAAAATGAAGGCTACAACCCCGAGGATACTCTGCCCATAACTGGACTTGAGAGTATAACAAGAAGCGAATGTGTACGTGGGGAAATTTCTGACAATAATGTACGAAAAATGATGACGGATTATTTTATGACACTTGAGGGATCTATGAAATGGCAATTATCTAAAATTTAATGTGCCACTGAGGTAAAAAAATTGCATTTAACGTAAAAAATAAAGATTTGTACTTACCATAGCCGTCTCTGTCTTTGTCACATCCGTTCATAGCCTTCGTTCAGTGCTTTGCAAACTTCGATTCATGCATTCCTTGTTTGTATTCTGTCATTATTAGTATTATCTTAAGTCTTGTCCCACAAAACTGGTCGTTCCATAACTAATGTTATAAGGATTTCGATATCAATTTCCGCCATGACACATTAGACAGAAATGTCCAGAACAGATTGAACCACCAAAAAAGCAAAACACAACTTGCGGGCACACGATAGTTCTGCTGTTCTGCATGCCCCACCACCTGCGCGGGCTGACACAGTGGGGGCCGCTGCCGTCCCACAGCCCCGGGCTGGCTGTCGGCTGTCGTTTAGCCGTCCATGTTGTCTGTCGGCCTGTTGTGAAACTTGCCGTAAACGCCTCACCCTCACAACCGACTAGCCGTTGCCCGCTGCCGGTTGCCGGGTAGATGTGAAATAAGCTTTAAGCGCCACGTCAAAGATTTTTGTCAAAGTAATTTGACGCTTATTTGATCATATTTCTTTGTCAAAGAAATATGATAGTGTAATACCAGCCTAAGTATCATCATGTGTCGTAATTTTATCTGGTGAAATAGGCTTTGCCTGATATCAGTGAAATAAAGAATAAAGAAAGACTCCGCGACACGTCACGTAATCTAACCTAACTCAATGGACGTGGTGCGGACCATAAAGCGACGTGCCGCCGTCACGACATCTCTGTGAAACATGGTTTCAGCGCCACGTCCGTTCCCTGTCCCCTGTTTGTGCTCTGTGCCAAATGATCCCTCCGCACTCCATCGGTTTCGTCTTCTCCTCCTTGGTGCGTGGATGGGGACTTATACAGACTCCTTGGTCTTTGTTCAGCCTACAACTTCTTTTACATCGCATTTTGCCACATTTAACAGCGGGTCCAAAATATGCGCCTGGTGGCGCAACATTTACATCTCAGGCAGTACGATCATGAGCCATTACAAAGTAGTAGGTACCACTATTTCTCTTCTCAAGGTGGCATCGTCTTTCCCACGCAGTGTCATGGCAGAGAAACCACACAGGATCTGACTTTCCAACTTTTATCTCTGCACCTGTGGGCTGCGGAAGAAAACAGCAATACACTAAATTCACTTTCCAGTTACCTTTTTGTCCCTCTGTACTCTGAGTCTGCTTTCTCGTACTGCACAGTGGAAGATGGTCAATCAGTACAATTGTGAATATGTGCTAAAATGGTTCTCTTCACGAGGAAATGTATTAAAATTTCAAGCAGATCTCATATTTTAATACTCTAGTTACAAAAATGGTTCAAATGGCTCTGAGCACTATGGGACTTAACTTCTGAGGTCATCAGTCCCCTAGAACTTAGAACTACTTAAACCTAGCTAACCTAAGGACATCACACACATCCATGCCCGAGGCAGGATTCGAACCTGCGACCGTAGCGATCGCGCGGTTCCAGACTGTAGTGCCTAGAACCGCTCGGTCACCTCGGACGGCTACTCTAGTTACAAATTAAATATATTTTCAGTCTGATTACTGACAAGGAGAGGCCACGAAGTTGGGATCACGTATTGGGATTTACTTAAAACTTTGTACCCCTTTAGAACGCAATTAAAACAACATAATGTGCAAGTATTAAGGTGCACTACTTTGACAATTTCGAGAAAATCGCAAGAGAAGTTTTACGCGTCCATTTTTTAACTGATATATCTATGCGAAGATGCCGGGCGAAGGAAGACCTTGCGGTTAAAAAAAAAAAAAAAAAAAAAAGTTATTTGTTGGAGAAATCTTTTCTTTGCTTTTATTTTCTTGATTTTAAACCGACGATTAAATATTGCTGCGAAGTAAATTTCGTTTCCAAATGGTGAGAAGCAACATTCCTTCCTTTTCTTTACGTTGATTTGTTGTGAATAGCATTCATGCGCAACATTCGTTTAGGTATTAAAAGAAGAAACCCACTATATGAATGTGATAGTCTCGTCATATTTTGATGCACCTACACAGGGAGAAAGAATCTTTCAGAGCGTGACGCTGAGAGTTCAGAGAAGGCAAACAGAGAAATCCAAACCTGGGAAACCAGTGTGTGGATACATACCTGACACGAAACGGAAAACCAAGAAACTGTCCTTCGAGAAGATCAGCTTGAAGCAGTCAGTGAGATGGGATTTCTCATGCAGCGAAGGCGAGCGTAGACGGCTGCGGCAACGTTTCACGCGGATACAACGCCCACCTGATCGATGGTTGTCCTCCGTAAGAAGAAGGCTGAAGATGTGCATCTCCTGCAGCAATTACGATCTTACAATGAAACAGTGGAATGAATAATGAATGTGATGTACGTCTTTAAAGGCGTAGTCCAGTTTGCTGTTGGCCACTCTCGGGCGACTTTCACTTTAATGGTATGAGTTGTAACATTTTTGACGTGGTCAAGGTCTGTAATATCGTTGGTATGAATAAACCAAGTTTGAAAAAATAAAAACAGAGCCGTTAGCGTTCGCACTACACAGGAGGGTCGTGGACAAGACGGCGGTTCGAATACCGCAATTATTTTTTAATCTATATGTTTTTCGTCTCTGGTCACGTTATTGAATTTATATGACATCTGAGAGATAATATAATGAGAAAAAAGCACGTGCATTTCCTTGAAGTTGTACTCAATTTCATATGTTATTTGACTGTTCAGTATTTGTAATAAAATTCTGAACGGCCAAGGACAGTCTTGGAAAGCCAAAGTTATACCTCAATAAATAATGATGTGAAAGACGTTATTCACAATCAGTAACACTGTGCCAGACCACAAGAGGAATGTACAATTACAGGTCCGACATGCTCTCGACATCACACGTTGCAGGATTCTTCTTGTCCTACAGACATGCAAAACATTATTTGAAGCGGCATCTACTACATCGAATGAATGCATTTTCCCTACATTTACAGGGAATGTTCAGAGTGTATAAGGGAAAACACACCTCGTTGCCGTTTTTAAAATTAAATAATATGACCAGTGATGAAAAAATAGATTAATACACTACTGGCCATTAAAATTGCTACACCACGAAGATGACGTGCTACAGACGCGAAATTTAACCGACAGGAAGAAGATGTTGTGATATGCAAGGTTGGCGCCGGTGGCGACACCTACAACGTGCTGACATGAGGAAAGTTTCCATACGATTTCTCATACACAAACAGCAGTTATTGTGATGCCTCGTGTAAGGAGGAGAAATGCGTACCATCACGTTTCCCACTTTGATAAAGATCGGATTGTAGCCTATCGCGATTGCGGTTTATCGTATCGCGTCATTGCTGCTCGCGTTGGTCGAGATCCAATGACTGTTAGCAGAATATGGAATCGGTGGGTTCAGAAGGGCAATACGGAACGCCGTGCTGGATCCCAGTGGCCTCGTATCACTAGCAGTCGAGATGACAGGCATCTTATCCGCATGGCTGTAACGGATCGTGCAGTCACGTCTCGATCCCTGGGTCAGCAGATGGGGACGTTTGCAAGACAACAACCATCTGCATGAACAGTTCGACGACGTTTGCAGCAGCATGGACTATCAGCTCGGAGACCATGGCTGTGGCTACCCTTGACGCTTCATCACAGACAGGAGCGCCTGCGGTGGTGTACTCAACGACGAACCTGGGTGCACGGATGGCAAAACGTCATTTTTTCGGAGGAATCCAGGTTCTGTTTACAGCATCATGATGGTCACATCCGTGTATGGCGACATCGCGGTGAACACACATTGGAAGCGTGTATTCGTCATCGCCATACTGGCGTATCACCCGGCGTGATGGTATGGGGTGCCATTGGTTGCCTTGTAACACCATATCTCTAATACCCTACTGCTTTATTTTGCCTTTTGTTTTATTTAATGTTACATCGTTGAGCTTCTGTAAATGTGTTTGATTGAATAGATAACACAAAATTGTATACTCCTTTCTTTGTAAAAACTTTGATGTTGTGGTTTAATTCTATGTAATGTAGTATAGCTGTCATTTAAATTCTGCGTCCCATTTGGAGGGAACAAAACTTACTGTATATATTTGGAATTTGTTTAAATAATTTTGTTTAGAACTACCAATATGTGCAAATTTTCTGTTTTATTTAAAATGTTTGTTTGCTGTTATGTAAACTGCTGATCCTCACTTAGGGTTCTTAGTTATTCTGTATGTAAAAGTTGTTGTGATTCCCCTCGGGAACGGAACAGTGTAGCGCGCGCAATTTGTGGTTGGCCTAGGTAGAAAAGGTGGAATTTAGAGTCAATCGGGGACGAGCTACCAAACTGTGCACTGTCATGTAAAAGTTGTATATTGTGATGGTTCCGAGAGAGACTTTTTCTGCCACTTTCCAATGCCTCGGATGGATGGATAAATAGCTGGAACGATTCTGGAATTGGTATCCATCATCGCCACCAAGAAGGGTCAGAGTCCAGCAATTCTGCCTGCAAATCCACCTACCGACATGCAGTTGCCACCACATTGCGCAATCACTGTATCGGAGTGCTATAATAATGTACAGTGAAGGATCAGCTTATTGGATGTTTTAGTGTGCACAAATATAAGGTAACTTATAACTGAATTCATGTACCTACCTTGATTTTTTTCCCTATTACAACACCTCTCAGGTTCCTCTTCATTTGAACTATGATTACCGGGTGTCCTAATTTGTGGAAAAAATGAAAGCCTCAAAACATTAAATGATGTTGTTTGATATTTGGTAATAAGAGAGTATTCAGGTTTACTGTGGATTTCATGAAATTGTGGGAAGTTGTAAATGTAGTTTTGTGAAAGCCTCCCAGTGATGGAAACGGTCCAATTTATAGTTTTGTGAAGTATCAAAGTCACTTATTTAATCATGTACTTGCAAGTAGAAGACTGCGGTAATAAAGACAATTTGCTGTTTCTTTTAAAGATTAAAAGTTCATAAAACTGAGGCTTATAAAGTTTTGCTTAGTAAATGATCACATTGCTGCCTGTAGTAAATTTTAAAAGGTGAGTCAGTTTCTTGCAATATTGTCAACATTGTGTTACACTGTAGTAAAAGTGGAAAACTGCAATAGTAGAAAGTTATATGTTCATGATTGCCAAGCGTTTGTCTCTCTTGTGTATTGGAAGCGCATATTAATAGTATAACAGGATCCACAGTTTGTCTATTGTGCTAATGCTAGGTAACAAGTAACGGGAAGACCACTATTTATGAAAACCATAATTTCTTTATTCAAAAGACAGTGAGAAGTAACCTGTTAGTGAATTCCATTTAACTTTCATTCTAAATAGAATAGTATTTAGTTGAGAGATATTTAACCTGTGACCAGTTCATAACAATGCATTGAACTGCATTTATAATTATGTCTCCTAGGAAAATATTTGAACAATAATACTGTACCTATGTCCAATTTATGATTCTACAGTAAATATTAATAGTAATATTATAAAGACCATTCGGTTTGAATAAGCCCTGAAAGTAATAGTGTGTTTCATTATCTGTTATATTTATGCAAATAGTCTGTCCTGCTCTGTCAGCTTCCAGTCTCAAGCGTGAACATATGCAGGTATCAGAGTTCATTGCACTCGCGTGTGGCAAAATATAGGTTGTGTTTGTCCGTTAAAATTATTCATACCTACTTTCTTAAACAAGAACGTTAATCTTTCTCTTGCCTAATTGGGCCGGCGACCGTTTTCCTTATTCTTTAAACAGTGTAGCTAGGTAAAACATTATTTGTTACTGTTTGAATATTTACGTAATTCTGACTTTCACTTCGGATACGCCACCTCCGTTAGGTACAACACGTTCAATATAACAAAATTCCTCCCAGAGGGTAACACTGCTCTGTTGCGTTATACCATAATTGCTTTAACAAGATAGTTTTATTTCGCAACCTACCTCCAACTTTAGGGTTATACTATAGAAGTAGCATACAGTAGTGTTATACGTGGCTTTTCCGTGTCAGGACTTTGTTCTGTTGTGGCATAGTACGTAATAAGCCAGACTTGGTATTTGATTGTACAAGCTACGTAAATGCTGTTGTAGTGTTATAACCTGTCTCGGTCACCTCTTGTTCGCATTGACGGCACTTTGAACAGTGGATGTTACATTTCAGACGTGTTACGACCCGTGGCTCTACCCTTCGTTCGATCCCTGCGAAACCCTACATTTCAGCAGGATAATGCACGACCGCATGTTGCATGTCCTGTACGGGCCTTTCTGGATATAGAGAATGTTCGACTGCTGCCCTGGCCAGCACGTTCTCCAGATCTCTCACCAATTGCAAACGTCTGGTCAATGGTGGCCTAGCAACTGGCTCGTCACAAAAGTCAGTCACTACTCCTGATGAACAGTGGTATCGTGTTGAAGCTGCATGGGCAGCTGTACCTGTACACGCCATCCAAGCTCTGTTTGACTCAATGCCCAGGCGTATCAAGGTCGTTAATATGGCCAGAGGTGGTTGTTCTGGGTACTGATTTCTCAGGATCTATGCACCCAAATTGCGTGAAAATGTAATCACATGTCAGTTCTGGTATAACATATTTGTCCAATGAATACCCGTTTGTCATCTGCGTTTCTTCTTGGTGTAGCAATTTTAATGGCCAGTAGTGTAGTTAAGTCTGAGCGAGAGTCGAACCGTCGCCTCATACACGTTCGTCTTACGAATCTCGAACGCTTAATCACTTGACCACCATGAACCCTAACGTCTAGCCCCTACGCACAGATACACAAGCCACATTACAGACGCGTAAAACTTGTCTTGCGATTTTCTCGGAATTGCCAGAGTAGTGCACCTTACTACTTGCAAATTATGTTGCTTTAATGGCCTACTAAAGGTGTACAAAGTTTGAAGTAGATCTTTCATCCCAACGTCGTGGCCTTCCCTTGTGAGTACAGATACAAACACGCCATCTGATCAAAAGTACCACGATATCTATTATTGGACACTACTACAGGGTGTGTACCCCGTTTGCCTTTGTGACAGTCTGTACTTTGCTGGCAACAGTGAAAGTGGCCAAGGCCCTGTTGGCTTGTCTCCATTCATTTGCTTCCATTTATATCACTGACTAGAAATGTCGTCGGTAGGAGCGGACCGATTAAGGTCGTGGAATAACGAGTGTTCAGGTACTGAGAGCTCCAAATTCATTTGCTCTGATTAAATTGGGTGTTGGCTCTGGTCTCGTTTCTATATTTTTCTCCTGAATTGTGAGTGAGGCCACTCTGCGAGGAGCGGCGTGTTTGAGAGAATGGCATGTGGTCAGGACAGAGAGTTCCCAGAAGGCGGCCGGTTGGTGACAATAACGGGGTGCCGACAGAGGCGACCTCTGGGAAACGGTCAAGCTGTACACCTTTGTATCAGCTGGCGTGTAGAGCCCAGGCCCAGCAGAAGTTTGGAGCGATTGACTGGCGCCTCGCGAAACAGTTTCACTGCCTCGGCGCCAGCCATGCGTGTTGTGAGGGTGGCGTTGTCAGAACTCGATGTCTGACACAGTGGGGCGTCCGACAGGTTGGCGCCATACGTAGAAGCTGTTTTGCAGTACTCGGGTGCAGTTTCTCACCTCTCTGTCCTCCCGTGCACGACAGAGAAGGAGCGACATGACTGGAGGACTGGAGATGGTTCATGCTGACATCATTGAGCGCTGCTCACATTTGGGGATAAGTCTCTCCATTGGAGCTGGATGTTTTTGGAGGGGCTGCGCGCGGCGCACAGTCGGTTGGTTGGTTGGTTGATTCGGGGGAGGGGAACGAACTGTGTCGTCATCGGTCCCATCGGATTAAGGAAAGCATGGGAATCAACAGAGGAAAGTCCACTGGACCTGACCGGATACCAATTCGATTCTACACAGAGTACGCGAAAGAACTTGCCCCCCTTCTAACAGCCGTGTACCGCAAGTCTCTAGAGCAGGCTGTTCCAACCGAGCTCCAGGGAGCCGGAGCGCTCCGGAGCGCTGACTGCGGCATCTCGGAGCCCGCGTGGAGGGGGAAAGCGAACTCACTGCCCCCTGGCCGCATGCATCCGTAATAATCCGTGCTCAATGACAGCTATGACTAGCAGCGGGAGCTCTGTACCTCTATTGGAGGATACCTTTCTATTCATTGAGAGGGATGGTCGACCGCAGTGTTTTGTATATCATAAAGTATTTAATTCTGCGAAGAGGTACAATATACAGAATTAAATACAGTCAGGTAGAAGGCGTTGCACGCAGAGAACTGATAGCCAGGCTTAAGAACGACATACCAGTAGACGTATGTTTAAAAACGGATTCGTAATACGGAGGGTATCAAAACATGCAACATAGTTCGTGTTCTGTAATGCACCAAGAGGCACTGTGTGCTGAAACAATAGAGCTAGGTGGCGTAATGAAAGATGTCGTGAACTGTGTGAATTTTGTGCGTCGTCAAAGGATTCCTGAAAGATGTGGAAGCGGAGTATGGGGATATATCTTACCACAGTACAGTTCGTTGGCTGAGCCGGGGAAAAGTTCTTGATGTTTTCTTTGCCATTAGTGAGGAAATACCCATTTTCTCGAAATGAAGGGGGAAGAAATACGTTGTCTGAAAGATTTAAAATGGATATCAGACCTGGCGTTCCTAGCTGACATAACTATGCATCTGAATAATTTAAATCTGTCATTGCAGGGCAAAGGGCAGCTAATCGTTGACATGCACGACCAGATCAAAGTGTTCATGGAAAAGTTACGTTTATTTGAGAGACAGATGAGTAATGGACATCTAACGTTCTTCAATCATCTTGCTTCTTTAAAACTATCTGATGGTACTACTTTCGGCGATTACCAAGCACAGTTAAAGCAGCTCATCGCGTCGTTTGAAACACGATTCCGAGACCTCACTAGTTTGGAAATGGAACTTAAGGTATTCAGCACTCCTTTTTCAGTTTCCACCGATGACTTGTCGTCGTCGCTTCAATTGGAGATTATTGATTTGCAAAATTCAAATTTGTTGAAAGAGAGGTACTACATCACGTTGTATTTGTCACGATGGTAGTGTTCATTACAGAAAAAACATTTCCCAAACTTCACAACAATGCCGCTCAGATCATGTGCATGTTTGGATTTACGTTTTGATGTGAGCAGCTTTTCTGAGCAATGAGAACAGTTATAAAGTAAGGAACGATCGCTTCTTCAGGATGCAACAATGAAGGCCATCCTCCGCATTAACGCTGCGAACACTTTGACGCCTGATATTTCCGATCTTGCAATGAAAAGAAAATTTCAAACTACAGAGGCCCAATAAATTTAGTATGCAATTTCTTGTAAAACATTTGTTTCTTATTTATTTCCTGAAGATCGTATTTCCTGGTGTAGCACGTCACCACGTCTTAGCAGCTAAGAGTGTGAGGTTTTCGATCTTGTTCAAGACGCAGCTGGCACATCAAAACGCTTGCCTAGCCGCCTGCCTCAGCCAGCCGTGCGTGCCACGTGCCGGCGTGCCGGCCCACTTGACTGGTCACAGCGAGCGACGCGGCTCCCTGGAGCAGGGAGCGCTCGGCGGCTCACAGCGGAGCCCACGAGCTGGAACAGCCTGCTCTAGAGGAACGGAAGGTTCCAAATGATTGGAAGAGAGCACAGGTAGTCCCAGTCTTCAAGAAGGGTCGTCGAGCAGATGCGCAAAACTATAGACCTATATCTCTGACGTCGATCTGTTGTAGAATTTTAGAACATGTTTTTTGCTCGAGTTTTTTGGAAACCCAGGATCTACTATGTAGGAATCAACATGGATTCCGGAAACAGCGATCGTGTGAGACTCAACTCGCTTTATTTGTTCATGAGACCCAGAAAATATTAGATACAGGCTCCCAGGTAGATGCTATTTTTCTTGACTTCCGGAAGGCGTTCGATACAGTTCCGCACTGTCGCCTGATAAACAAAGTAAGAGTCTACGGAATATCAGACCAGCTGTGTGGCTGGATTGAAGAGTTTTTAGCAAACAGAACACAGCATGTTGTTATCAATGGAGAGACGTCTACAGACGTTAAAGTAACCTCTGGCGTGCCACAGGGGAGTGTTATGGGACCATTGCTTTTCACAATATATATAAATGACCTAGTAGATAGTGTCGGAAGTCCCATGCGGCTTTTCGCGGATGATGCTGTAGTATAGAGAGAAGTTGCAGCATTAGAAAATTGCAGGAAGATCTGCAGCGGATAGGCACTTGGTGCAGGGAGTGGCAACTGACCCTTAACATAGACAAATGTAATGTATTGCGAATACATAGAAAGAAGGATCCTTTATTGTATGATTATATGATAGCGGAACAAACACTGGTAGCAGTTACTTCTGTAAAATATCTGGGAGTATGCGTGCGGAACGATTTGAAGTGGAATGATCATATAAAATTAATTGTTGGTAAGGCGGGTACCAGGTTGAGATTCATTGGGAGAGTCCTTAGAAAATGTAGTCCATCAACAAAGGAGGTGGCTTACAAAACACTATACTTGAGTATTGCTCATCAGTGTGGGATCCGTACCAGATCGGGTTGACGGAGGAGATAGAGAAGATCCAAAGAAGAGCGGCGTGTTTCGTCACAGGGTTATTTGGTAACCGTGATAGCGTTACGGAGATGTTTAGCAAACTCAAGTGGCAGACTCTGCAAGAGAGGTGCTCTGCATCGCGGCGTAGCTTGCTCGCCAGGTTTCGAGAGGGTGCGTTTCTGGATGAGGTATCGAATATATTGCTTCCCCCTACTTATACCTCCCGAGGAGATCACGAATGTAAAATTAGAGAGATTAGAGCGCGCACGGAGGCTTTCAGACAGTCGTTCTTCCCGCGAACCATAAGCGACTGAAACAGGAAAGGGAGGTAATGACAGTGGCACGTAAAGTGCCCTCCGCCACACACCGTTGGGTGGCTTGCGGAGTATAAATGTAGATGTAGATGTAGATGTAAATCGGCCGTGCCGTTTTAAAGGAATCATCCCGACATTTACCTGTAGCGGTTTAGGGAAATCACGGATAACCTAAATCACGATGGTCGGACTCGGGTTTGAACCGTCGTCCTCCCGAATGCGAGTCCCGTGTGCCACCTCTCTCGATGGCGTACAGTACGAAAATGATTGGCGTATGATCCCGGGCACAGCTACAATTAGAAGTGTCGTGTCTGGGTGCGGTGGGACAGAGGCGCGCTAGCTTTCCAGAGTTGGTGCGCTGAGGAGAATTTTCTACGAGTCTCGTCTGGGCCGCCAGAAAGAGAGGTCGTGGCGCCTCTCCCGGATCGCCAGACGGAGAGAGTGGTTCATAGTGGAGCAGAAGACCAAATTCTTGGTCGATATCGGAGCTCGGAGAGAGTTTCACAGATCCCATTCGTAAACGGCGGTCGGAATAATACATCTTCCGGAACCGTGACTTGTCGGGAAATGTAGCTAGTAACCGGAGGTCGGCAATCGTGTTTGCTCCTGCAGACTAGCCCATTGCTGATAGCTGTCTACCCACGACCCGACTTCACAGTCTGGTAGAGAGTTCACAGCACTGGCGAAATAGGGACCTACACTCCTGGAAATTGAAATAAGAACACCGTGAATTCATTGTCCCAGGAAGGGGAAACTTTACTGACACATTCCTGGGGTCAGATACATCACATGATCACACTGACAGAACCACAAGCACATAGACACAGGCAACATAGCATGCACAATGTCGGCACTAGTACAGTGTATATCCACCTTTCGCAGCAATGCAGGCTGCTATTCTCCCATGGAGACGATCGTAGAGATGCTGGATGTAGTCCTGTGGAACGGCTTGCCATGCCATTTCCACCTGGCGCCTCAGTTGGACCGGCGTTCGTGCTGGACGTGCAGACCGCGTGAGACGACGCTTCATCCAGTCCCAAACATGCTCAATGGGGGACAGATCCGGAGATCTTGCTGGCCAGGGTAGTTGACTTACACCTTCTAGAGCACGTTGGGTGGCACGGGATACATGCGGACGTGCATTGCCCTGTTGGAACAGCAAGTTCCCTTTCCGGTCTAGGAATGGTAGAACGATGGGTTCGATGACGGTTTGGATGTACCGTGCACTATTCAGTGTCCCCTCGACGATCACCAGTGGTGTACGGCCAGTGTAGGAGATCGCTCCCCACACCATGATGCCGGGTGTTGGCCCTGTGTGCCTCGGTCGTATGCAGTCCTGATTGTGGCGCTCACCTGCACGGCGCCAAACACGCATACGACCATCATTGGCACCAAGGCAGAAGCGACTCTCATCGCTGAAGACGACACGTCTCCATTCGTCCCTCCATTCACGCCTGTCGCGACACCACTGGAGGCGGGCTGCACGATGTTGGGGCGTGAGCGGAAGACGGCCTAACGGTGTGCGGGACCGTAGCCCAGCATCATGGAGACGGTTGCGAATGGTCCTCGCCGATACCCCAGGAGCAACAGTGTCCCTAATTTGCTGGGAAGTGGCGGTGCGGTCCCCTACGGCACTGCGTAGGATCCTACGGTCTTGGGGTGCATCCGTGCGTCGCTGCGGTCCGGTCCCAGGTCGACGGGCACGTGCACCTTCCGCCGACCACTGGCGACAACATCGATGTACTGTGGAGACCTCACGCCCCACGTGTTGAGCAATTCGGCGGTACGTCCACCCGGCCTCCCGCATGCCCACTATACGCCCTCGCTCAAAGTCCGTCAACTGCACATACGGTTCACGTCCACGCTGTCGCGGCATGGTACCAGTGTTAAAGACTGCGATGGAGCTCCGTATGCCACGGCAAACTGGCTGACACTGACGGCGGCGGTGCACAAATGCTGCGCAGCTAGCGCCATTCGACGGTCAACACCGCGGTTCCTGGTGTGTCCGCTGTGCCGTGCGTGTGATCATTGCTTGTACAGCCCTCTCGCAGTGTCCGGAGCAAGTATGGTGGGTCTGACACACCGGTGTCAATGTGTTCTTTTTTCCATTTCCAGGAGTGTATTTATTCGTGCTGACGCTCTCAGCCACGTGCACATCATCGCATTGTGGCCACACCAGGGGATTATTTGCACCTGTGAATCTATCGACGAGTAATCTTACTCGATAACTGTTGCACGGCGTAGTCGAGTTCTTAATCTGTTTGAAATTCCATCCTGCTTACAACGGAACATAGGAAACTGTAGGTACGTAGTAGGTCCACTTTTGACTCTGCCAACGGGTCATTCTCAGATACCTCAGTTTTGTCGGTTATGTTACAGAATCATTGCGCTGTATATTCAGTTGTCTCTCTGCCCTAGGATAATAAATCTGATAGTGATATCAAATGGTTCAAATGGCTCTAAGCACTATGGGACTTAACATCTGAGGTCATCAGTCCCCCTAGACTTAAAACTACTTAAACCTAACTTACCTAAGGACATCACACACATCCATGCCCGAGGCAGGATTCGAACCTGCGACCGTAGCGGTCGCTCGGCTCCAGACTGCAGCGCCCAGAACCGCATGAACACTCCGGCCGGCGCGGAGGCCCAATTGGGTTCCTGTAGTGTTAACTATTATCCAGTGTTAATTACTATCCATTGTATGACAGGAAAAGTCGCAGATCAAGGGCGGCTGGGGGTAGGTGTACCTGCCTTCCTGATACAGATTTGTGTGAAATCAGCTAAACATCCCACCTCCCACACCGGCACCTCGTAACACTTCCTGTAAGGCGTCTGAATGTCTGTTGAGGAAGATGAGCTCACTTTTCCTCAAGAGTCAAAACCAGAAAAGATTATGGTTAGACGCCGGGATTTGGAGGAAAATCGTTCGAACTCAAAGGCGTTCCATTGGGTTGAGGTAGGGACTCTGGGCAGGCCGGTCCACTTCAGGAATACTATTCTTCACAAACCACGACCATTGGCTCGCACATACTGCCTCATGACAGGCTCCACTGTCCTGCTGATACAAACATTGTCCTGAACAGTTCCTCTACTGTACGCAGTGCACACTACTGTAGAATATATGTGTCCTTCCACACTTAGCTTTTTCTTAAGTGCAGGCAGGGAACCACAGTCTAATCACGAGGAACATCCGTGTTCCAGCACTACCTCCTCTGAGCTTCACTGCACATGATAGAAGGTAACGTCCCCCAGGCATCCGATCCGCATAACCCAAACCATTGAATCGGGTTGCTGCGGGATATAGCGAGATTCACCGCTCCAAATCACTCGTTTCCAGTCATCCAGGGGCCTCGCTCTTTACACGATCTCAAGTGCCACTTAGTGCTCACTACATAAACCTGTGGCATATGAGAAGCTCATCGACCGTTGCAGTCCATTCTTTTTAATTCCCTACAGACAGTCATTGTGCTAGCTGCATTGCTGGAAGCATTTTGGTGCTCACGAGTTATTCCTTCCGCTGATCTCATGCGATTTTTTGCAGCCACCCTCCTAAATCGCTCCAGGCAAATGCTGGGATGGTTCCTTTGAAAGGGTACGGCCGAAATCCTTCCCCGTCCTTCCCCAATCCGATGAGACTGATGGTCTCGCTGTTTGGTCTCTTCCCCCAAACAGCCCAACCCAACCCAACGTAGCCACCCTCCTCAATGCTCGACAGTCCCTTCCCGTCAGCACTTGAGGCCTGCCTGGTCTTGATTCTGGTAATCAGTCCCCTAGAACTTAGAACTACTTAAACCTCACTAACCTAAGGACATCACACACATCCATGCCCGAGGCAGGATTCGAACTTGCGAACGTAGCGGTCGCGCGGTTCCAGGCTGTAGCGCGTAGAACCGCTCGGTCACCTCGGCCGGCATAAATATAATCTACACATTGTAAATATACTGCCGATTTTAGAGCTGTATATTTAAGTTCTGATTTATTGTTAGATGTTGTGTACATCAGCAAGCTAGCAGCCGGCCTGTCTCCGTAAGAGCAAGAATTGAAAGGAAAAAGATGCACGTTCACACTTGCCGAAAACCACTTTGCTAAGTGGCACAACAAAAGGTATCCGATGGGTCCGTCGTTCGGTTTCGTCACATACCGGATTTATCCGGAACATTTCATGTCGATTTCCGTGTTTTTTTTCTACATTTCTGGCAACGCTAGTAATCTAGCAGTTGTAGTGTCAAATTTGCGTGGTGGACCTAAGCGTTTCAGTTTCTGTTGGTAGTGCCGCCGATTACGCCACCATTTTCCCTCACAAGTCTCCGCCCACCGCAAAGATCAATCTCGTCATTTAAGTTTTGGTTCATCATTATCAGCAACTGTTTTTGAAGAATGCTGATGTGAAGAAATAGCTCACTAGCTGTGTTAAAAATTGTGTTTTAACGCAACTGGTTTGCTGTTTCTTCACATCGGAAATCTTGTTATTCCACTGACACCTCCACCCACAGTGCCACCGATACCTGCTTCACGCAGTCAAAGAGGAAAACTGGACTTGATGAAAGCTCAAAAAGTAGTAAGACTCCTACACACACTGAAAGCAGAATTATGTTCTACTACCATTTCAAAAGAACAACTTCAAATATTTACTGGAAATTACCAAAAGAATATAATACAAAATGTAAATAATGCCATTTTCCTATCGATACATCAATATATCGGTTAAAATAACACCGCCGATATACACCGGTATTCTTTAGAGAATATATCTATATAGAGTACTTTGATATATCGCAATTTAGTCCATATCCCTACGGCCTGATAGATTTGTTACTCAGATGACATCCAGTGACTTGGCCACTGAACCTTTCCGACCGGCGCAGTTTGTTGGTTTGTTGCTGGCATCCCAACACTCCCTGCCTCCTTGTATGCTGGTGCGCCTACCTGTCGTGACATCTCACGATCAATTCGGCGTTTCGTAGGAGTGTCCGGATACTTTGGGACAGATAAAGTACATGTAGGTTTGATACTAGTGGACGGATAAGGGGTTCCAGGAGTGCAATCGAACAGCAAAGGACACAGGACTAGAGGCAGATTAACCCTATCTAGTCAGGCACAGAGAAGCTGGCTAGTCTTATACAAAAAAATTCCGTGAACAATATAGGATAATTTTTGACCGAGCAAAGAATGGAAAGACTAAACAGCAGAGAAGTGAGGGATACGTGAAGTAACCTCATTGTCGCACGTGGCAGCCGGCGTGCTTGTCAGTTACTTTCAGTTATTTATTTAGCGATGTCTTATTATTGTGTCTCACTGTTTAGAGGCACAAAACGCGTGGGTGTTTTCATCTCGTTACCAAATGCAAATAAGTGGGAGGCCGAGTTGATAGGAGCTGAAGGAGTCCAGGTTGCAATAATATTCGGTACGGCACACTGTTAGAAAGAAGGATTATTATTCAAGAAACACATAGTACAATGAAATTACTTATCTTCAGTAGTTTGTAGGACTACAGCTGCGGCTATGAACTGACAATCTCGTAACATGGAATACCATGAACTAATACAACATATTCTCCGGGAGTAAGCCTGATGGGCCCTCCTCAGAGAATCAATGCAAACATTACAGAACTGGCTGAGGGCCGATTATGAAAGTGCGCCTGCCTAGGTTGAAATCTAGCGAAGAAGTGAACGAGGAACACTCCAGTTCCGTCGAGCTGCACAGCCCGCTAGAGTGCGCTGTGCTCGGCAGACGACGGGCTGCCATCCCTGTGTTGGCGCGGCGTTGTAGTAGTATCTGTGGCAATGATACTACACTTATCACATGTCCTATCGCTGTGTCTTTCTTGTCTGCTTGCAGTTCTGCACGAATTCCTCGCCCTGGCGGTCCTTTGGGGAGCGTTCTCATTTGTTATCTTATCTGTGCACTTTATTTTTAGCCTCTGCGTGTACCACCACATAGCGTAATTTCCTTTCCGGTAGTCCCACAGCTCAGGAATTACTCGTACACAGCGTTGTGCTGCAGAAGTCCTTTGTCAGAGATTTCTTCCTTAAATTAGGGTCCACGCTTGATACTAGTGCCGACAACCATTCTCCGTAACGCACCCGATTTGACGTCATTTGCAGAGGATGACGCTGCGATCGGTCGGCCCAGGTTGGCCCGTCTTGGCCATCACGCAGAGCTTGGCTTGCTTGCGTTTGCTTTGAAAATTAGTAGACTTCTTTTGGCTCGATTGGTAGACTGCTTACTTCGCCCGTCGTGCTTTATTTTGCTTTCAAATTATCAGAATTCCTTCACTTCATCTATTACCTGGTTCCTGCGTTAGACGTTAAGTTTATCGACGATACGATTTCTGCTCTTGGCCGCCTCCACAGGTCAGTGGTCAGTGTGTGTGACTGCAGAGGGAGCGGGTTCGATTTCTCACACTGCCAGCGATTTTTCATCGGTGGGTGAAATTGAACGAGGTGCACTCAGTCTTGTGATGCCAGTAGAGGAGCTACTTGAATGGCCGGCCGGGAATCGAACCCGGGACACTGTGATCCAAAGGCAGCAACGCTAGGGCTAGCGGGGTCCCGGGTCCGGATTCCCCGGTTCGATTCCCGGCCTGGTTGGGGATTTTCTCTGCCCGGGGACTGGGTGTTTGCGTTGTCCTCATTTCATTATCATTCGTGGAAGTGGCTAGATTGGACTGTGTACAGATCGGGACTTTGTACGGGTACAGATCGGGACTACGTACGGGCGCTGTTAACCGCGCAGTTGAGCGCCCCACAAACCAAACATCATCATCTTCACGGTCTGGAAAGCCGTCAACGGCCGGCAATACGGTGTGCGACTCCACGCCCCTCTATACTGCATCCAAGACCCACGATGAAGACAGACCGCGGCGCGTAAGTCACCAAGATGGACCTGACTCGCTCGCTCAACTCAGCAGACGAAATGCGTTTCTGCATCTGTTAACATTTATTGCGTGTTTACGTACAAATGAGTATTGCATCTTCCACTGGAATCCGTTGTTGTGGAGTCTTACTATTTATTAGTCCTACAACAATCGAAAGTTCATATGCCTACTAATAATTTGTTGCGCTACGTAATGTATGAAATGAGGACTGGTAAGCAGTAGAGACTAAATGTTATAAACTAGCTGTTATACTATTTATGCAGAGCATAGATATTAAATTACAGCTTCTGCACAGCTGTGTATTTTGTTGTAATACTAGCAATCAGTAAGACTCTATAAAAGCAGATTTCAGTAGAGTATGCAATGCTCGTTAGTACGTAAACACCCAGTTACGAGTTAAGATGATTAGAAACGCATTTCGTCTGCTGAGCTGAGTGAGTGACCGAGCTCAGGCCTACCCTCTTGACGTACGCGCCGCGGCTTGTCTTCTCTTAGGCGTTGGCAGAGGATGACACGGCTGTCGGTCGGTCCCGATTGGCCCATCTGGGTCAGAACGCGGAGCTTTCATTCCTTTCATTTCTGCTCTTCATCAATGGACAATTATCAAAGTAAAATAAAACACGAAGTGACACATTACTCGTCCCCACATTTCATCTAACACTGACTCCTTTATGGCTAGCTGAAATAAATGAATAAAAGACACATAAATGTTATTCTGTTACTCGACGATTTCTCCGAGGGAGTAACCACTCACAGTAATCGAAATAGAATTCACAGAAATGCCCTGGATCGAAAGGCATCCGTTCAGCCCCACTTCAATGATTGGGCAACAGTACTGGGACTGTGGATCGATTCCAGAACAGTTATGTAGGTGGAGACAGCAACACGCATTCCTTTATTCGTGCCAGCGCCTTGCCGCAGTGGTAACACCGGTTCTCGTCAGGTCACCGAAGTTAATCGTTGTCGGGCTTGGATAACACTCATATCCGTCACCATCTGTGTCTGCCGAGTGCTGTTGGCAAGCGGGGCGCACTCGGCCCTTGCTGTGAGGCCAGTTGAGGAGCTACTTGACTGAGAAGTAGCGACACCGGTCAGGTTGGTTGGTTGTTTTGGGGGAGGGGACCAAACAGCGAGGTCGTCGGTCCCATCCGATTGGAGAAGGATGGGGAAGCAAGTCGGCAGCGCCCTTTCAAGGGAAACATCCAGGCATTTACCTAGAGCTATTTAGGGAAATCACGGAAAACCTAAATCAGAATAGCCGGACGCGGGTTTGAAACGTCGTCCTCCCAAATCCGAATCCAGTGTGCTAGCCACCAGTCAGGAAAACTGAAAACGGCCAGGAGGGCGGTGTGCTAACTACATGTCCCTGCGTATCCGCATCCGATGATGCCTAAGGGCTGGGGATAGCAAAGCGGCCGGTCGGTACCGTTGAGTCTTCAAGGTCTGTTCGGTTCGGATGGTCTTTTTTTTCTTTTTATTTGCGCCGGTCTTGCAAAGGAACGTATAAATACAAGAATCCTGGTAAAACCCGCATATATTCTTAATGAATTGCAATCCATGAGGCCGAGCGGTTCTAGGCGCTTCACTCGGGAACCGCGCTGCTGCTGCGGTCGCGGGTTCGAATCCTGCCTCGGGTATGGATGTATGTGATGACATTAGGTTATTTAGGTTTAAGTAGTTCTAAGTCTAGGGGACTGATGACCTCAGATGTTAAGTCCCATAGTGCTTAGAGCCATTTGGACCATTTTGCAATCCATAAAGTATGGTTCAAATGGCTCTGAGCACTATGGGACTTAACTTCTGAGGTCATCAGTTCCCTAGAACTTAGAACTTCTTAAAGCTAACTAACCTAAGGACATCACACACATCCATGCCCGAGGCAGGATTCGAACGTGCGACCGTAGCGGTCGCGCGGTTCCAGAGTGTAGCGCCTAGAACCGCTCGGCCACCCTGGCCGGCCATAAAGTATGCATAGATGGCCTTAACTGGGGGGAAGTGGTTGTATCTGCACCCTCCAGGAATCTGAAACACATACTTTTATTCAGTTTATAGCTACTGTCCATTTCTAGATGTGACTGTTTGCGATTCTATTAAAATGCAGGCTTAGCACTCCTGAGCATGACAAGAAATATTACGGGCATCGCTGCACAAGCTGCGTTTGTCCGGTTGTTTGACTGTTCCCTTGAAATTACACCGTTTACTTGGTGTGAATTTGGTTTCTGCACTGTTCTGCTGTCAAGGTGGATGCAACAACTTGCAGAACGTTTTTATTTATTTATTCTACTGGCTTTCTGGACGTGCCCATACAGCCATCTCTGTTGCGGAATGTCACTTATGACAATACGAACGTGAGCACAACACAACACCCAGTCCCCGAGCGGAGAAAATCTCCGATCCGGCTAGGAATCGACCCCGGGCCCCTTCGGGTAGCAAACCTCCACACTCACCGCTCAGCTACCGAGACGCACATGCAAAACGTTGCCGATATTGTCTACAGCCTTTTCTCTATCGCTTCCTCACACAGCACTTAATGAGCAACAGAAAGGGACTTTTCCGATAATCTGGCGCACAAGTTGCGGTTCCAGTTCCCGGAATAATACAAACATGACCACTGTAAGCTGCCAGAAACGCATCTCTGAATCCCGCGAGGACATTTTCCCCTCCCTACTCCCCTCCCCGCCCCTCTTATCCTGCTGTACAACTTAATCACAGTAGTATTTTACCACTTGTTTAGTAGAGAGGGGGAAAAAAAGTGGAATTTCTATGTTGAAAAAATGTCCTCCCTCGCGAGATGAGCCCTCAACAAACTCTATTGTTCATAGTTTGGAGCAAATCGTAATATGCAGTTAGAAAGAATATGTGAATTCTACAATTTTCATGGCAACTCTGTACAATGGCGTGTCACACTGTGGAGGTGAAGACTATCTTGGTTCAATAATAGGCTGTTAAGAGTCGCTTCTTCTGGTTAATTTGGTGGTTGCTATGGAAGGATCGGATGCTGAGCGTGGGTTACACTTACCGAGACAATTCATAAAAAATAGCCTTCACAACACATTTTGTTTAATTTTAATTTTGCCAGTCAATATTACAAAAAAAATGGATGGCATGCAAATAATGCAATAAATCCATTTACATGATCGAAGTGAAGTTCTGTAAGCAAGTAATATGACAGATGGTATCAAAGTTGAATACACATTTTTAAGTTTATTTTGTTTCTTCATTTTGAGGAGTATTCATCAGTGGCATGTCTATGATTATTTTTGTTGATTTTATTTTTATTTTTGTTCTTCATTCTGAGTTCTTTTTCTTTTTTGATTTTTAATATTCAGGGTAAACTAATGTTATTGTCATATGAATAAAAGTATGTTTAGTGAATGTTTTCCATTTTTATTTTTCTAGTCGTTGCACATGCTGTATTTAATTATGTAAAAATCTCATTTCAGATTGCAGAAAGGTAGCATGTGGAATGTGTTTTATTGATCTTACTACATACAGAATTCCAGAACATAAGTCTGCAGCATAGGAGACATTCCAGGGTTACAGTTTAATTACTTAAAATTTTTGTCAAACTTATTGTATTACTTGTTGAAGAATTTACTTATTTGACATTTGTCAAACTTACAATATTACTTAGTGAACAATTTACATAAGGTTCTTTCTAACGCTGTTTCAGTATTTGCGTCCACTATAAGTAGCATAAATTTTTAATTCTGTTTAAGGATTCAGCTAGAAGCTTCCCTTCGTCACTTAGTAGTAGCATCTTTCAATTAGAAAATCGCGTAACTTGCTTTTTAAAACATTTAGCTCCATATTCATTATGTCACATCCTGTTATTTTGTTGTGGATTTTCATTGTTAGATACTGAAAAGTTTGAGCATTAACTTTTAGGTGTTGTGTGGTGGGCATAACGTTTTCTTTGTGTCCTGTGTTGTAAGAGTGTTCAAAATGATTTTTGTAATAGATCAGATCAGCTGTGTAGGAGAGGTTTCACTTCAAAGATGTATAAAGAAGGGACAGCTAATATTTGTAAGTCTTTAAATAAATGTCGACACAATGCCCGCAACTGTGCGGTGCACGTATTACAAATGATTCTTTTTTTTTCAGCTTTAAGGTTTCTGTGACCTTTCCTGAGTCTCCCCCCAAAAATTATGTCATATCTAATACCGGATTGAAAGAAGCTATAGTATGCTACTTTTCTGGAGTCTGTGTGAGTAGCAGTGGCTAAAATTGCCACTGAGGTAAGTTCTTCCATTTTTTTGATTCCTTTAGTTTTTGACTGTTTGGTTTTAAAACTCATCATATGGGTTTTTCAAATGTTTAAGATTAATCCATTTACTTAATGTATTCATGACACTCTGTTGTATATTGTCAGCATTTTCATTTTCAATTAAGGCAGGTGCATCATCTGCAAACAAGGTTAGGTGAGCATTTATATTGAGAGTCAAGATATTTATATACACTGGTGTCCAAAATTAAAGCAACAAACCACTTGTAAAGTATGTATGTAGAACTGTAAACAGATCCTAGCAAAGGCTCGACATACGTTACGTACCAAGAATAATGGACATGTAACCCTTGTGCGCAATTTCTGGTTAAGCCACCTCACAAGGTCATTATTTCCTATGGAGCATAAAAAAATCAAACATAATAACATTGAATAAGCTTTAGTTTGATTGTTCTGTCTTTCTGGGAGAATTAATAAATTAAACCGCAATCAGGCGGTGGACAGAATACGATGCACAGAATCCAGTGAGACAAGCGTCTTATGAAACGACTCCACAGAGACGTTTCATCACACTGAACCCCCCCAAACAGAGTGTGCGGGGAACGTTATTGTCACGCTATGACGTTACCCAACAGGCTTTTCACCTTGCCAATTTCACAGAAAAAAACATAAATTCAGGCAAACAGTAATTGCAAAACTCAAGGATAAATACAAGTTATACTAAAACCATTATAGTATGACTTTACGTGTGGCACTAATTTAAAGAATTTAATGTTGACCTCATTTGGTCGGCAATAAATTTGTGTGATGTTTTGATATGTTATTGGTTTTTTGCATGTGATAAAACTGAGTACAGGCCGCATTTCAAATTGTGTTTTTGCACAGTAAAATAATCGTGTGTTGTCGGGATCAGTGGACGTGTAAATTATTTTTTTATTGTGTGGATTTTTGAATTTTAATATTGTGGATTTGCGCAGCCGTGCGACAAACAACAGTCGTGATAATCAAGACGACAATAGTATGGGGCTGAATGTAAATAATGAACCTTTAGAGTACATAGAAAACGTGATGTTGAACTCAGTTGAACAAACTGAAGAAGTAGAAAATCGTGCGGGTCCGGATTGTCAGAAATTACAGGACACGGAGGATCTTGATAGGAAACGTAATAAATCAAGTACGCGCGTTAAGAGTAATGAACCCACCAATAGCCAGCTTGATAGTGCGCTGGTAGATATGGGCGCACTCTTGCGAAGTATGATGGGGCAATTAAGTAAAATTGAAGAGGTACATAAATCTAAGAAGGAAACTGAAAGGCGATTGGAGGCGACAGAAAAGCGGTTTGATGGTGTGATAGAGTCTAATGAGCAGACACAGAAGAGATTGGAGGCGACAGAAAAGCGATTCCATAAACTGGAGAATAAGGTAGTCAATAATCTGAAAGAATTTCAGACCACGTTACGAGAAGAAATAGCTATAGAAATAGGGAAAGCTGTTAGTGTTGTGGAGCAACGTCTCGGCCACATTGAAAAGGAACAGTTAAGACTTAAGCTCGTCGAACAACAGGCACGCATAATGACCGAGAAATTCCAGGCCTTGGAAACTCAGTCCGAACGGGACCGCGCAGAGCTATTGTCCAAGGTGCAGGTAGCGAGCGTGCAGTGTCCGGAGGCTATTAAGATCCAAGTGGACCTGAACAGTGGCGCGATTAGTGCTCTCCAACAAGAGCTGGAACGAAACAAACAAGAAAATGCTTCTGAAACCCAAGACCTGAGAAATGAGCTTGCGAAAGTCGTCGAAATGGTAGGCAACAGTTCGGGGGCAGGTATTAGTGAGAAGACCGAAGAGGTGCGGTTTTGCTGAAGTTTCAGCACGGACAATACCTAATCAATAGACAGCAAGTGGGGGTAACCCGTGATTTGAATGAACGTGTGGGGAACCCCAAAACACGTATAGAACATGGTCGAGGGATAGCCGGACGAAATAAAGCACACAGGAGTGCTTAGAGAGACTCTGGGCATGAGGACGTATGGGGCTCTAGCGATAACGATGCCGCCGGAAATACACTCCTGGAAATGGAAAAAAGAACACATTGACACCGGTGTGTCAGACCCACCATACTTGCTCCGGACACTGCGAGAGGGCTGTACAAGCAATGATCACACGCACGGCACAGCGGACACACCAGGAACCGCGGTGTTGGCCGTCGAATGGCGCTAGCTGCGCAGCATTTGTGCACCGCCGCCGTCAGTGTCAGCCAGTTTGCCGTGGCATACGGAGCTCCATCGCAGTTTTTAACACTGGTACCATGCCGCGACAGCGTGGACGTGAACCGTATGTGCAGTTGACGGACTTTGAGCGAGGGCGTATAGTGGGCATGCGGGAGGCCGGGTGGACGTACCGCCGAATTGCTCAACACGTGGGGCGTGAGGTCTCCACAGTACATCGATGTTGTCGCCAGTGGTCGGCGGAAGGTGCACGTGCCCGTCGACCTGGGACCGGACCGCAGCGACGCACGGATGCACCCCAAGACCGTAGGATCCTACGCAGTGCCGTAGGGGACCGCACCGCCACTTCCCAGCAAATTAGGGACACTGTTGCTCCTGGGGTATCGGCGAGGACCATTCGCAACCGTCTCCATGAAGCTGGGCTACGGTCCCGCACACCGTTAGGCCGTCTTCCGCTCACGCCCGAACATCGTGCAGCCCGCCTCCAGTGGTGTCGCGACAGGCGTGAATGGAGGGACGAATGGAGACGTGTCGTCTTCAGCGATGAGAGTCGCTTCTGCCTTGGTGCCAATGATGGTCGTATGCGTGTTTGGCGCCGTGCAGGTGAGCGCCACAGCCAGGACTGCATACGACCGAGGCACACAGGGCCAACACCCGGCATCATGGTGTGGGGAGCGATCTCCTACACTGGCCGTACACCACTGGTGATCGTCGAGGGGACACTGAATAGTGCACGGTACATCCAAACCGTCATCGAACCCATCGTTCTACCATTCCTAGACCGGCAAGGGAACTTGCTGTTCCAACAGGACAATGCACTTCCGCATGTATCCCGTGCCACCCAACGTGCTCTAGAAGGTGTAAGTCAACTACCCTGGCCAGTAAGATCTCCGGATCTGTCCCCCATTGAGCTTGTTTGGGACTGGATGAAGCGTCGTCTCACGCGGTCTGCACGTCCAGCACGAACGCTGGTCCAACTGAGGCGCCAGGTGGAAATGGCATGGCAAGCCGTTCCACAGGACTACATCCAGCATCTCTACGATCGTCTCCATGAGAGAATAGCAGCCTGCATTGCTGCGAAAGGTGGATATACACTGTACTAGTGCCGACATTGTGCATGCTCTGTTGCCTGTGTCTATGTGCCTGTGGTTCTGTCAGTGTGATCATGTGATGTATCTGGCCCCAGGAATGTGTCAATAAAGTTTCCCCTTCCTGGGACAATGAATTCACGGTGTTCTTATTTCAATTTCCAGGAGTGTACATGGGGGCCAACAAGGAATTCATGCGAACGATCTCCGCGAAGAGAAAAGCAGGAAGTCGATTTCAAGCACTTTCTTTCACTGAGAAAGTTCGACATATTTAAAAACGCAAGTGATGGAATCCACCCCGTCGCTTGGATAGAGCAGGTTGATTTTGCGCTGCCTCCAACGTGGCCCAGCACTCATAAAAGGGAGTTCATGTGTAGTTTCCTAGCGGGGGAACCTGCCATTCGGATGAGAACTGTAGCGCGCAATTGTGGCACGGTACGTGTGTTTGAACAAGCTTTTCTTTCGGCTTACTGGTCGGAAGCTACACAGGACAGGGTAAAGCATGAGATATTTTTGATACCCTCCCAGAGAAACTCAGGTTTCACGAGCGCGGCTCGTCTGTTCGATTACATAGTGCAGGCAAATCAGTACTTGTATGACCCGTTCGGACCATCAGAGCTGATCCGGATTTGTCTAACGAAACTGCCGGCACATATGCACCACATCATCCTTGCTGCAAGGTGCAAAGATGATGTGGAAGCTTTCAAAGGAATGCTGCAAGAACTAGAAGATGACTCAGAGGCGTAAGCGTCTAATTATGCGGGCGAACCCCGTGGTGCGGAAGAGCAAGAGTCCAGTAGGGGGCGTAGAAGAAGACGTGAACAAGAAAGATCGAGAGGACGCGACCGAAATCGATCACGGGGCCATGACCGACAAAATGTGAATATTAATAACGGGTGGCCAAACTGTGGGAATGACTGGAGCAATGGATTCAATAGGAACCGTCATTTTGGAAATGAGAGGGCGCATGCAAATTATGGTACAAACCCTGGAAACGGTGTAAATCGAGATCAGGAGGTCAGAAATCATTTACGTAGAGACCGTAACGAGGATAGAAATGAGGGTGCGTAACCACCACCTGGGGAGGAAATTTGGCTTGCGAACCCCCGACACAATCTTCGTATCGAAAATGAGCGGCAAGAACTTTGACTGCTGGACGACGCGGAACGGAACAAAATTGCAAGTAGTACTAACATGAGTATTATGTTCATGGAAAACGACGATATACTGGAAGATTTACTACGAGAGGCTCCAGACAGTGAAGTGCCAGTTATTACGCCCGTTGTCACGATCTCAGTTAGAGAGTTGCAATTAAAGTGCATTTTGGACACGGGGAGTCTGTATTCAATTATTGGTGAGGGCACATTCAGGCAGTGCGAGGAGAGTGGAGATTGGTCTGTTCTTCCGGTGCGATGGACGAGAGTAAGGGGAGCGATTTACGAGAAAAGCGTGGAGATCAACAGCGAGCTCGGATCAACTTCAAACGTCAACGTTATGAATTTGAGTTTAATTTTTATATTGCACCCCTGATGCAGGTGGCGGTCATTCTGAGGACCGATTTTATGTATGCACACACTGCAATAATCAACGTTTCTGGAGGTTTTATGACAGTGGAGGTTCAAGGTAACCCCGTCAGTTTAATTTTTGATGAGCACGTGCTCCGGAATGAAAGTGAAGTGAGTTGCCTGAGATTACCCACTTGCACCGAATCGCAACCTGAACTGCAGTTCAACGTTAACCTGGTGGGTGGTTCGGTTTCGATGTCTACTGAGCAGTATCAGAATGGAGTTTTTGTCGGTATTCTGAATGAGAGGATTTCCTGTACCGGAAATGCGGATGGGGACCGGGAAGCATTGTATCGGATAATCATAAACCACACAAGCGTTTTTGTAGAAGCACCAGGCAAGATAAAGGGCTTCAATTACAGGTTCAGGATACGTGAGCAAAAACCGTTTTTCGTGAAGCCGTACCCCATCCAAATTGCGTACAAGGCGAGTGTAGAAAAGGAATTACAAAAGATGCTGGAGTAAGGTATTATTGAAACGACACAACGCTCATACAATTCGCACTTACTGATGGTGCCGAAGTGGGATAATTATGTACGTTTAGTGTTAGACTCCTGTCAAATAAATACTGTAATAATGCCGGAAACGGATAGACCAGAAAGCCTGGACAAGCTTCTCCAACGCTTTCATGGTGTTAAAATATTATGATCGATCGATCTCCGATCGAACTTTTGGCAGGTAGCCCTCGATCAATCCTGACAGGGTCGCCATATATAAAGTATGTATCTAGAACTGTAAACGGATCCTAGCCACGGCTCGACATACATTACGTACCAAGAATAATGGAGATGTAACCCTTGTGTGCAATTTCTGGTTAAGCCACCCTACAAGGACAATTATAAATTGTTCGCCACCAGGTTCACCACCAGCCCAAGCCCTACCTTAAATTAAGAAAAGACGGAACTGGAAGTTACCAGTTTAATTGAATTAAGAATTTAATTACAATAATGCAAATTTTTCAAAGAAACTAACAAGATGAACAGCATTGTATGTCGTACATCAGTCAGCTTGTTTAATTAAACGTGAATTTCTTAATTTTGAGACAGTACACCCATTCACTTTGATTTTTCCTCCCATTTTTGTTCATCACAAGCAAGCAGATTAACTTTTAAAAATCAGGGAATAGAATATTAATTTAAAAAGTGGCATAAATGAGAAAGACAAAGGATGCAGAATTTATCTTTTATGTAGTACATTTATTTCATGACTGAAGTTGATGCACATCCTATGAATACACATGACTGGTGCCTGAATAAAAAAATTAACTAAGTAATTCGCCAAAAAATGGTAGAAATATACAATTAAAAAGAAAAAACACACAAAAAGGAAGTGGAACACAATAATTCAATCATTCCATCTACATACCCATGACAGAAATAGTTCAGAGAGATACCTATCACCATTATGCTCATGCACTAGCTTGGTAAGAGGTTTATCTGATTCGCAAGGTTTTGTAGAGTAGATATACAACATGGAAACCGCGCCTGCCGCTTACCAACGGCAGAACTTTAGCACATGGTAACTTGATTATGAGTTAACTGTTCAGAAATTAGACATTAAACCAATTACAAATGTAAGAAATTTTAATGGTGCAATACCAGAATGATTTTCCCACCACGAAATAAAATTAACTCTTCAAGGCAGGAACCCCCCAACCGTTTCAACTTATTCGTGGTCTGTTCAGAAATAAACCGTTACAAACGTTTCCTCTATGCACACGAAAAACTGATATTTTACTGAAATTATAACACACGAAACAATTAAATTGGTATTATGAAAACCAATTGCGGTGCAGTAGTAAACACGAAGGATCATCGGTTACCACACACGAGGTATGAGACGAACACAAAGAGACAATAGCATCTTCCACGAAAACATAGAAACTAAGAACAATAAAAATTACACTCGCTCGAAAACACTATTATTCTCACGTTCACCTGAAGTTATACTGACTAGTTTTTGGCGGCCGCTGTGGCCGAGCGGTTCTAGACGTTTCAGTATGGAACCGCGTGACCGCTACGGTCGCAGGTTTTTATCCTGCCTCGGGTATGAATGTGTGTGATGTCGTTAGGTTAGTTAGGTTTAAGTAGTTCTAAGTTCGAGGGGACTGATGACCTCAGATGTTAAGTCCCATAGTGCTCAGAGCCATTTGAATCTTCACCGATTTTTGTAACAAAATAATTATGCAACATTCCGAAAATACATAACTACACACGCTTCAGTTAAGCTGAAGTACTTAAATATTCCATGAGTTGAACATAGGGAAGTTCTAATTCGGCCTACTTCCTATCAGCAGAAACCTTCTCTAGGCGCTACGAACTGTACTCACCAACTGCTAGCTGCAGTGTGTCCTTTCTCCACCGAGCTTCGCCTAACTACCTGTGCAACGGAAGCTACCAGAGGGGTAGGCTTTCGCCACCAACCTCACAGACACCAACTTCAGACTAAAAGGGGTAAGCCTCTCTGTCCAGGTACTGGAATCCTAAGTTGGTTATCCCGTGCTACCCTCCAAATGAGAAGCAAATATCACCTGCTCCTAGCCGACGACAGTCAACTCAGCGTCCCCCACAAAATAATCCCGAAACCACACGTAAAAACACTCACTCATTCATTCACATTCACGCACACATGAGGCAAGGTGAAGGGAAAACGTAATAAATATAGGTCATTATTTCCTGTGGAGCATAAAAAAATCCAACATAATATCATTTAATAAGCTTTAGTTTGATTGCTCAGTCTTTCTGGGAGAATTAATAAATTAAACAGCAGTCAGGCGGTGGAAAGAATACAATTCACAGAATCCAGTGAGACAAGCGTCTTATGGAACGACTCCACAGAGACGTTTCACACTATTTCCCCGCCTGTGTCATTTACGATATAATCATACAAGCTGTCAACCAGATGTCAGTGTGATCGTGTTCTTCACGAAATATGGCATTCCGGTCAACGGACAACCATGCCAATGAAGACGTCAGGGCACCTATGAGACGAGGTACTGTTTGCACGGTAATCCCACATCCACAATCGCTGTGTACACAGTCACACACGGTGCAGTATGGCACAGAGAAGACGCCTGCCAGACTCTCTGTGGTGGAGGGCTATGGGAAGAATGGAAGCAGGACAGTGGCAAACCGTTGTGGCCCGATGGCTTAATGTGAATCGTTCTGATGTTTCTCGGATGTGGTGAGAGTTTATAGAGACTGGAAGTGTATTCCGAAGACCAGGGCAGGGCCGACCTTGTGTGGCATCAGGAAGAGAGGACCGTTATTTGGCTGTAAGGGCACGACGGTGCCGCCTTAGTATTGCACGGAAGCTGGCATCTGACCTCGTAGCATCCACTGCACGTGTTGTATCGAGGCAAACAGAGTACAGAAGGCTTCAGCAGAATGCCCCTTATTGTTGGAGACCTACTATATGTGTACCTCTGACGCGTCTTCTCAGAAGACCCCAAGAGTGGAGTCATCAGCATCCCACCTGAATTGGCCGAACAGTGGCCCAATGTAGTTTTCACAGATGAGTCCCAATTTAGTCTGGAGAGTGATTCTTGATGGAGTCACATCAGAAGGGAACGTGGAACACGAATTCGGGACCCAAACATTGTGGAAAAAGACTAATATCGAGGAGGATCCCTAATGGTGTGGGCAAAGAAATTTATTGACCACTCGAACCCCTTTTCATGAAATTGTGCGGGCGAATCAGCAAGGTTTAACTGCTGTCAGGTATTGTGACGAGATCCTGGGATGTAATCTGTGGTTGTTGCGAGGTGCTGTGGGCCCAGACTTCTTATTGATGGACGATAATGCTCGACCTCACAGAGCACAGGTGGTTGATTTGTCTGGGATGCACTAGGGAAAGAGCTTGCAACATATCAGCATCCACCAATCACTCTCCAAGACTTGCGAGCAGCAGCTATGCAACAAGAATGGGCGTTACTGGCTCAGAATGAGACTGGTGACATCATTCAAGTATGCCCCGTCGTTGTCATGCCTGTATTGCTGCCAGAGGTGGTCACACCCAATACTGAGCATTAACTAGTTGTTAAAATGTGTGTGCAGATCCGTTAAGTTGAAAAAAAAAACGAAGAACATTTTTGTCTACCGTTATGCATGTTGCAGTTGTTTACGTTCTGTATTCTTTACGTTGTTTCTACTTCACTGTCACCTGTTTATACCGTTTTGTGGCAAAATAAACACAACCTTGCAAAACTTCTGTTTGTTGCTTTAATTTTGAATACCAGTATAGGACAGGAATAAAACTTGAAACGTCCCCTTAGAAAAACTTAGTGAATTACTGTGCTGGTAAACCTCTTACGTTATTTCATTTGCAAACAGTTGAGCAGAACTGAACAAACTCAGACATTTCTCTCTTTACTTATTCTGATCACCACTAAACTGACACACAATATTTTTAGCGCAACGCAATCTGACTCTTAATAATCCCCACAAAAGAATGGCCCTGACTAACAATAACGTATACCTTCCATGAATCATTTACCTCACAAAAATCTTCATTACTCGAACTACTGCAATACAGCGAGCGTCAATACTGCCAGCTAAATAAAAGATTCTAACTACTGAAGGCACTAACTACTGATAGGCATAGTTAGCAAATGAAAGATTTTGATAGAGAACAAACAATGTATTTACCTTAATAGTGTTCAAAAGTTATTATATATATATATATATATATATATCAGTTCATGACATCCAGTCTTACAAATTTACTGTCTCTGATGGGCAGACGTCCAGGTCATCCGCTCTCAAAACTCCGCCATCTCTCTCCCCACATCCACCTTTGCTGGCGGCTCACCTCCAACTGCGCAACGCTACGCGCTGTTCACATCAAACTGCCCAACACTACAATAGAGAATATTTCAACAATGCCAACCAGCCACAGACTGCACACAGCACAGCCAGTGATTTTCATACAGAGCGCTACGTGGCGTTACCAATTAAAAAAACAACCTAAACAGCGTACTTACAACGCCAATGTCGAACCTCACTCTAGACGCCCAAGCACATGAGCAACAGATGATAACGTCGAAGCTGTGAAGAAAATTGTTTTGGAAAATCATCGAATTACCGTAAGAGAAGTCGCTGAGGATGTCCGCAGTGATCCAGCAGTCGTGGCCCATAGCACATGGTCGTGCTTACCAGATATAGCGGAAATACAAAGAGATGAGCACATACTACAAACGTGCTTTAATCATACAAACAAAATGTTACATCATCGGTCAATGACGTGCAGAATGTGTTCAAACTGACTTGCATGTTGCAGACAATACATCTGAACATGCCAACAGACACTGCTGGACCCTGATCACCACGTCACTGTTGGTATTTCTGTACAGACTCTGGAGATATATTCTCCTGCAGGCAGATTAATGTTCTTGGTGTGTTGGTGTATATTGCTAATTTGAGCTGCCCACAAAGGAAAAAGTCCAATGGCGTCAGGTCTGGTGACCTATGTGACCATTCCACCAGTCCACGTCTGCCAGTCCAGTGCCCAGGAAGAACCTCATCCAGGAGTCGGCGGATGTTTTGTCTAAATTACAGAGGTGTGCTATCCTGCTGAAAGAAAACTTATATCTCCATCCGAGAGGCAGATCCTCCAAACAGTGTAGTTATGTTTCCTCAAGATGATGTGTATAGCATGCAACATTGAGTGTGCCGTTGCAAAATGAGGGACCAATGAGGACATCCCCACGCACGCCGCATCACACATTTAACCTAGGGTTGTCTGAGTGTATGCCTCGACAGTGAGATGGGGTTTGTCGTTTGCCCAAGAGACCGCGTTTTGTCTATTCGCCCTCAAATGGGAACTCGCTTCATCAGGGAAGAAAATGTCAGCTTCAAGATTCCACTGGTGTGTGCGTCTTTTTTCAAACCATTCGCTGAATTGCACCCGCTTACCAGTATCTTCACTGTGGAGTACTTGCACAAAGTGGATTCAATATGGATGGAAATGATCAGAGGACAGTGTCCTTCAAACGGAGACTCGACAGATGCCGCATTCCTTTGCCACTTTACTTGTTGTTAGACTCACTATCGCCTTAGCTAGTATGGCTGCTGGCTGTGCATCCTGTGTTGCTCTACGTGGTCGTCCAGAATGACTTTTGTCGTGAACACTGCCCGTAGACTTGAACCGTTCCATTAAACGGCCAGTCATTCTGTGATTACGCTTATGTTGGTCTGGTTGTCGCCTGTGGTACTATGCTTCTGCTTCCCGTTGGCTTGTGCCTGCCGCATAGATAAGAACCATTTCCGCCTTGTCCTGACGTGTGTACACTTATGTACGAGTCACTACATTCGAGAACAGCACCACACTACAGAGCTGTGGTAACTGGCGCCCTATACATAGACTTCCATCAGTCTACAGCGTAGACTCTACGGTAATCAGTTGCGTGAGACAATCGGCCATGTGATTCGCACTGCACGTGAGTGATCATTTCGGCGGTGTGATGGCGGTAGATTGTACCTCTCTTTGTAGTTTTTGCTATCTCCACTAATACCGAATCTGTTATATAGGACATGACTTTTGAATCACCCTGTTTATATTGTGAAGGTGCAGTTAAAATGTAACTCCTCGAAGAGGCACCTCTATGACGACTGTGGGTGAACATATATTATACACAATACTAGAGTTTGTGCAATCAATACTTGCTTTCTAGGTGATGAATTACCCCAGAAAGATATGTCATTATACATTAGTAACTAAATATACGCAAAATATGCTATGAGGTTGATTGGTTTGTTTCCAAGACCAGCAGCTACACAAAGAGTAAAAGTATATGGGTATAATTGTTTGAGCAGCTCACAAGAGAAATTTCCCATCGAACTCCCCTCAGATTAGTAGTAACATGGCTCAGTGGATAGTCCGTCAAAAAGCTAAACACAAATCATGCATGGAAACAGAAAGAAGGGGTACTGAACTGCGAAATAAGAAGAAAAATAGAAACAGCGAACGGTCCAAGCTCAAGATGAGCAACATCGAGCGAATTGCGAGAATCATGCCGTGTTGGACTATAAAACTGGAGATCCGTGTTCAAATCTCCCTCCTGTCCCCTCCCCCTCTTTTTTTTTCAAAAAAATATGAACACTCTGTCCAGTCATTGATGTTTCTGTTTTCCTTCTGTAGTTATAGAACATTAGTCATGAGGTAAGAATAAATTACCGTCGCAAGTAAATGGTGAGAGCAGGTGAGAAGTCTCATAGACCTCTCACAGAAATAAAAACAGCAAATAAACGTGTGTGAACTATGTTATAACAAAAAAATTCAAGAGTCAAAACTTCCAAAATGGAACACAAGAATCGTAACGTGTGGTACTTGTGTAGAACAAGTAGGAGGGTTACGCCTGGCGCCCGTTCCATACACCTGGCTGTTGCAAACGGACGTTACACCACGACACAGCCACACATAAATTTGAGTACAGCGAACAGACAGGACAATGATCGGACAGACAGTTCATAATTTTGTGAAAAAAAAATGTAATGGACATGGGGTAGATTTGAGCATGGATCTCCCATGTCGTAGTCCAGCGCCTGAAGAACATACTCACGACGACAGGGCTATTAACCTGCCCTCGATGTTGCACATATTGAAGTTGGACCGTTTGCTGTTTCGATTTTGCTTCTTATTTCACAATTCAGTAAATCTTCTTCCTGTTTTCAGGCTTGAGCTGTCTTCACTTTTTGATGGACTGTCCACAGGGCCATTTTACGACTAAATCTGAGGGGGGTGCGATGGCGAGTTTCCCTTGCCAGTAAGATGTTTCTTTCAGTTCAAGTTCTCATCAATACTTACATCTAAATGTCTTTGGAATTGTCTGCTCTGTTTAATGATCCCTGTTCATATGCTGCACGAATGTTAATGGTATTGGCATGAATCTATGTGTCGTACAGAACTGATTATAGTTTCGAATCACATAATTAACAGTTTCTTTTGTTGCATTTCATCTTCCTAGCTCACGTCATTTTCTAGTTTGAAACTGTATCCATAAATACATAATTCTGCCTCAGTAGCAGACGTCCGACTGTATGGTAACGAGTCAAAACGTTCGTATCATGACAAGATGTATTAATCTTCAATGACACACATCGTGTGTGGTGGTGTACCGGGTGCAGTAACCGGGAAGTCAGTTCCCGAACACCTTGAGTTGCTCAATAGTACTGTGTGCGAGTCAGCTGTGCGGAGAATGACGTCCTAGCCGTTGTTCGCATCTGGGACAGCAGCAGTCAATGGAAGGCGGTGGGGTTTGCTAGAGGAGCAGGCGGGCGAGCGCCGCCTGTGTTGCAGGGGGAGTCCCCTCCCAGGCAGGCTATTAGAGATCGACTATTCACTTCGATCGCCCGCGCCACGAGCAGAACGAGTAACTAACCACCCACATGCCCTGGCACGCCGCTCCATACCCACATGTTTCCATATCTTACTAACATGTTTCCATTTCTTCCGGGAACTGCTCTGCGTCCAAATCACAGCGCGCCAACGCATTTCACTTAGTACGGCTGCATCATCGTAACAGAATGGAGCTAACAATGACATACAATATCATTCATCCAAAACTGTTCTTTTACGACTGGTCTGTATAACGTTTTGCGTACTGCCCGTGGAGGTTTCAGCGAGAACCATTATCAGGAACGAGAGGTTAGCCCTTTTTACAGGATCGACTTTCTTCGCTCAACTGACTTTTGGAGACACGTGAGTCTACCGCAGCGCCATCGGCGTTTTATTCCTGTACTGAGTATCGTCTGTTTCGTTCACACTTCAGCGTCAAAATTGGATGTGTTGTGAGAGCTGTCCTCTGTGCAGTTTGTTATCAGAACGGTGAAAGTGAGGCTATAAGGAACTATTCTTTTTATGAAAAAATTGCAATGTAGCGACAAAATGTAGGAACAAGTACCTATGATAGAGTTAATAATGACAAAAGCAGAATTCATAGTGGAAGTTCTTGTCAAACGACGTGTGATAAATTTTTTGCACTCCTGAGAATTAATGTGAAAAGCGTCATCGAAATTTTTCAGAACATACACACTTCCTTGCTCGAGAAAATATACACTTGCAAATACACCAACTTATACCTAGAACGGAGTAAAAGGCGCTTTCTTGCTTTATCCTTTGTATCTTGTTTTCTTGCTTAGTGCCAAATGACATCAAAATTTATTTTTCTCATCAAATAATTCTGAGTTTTTCACTGTTCAAATAATTTTTATTAAAATACGTTTCTCTATTTACATTCTTAATTGTGTATAGTGTAAGCTTTTTCTGTGTTAAACGTAAATACATCTTTGCTTTCAGATATTACGTCCTCTTGTAGAACGCTAACAGGAAAAAATACTAGTACCTCGTGTACCTATCCAGATGTAGTGACAACAAAGCAAACAACATGTTAAAGATTAAGAAGACACGAAGGCACAAAATCCATTTCTGCAATAGAAGTGAATTCGGCCACATTAGTTTAACTTTCGATCTTAGCAGATGCCGCAATACAAAGAGTTGACAAAAGTCTTGGGATAGCGATATCCATATATACGGGGTGTTCAAAAGTCTCCGCAGTGCGGTATGGATGTTAGCCGCGCTTGTCCTATGCCGCAGTGAATATACCTAAATGAAACTCAGTGAAATACAAGTTATTAATTTAGTGAAAATTCTTTTTTACTTACAAATTTTCACATTAAATGTTGAAAGTGTCCCCCCTGTTGTTGAATACATGATTCAGTTCGTCTAATCATGTTTCCAAAAACAAGCTGTAACATTTCTTCTGTAACAGAAGCAATGAAAGTGGATATTGCTGTTTTCAATTCACCGATAGATTTTGGACGGTTTCAATAGACAGTTGCTTTCGCTGCAACCCAGAAGAAAAAGTCAGGAGGTGTTAGGTCAGGCGATCGTGGAGGCCAAAGTCCCTGTGAAATTATGCGATCACCAAATCATCTGCAAGCAGTGACATTGAAACGCGAGCTGTATGAGCGGTTTCACCATCTTGTCGAAAATATCCGTTCAGTATTTCACTTAACACAAGTTCTCCTATGAATGGGTACATAATATCACTGCAGTATCATTGTGCGTTTATTGTTTCGTTGAAAAACGAGGGACACACAATCCGACGTCTAGAAATTGCAATCCAAACTCCTATTTTCATAGAATGAAGTGGTTCCTCATGAATACACAATGGATTTGCAGTATTGCACATACGAGAATTTTGCGAGTTCATGTACCCGGATAAATGAAACCACGCCTCATCAGTGAAAACGTTTTATTAAGAATATCCCTTCCATTTTGTTGAACGAAATTTTTGAACCATTGACAATAATGCAGTCTCTTGCCATGATCGGTATTTTCCAGTTCTTGCACGACTGTAACTTTGTATGGGAAAAGTTATCATTTTTTCCTTACAGCTGTGTGGGCCGTTCCGACACTAACATCGATTTCCTTGGCGAGTTTTCTTACTGACTTGTTCGGACTCATGGACATTTTATCGGAAATATCGAGTAGTTTATCCTCAGACAAAAAACTAGGACGACCACTTCTTGGTGCATCTGTCACTGAACCCGTACTTTGAAATTTGTTAATCAAATCTCGCACAGTATCGCGATGTGGGACTGTTGTCTCCGGGAAAACTGGATTAATTGTTTGACAAACTGAAAGTGTGTATTTACCGCCAGCTTTGAACACTTGTTCGACTAAAAACACACGTTCTTCAATGGTTAGCATTTTAACAGTGACATAAACGAAACAAACGAACAAAGGAACTAAACTTCAACGTTCACGTCAACACGTAACGTCACACACCAACGATACTACTGATGCTGACTGAGATAAACGAAACAGTGGAATGCTGGAAGAGTCCATTTGAAGGGAAGTAACCCAGGCAGGCGAACAATCATACGGCACTGCGGAGAGACTTTTTGAACACCCCGTACAAATGACGGTAGTATCGCGTACACAATGAATAAAAGGGTAGCGCAGGGGTTATTCTGTTCGACGTCCTGCCTCATGGTGCAACGATCAACTCTGAACTGTATTTTGCTAGCCTCAGGGAACTGAAGAAACGACTTCAGCGTGTTTGTCGCCACAAAAATGCGGACGAACTTCTTCTACATGACAACGCAAGGTATCACACTAGCCTGCGCACCCGATAGTAGCTCACAAATCTGCGCTGGACTTTTCTCCCTCAACTGCAGTACAGGCCGGATATCGAACCTTCCCGCTTTCATCTGTTTGGCCCATTGAAGGGATGCACTCTGCAGGAAGCAGTACCTGGATAATGGGGACGTTTTTGATGCACAAGCGTATGGTTCGGATGTTGACCGGTAAAGTCGTATCATGCGGGCATACAGGCCCTCGCTGTAAGATGGTCTAAGGCCGTCGCACTGAAAGAAGTTTGAATTGAAAAATAGGGTTTTGTCGCAAAAAGAGTGGGGAATAATTTGGTGTGTTGGGATCCTGATTAAAACCAACCTGCTTTCGGAAAATAATGTGATGCATTACGTATTGAAAGCTCCACGCATATTGCTCATACTTTGTAAACAGTAGACTTTAGCAGGATTGTTGACGTCTGTCTACAAATCTACAAGTCTGTCAGTTCAGTGACGTTCTTCTACGGATCAAACAAACCTGTGGCCATTAGTGCTGTCCTTTGCATATGTTCAGTACCCCCCCCCCCCCTCCCTTGTTAGTTCTATTTAGTATGGTCCCACATACTTTGGGAATATTTTAGGATGGAATATATGAATGATTTGTAATCGACTTCCTTTGTAGATCCATGCATTGTCCCAGTAACCTGCTAGTGAAGGTCCGCTGCCTGCCTTACCTGCTTGCTACTGACCCCCTGTGATCATTTCATTTTATGTTGCCACAAACTGTTACACGCAGGTATTTGTATCAGAATTCTTCTTTTTCTTCGCATTTTCCCGTATCTCCACTGGGCTGGCATGTACATATAGGATTTGGCAATGTTAGTTATAGTTGGTGGTCAGGTGCTCTTCCTGACATGCCACCACTCCCTCCCACCCCCTTCCCCCTCCCCCTCCCCGAACGGAATTCCTGTACCCAGTCTGTCTGCGTCGACAGTAAATATCATGTTTAAGCGTGAGAATTTTTTCTAAAGTTCTTGTACCGTGTATCTGAGGCTGGACGTGGGTATCAGCGTGGTATTTTCCTAGATACTTGTGGGAAACCGCGTGGAAGCTACATCCCGGTTGGCAGGCATATCGGACCCCGTCCTTAATCCGTCAGGGCACTCGGTCAACACCGACTGAAAAGGAAGGCCTCGGCGCTTGTTCGTGACGTCACGTCAGCTAGGCACGGCGAACGCCAGGTCTGTTGCAGGCAGAAACGCCTGGGCGTGCTTATCACTATAAATCTCTTATTTTTGGACAAAATGTTTGGTATTGTTTTGGATTCTGCAGTTGTATTTAGATGAAAGATTTTCTTACTATCGTAAAGCTACAAATGAAGATCATAGTTCTGTATTACTGAAACCTCTCGAAACAAACGTAGATCGATATGAGAAGACGCTTTGCCCCATTGCAAGCTTCGGAAATTTTACATTCAAGTAACTATATTTACTTGATCCATTTTGTTATCGAAACTTACCTCAACCCCATTACAATGAACTCGTTTCTTTTATTTACTTATTTATTTTCGTTTGACATCGTCACTGGAAATGTGAACTAATTTACATGTGTAAATGTCCAACCGTTGCCAGTCATTAGATTACAGTCGTTTTCAACGAAAGGAATTCTAAACATGAAACAAAATAGCTTCATACATCGAAAATACTGCTGAGCTTAAACTTTTTTAAACATGCACATTAGACAAGATAAATATTCCCCTCTTGCAACTGAAAGGAGAAACTTTATAAGAAAAAAAAATTTATTTGATAAAACAGGTATCTCTCTTTTGCCTCTTCTTCTGTCCCCCACCCCCTCCCCCAACGTGTACAATCGCAAGATATTTCATTAACATTCAGTGCTCCTCACCCCATAGTCAACCAAGATACCTAAAGAAGAGCACCAATATGTTCACAGTTTCTTGTAAAAGCAACCCAGTACAAACGTAACTTCCTTAGATTTACAAATAAGGTAAACGAGCACGAATTCTGTTGCTGCTGGACCATGAAGTTGTTTTTGTATGTCAATCCTTAAAACAGGTGGAAATTTAAGTTCAGTAGTACACTATTTTTTAAGAAGTGTAATGAATTGCACAATTAATTGATTGCAGAAATCTCTCAGAACAATGCGTGTTGGTCAACTACCGCCAATAGTTTCACATTTTCCTGTGTCAGGGAGGGAGACACCACCATTATGGGTATGCCTGCAACAGACCTGGCGTTCGCCGTGCCTAGCTGACGTGACGTCACGAACAAGCGCCGAGGCCTACCTTTGAGTCGGTGTTGACTCGGTACGGGGCTGGCGCGACTCCCCGTGTCCCGGATGCGGTGGCTTTAACGTCCTCGGCTATCCGGACGGGTCAGGTATTTGTGTCAGTTCCAGTTCGGCTGGAGCGATAACAAAACCACTGTAACATTGCTTTCTCTGTATTGTTATCTCAATCTCTTGTTCGTCTCGCTGAGTAGTGTGATCAGGAGGTACTTCACACGGCAACAGTGGCTCATGCCAGTGGAATGCGCAGAGGTTCTGGTGTCCACAGCACCGTTATCTACAGAGCAGATACAAGCGGACCCAGACCGCTCGCCTGGCTAATGTGAGCGGAAATCTCGCTATATCCGCGTCACGTTCTAGATCCATGCTCTGTGTCGCGTTCTAAACCCATAAGTCACTAGGCATTCTTATAACGAACACGCGCCTTTGGTTGTACGTATTTTTTGCACTCATAAATGTTAGACATACTGAAATACGAATTATTGGCCAACAATGAAAATGTGTGTTCAAGTAAACCGGTTGTACCCTCGTAACTTAACAGCATTGAACATCAGGATAACAATAAGAAATTCCGTTTAGCATTAGTTTACAGCTGTTGTGGGGGGGGGGGGGCGTATTAGCGTTACAAATAAGCACTATTTTTGACTTTCTGTAGTTTTTGTATGTTGAGGATTTTAACGAAATATGAAATTTCCTTCTTATTATCATTATGAGTAATTTGGTTATGGAATCGAGTAAATCGTTTCCTACATTCAACATGAGATTATGATGCAATAATTTCGCTCTGTTGGAACGTTGTATTATTTGTTGTTAATAATTCGAGGTTTTTTTGATTGTTAGGGAGTGTGTACATTTCTTTGTTGAAGTGGTACCGGGTAGCATTTTTTATAATTCTTAGGAACAAATTTGGGGCTCGCTGGAAATAGTTAATGTAGCAGAGGCTATGGACGAAATTTCAGTTGCGTTCGCAACTTGTGGGTAAATAATTCGCCTTCAAAAATCTGCGTACCATAAAAGGCGTGGCGTCCCCTTGACGTAACGTTGCGATCCATGGTCCTTTTGTTGCTCTGCTTGCCGCAGTGGACCGCAGGTTCTGTTTACGATTGCCCAGAGAGAGAGGGAAGCGACAAGGGCACAACAATGTGTTTCTGCAGACAACAGTCAATAACAGTTAAAATTACTAGTTAATTTATACTAGTCGCCGGCCGAAGTGGCCGTGCGGTTAAAGGCGCTGCAGTCTGGAACCGCAAGACCGCTACGGTCGCAGGTTCGAATCCTGCCTCGGGCATGGATGTTTGTGATGTCCTTAGGTTAGTTAGGTTTAACTAGTTCTAAGTTCTAGGGGACTAATGACCTCAGCAGTTGAGTCCCATAGTGCTCAGAGCCATTATACTAGTCACAATTTTTTTTATTTCTATTGCGCTCTTTTTCTGTTGTATTTACATACACTTTGTATTCATTGAAGTGATCAAAGATGGTCTATTACAAGCTAATAATTGTGAAGGACATACAATATAATAAAGCTGCGAATGCTGACATGGTTCCTCCTTTTCTGTTACATATAGCCTATGCCTTATTTCACAATTTTTAAGAGGTGTGGTCTCTTACACCGCGCGAGAATTTTCGAACTCGCTCTCCATGGTAAACTCTGGCAGAGTGTTTCTGCACTCCATCTATTCTCCTTAAATCGCGTTTTATTGTCTGTCGCATTATCGCCTCCTTTGTTTGTTGTAGACACGTGTTGTTGACACGTGATGGAATCTCCTGGACTGTACCCTGTGAATTACGTACTTACCTGTTTTCTTAGTATAGCACAAAATGTGTTGTTAGGAATGTGTCAGATTCAACGATCCTAAGTTCAATGACGTTATCAGTGACACAGATCAAGAAATAGACAAAAAAGACGACGAGTTTGCAGTGATCAGTTACAGCAATTCTGCTGGTTCAAATGGCACTGAACACTATGGGACTTAACATCTGAGGTCATCAGTCACCTAGAACTTACAACTACTTAAACCTAACTAACGTAATGACATCAGACACATCAATGCCCGAGGCAGGATGCGAACCTGCGACCGTAGCGGTCGCGCGGTTCCAGACTGAAGCGCCTAGATCTGCTCGGTCATAGCGGCCGGCAGTTCTGGCATGAAGGTATGCGCTTCTGTGTGATAAAAAGTAAAATGCAGACTGTATTTAGTACAATAAAGTCAACGAAGGGTATTAAGAAAAACTGAAATGACTATAAAAATAAATGTCGTATAATTAAATAAAAATTTTCGAATGAAACATCCCCTACCTAAATGTCAGTTTAAATGCTGGGGTCGCAGAGACCACACCCCATAGTATACGTTACGGGAAAGTTACCTCGTGAGTTGAGGGTTATTGGAGCTTTCTTCTACATATGGCATACAAAAATAATGATAAGCAAACCTCTTACCCAAGGCTGGTTGCTGGGATGTCACTGGGAAGATTCAGCAGCATACTACACAATGCTGCTAACTACAGTTTCATGTGCGGCTGGCGCTATTGTTTAAGTTGTCAGTGTTAATTTTCTAATGACAACTGCACTGGCTACGAAATAAGGCGGCTAGTGCTGTCGTTTAGACTGTCATTATTAATTTCCTAATGAAAAGTGCATTGGCGGTGAAATAAATATAGTAGGTATAATTGTGCTGCCACTCGTCGCAATAACATGGCCCTTAAAACATGGTATGTTATGAAACCTCCTGGCAGATTAAAACTGTGTGCCCGACCGGGACTCGAACTCGGGACCTTTGCCTTTCGCGGGCAAGTGCTCTACCATCTTTTTTTAATTTTTTTTATCTCATATTGTTCGTTTTTGTTCGTTGCATCTGCTCGGGGCGGACGTCGTAAGACATCCGTTTAAGTTCGTTGTTGATCAATTTGCTCAGTTTTTTTTTTATTACAGAGGGCTGCTAACCCTCTGACCGAACACGCTGAGCTACCGTGCCGGCTAAAAATTAAACCTTTCACTCGAGGGAAGACTTGAACCAAGGACCTCTCGTTCCGCAGCTGCTCATGCTAACCACGGGTCCACGGCGGTCCGTCCATCTGAGCTACCGAAGCACGACTCACGCCCGGTACTCACAGCTTTACTTCTGCCAGTATCTCGTCTCCTAGCTTCCAAACTTTACAGAAGCACTTCTGCGAACTGGGCGAGTACCGGGCGTGAGTCGTGCTTCGGTAGCTCAGATGGTAGAGCACTTGCCCGCGAAAGGCAAAGGTCCCAAGTTCGAGTCTCGGTCGGGCACACAGTTTTAATCTGCCAGGAAGTTTCATATCAGCGCACACTCCGCTGCAGAGTGAAAATCTCATTATGGTATGTTATGTTTAGCAGTTTTCCGAAAATACTGAATCTGTTCCAGATACAGCCACTTTAGTTACGAAATGTGGACTTCAGGAAACAAGTAGTAACAATAAAGTTAAGGCTAATGGCCACGTAACAGCTTACAGAACTATGGAATGAAACATAAGACTTTTAGTAATGAAGTACACCTTAGTTTTGCCACAGTGTTTCACATTAAAGCAGATTTGATTGTATTAAGAAAGGGAACGTGTGTTGCCTTGAGCTGCTAAAGTTCAGTCAAAATATAGATGTATGACTGACTTCTTTCCTCAGCAGTAGAGCAGCACCAAGAAAAGGAACATCATTCCCATTAGTTTGCTTCATTATTTTTTACATCACTAAAGAGACCAATGACTGAGTTCACAGATATCAAAACTCCTTTAAAAAATGCTTGATGACTGGTACATCTTCCTTGAATTATGGCCGAACAAATTTCCGAAAATCTTCTCCCTATTTTTAAGGTTGAGGACTTACCTCCATTTCAGTGTAGTCATCTCATTTCTGGAATACCTCGAGTTGCCGACGTACCATTTACTAATTCAGTAAAATTACCTTCGCGTTTTCTTCAGCACATATTTCGCAGCTTGCGCAAAGTCGGGCGAAAGTAACTGTCAGCTATCCTCACACTTTGGTGAGCACATCCAATTTTATTCAGGTGTGCCTCTGAAATATTATTGTTGTTTTGGTCTTCAGTTCGAAGACTGGTTTGCTGCAGCTCTCCATGCTACTCTGCCCTGTGCAAGCCTCTTTGTATATTTTCTTGCATACTAATACAGGGTGTACATAAAGTCAGGGACCACTTTCAATTATTTATTGCACAAGAGCTAAACATTGTACAGATGTCATGCATATTGCATTTTGAAGAGAAACTCTGAAAGTTTTTTTATTTACAAACATTCGATATGCAAACCATGAGTGACCCGGCAGACATCAATACAATAATCGAGACCCGTCCCAGCATGGCACCGTCAACTGTGGTAGTCGCTTCCCGTATTCTCTCCCGGAGCTCTGCTACATTACATGGTAGAGGCGGTACATACACCAGATCTTTAATGTGTTCCCGCAGAAAAATGTCACACGGAGAGAGACCTGGTAATCGGGGAGGCCATTTTGTGAAACAGCTGTCTCCCTTCTGTAGCACGGCCGATCCATCGATACGGCAGCTCTGTGTTCAGGTACCCACAGAACTTCACGATGATAAAGGGGTGGAGCCCCCATCGTGCTGAGAGATGAACGGAGTGTCCGATTGCATTTGAGGCATCAGACATTGCTGCAACATGTTCAAGTGGGAATATCCAGCGACAGTGCCCTCGGCAAAGAGGAATGGCCCGTACAGTTCTCGACGTGACAAAGCACAAAAACATTTACCTTTGGGGACTCACACTCAAATTCAATGCATTCTTGTGGATTCTTTGTACCAGAGACTTGACAATTATGCCTGTTCACGTTCCCATTAGTGTGAATAAGTGGCTTCGTCGCTAAAAATTAAGCGATCAACAATGCCATCCTCATGCTCATTCAGTTGTTGTAACTGCGAGCAAAACTCAAAACGCTTGTCTTTGTCGTCGTCATTAAGCTTCTGCACTAGCTCCAATTTGAATGGTTCATAGACAGCAACTGTTGCAGGGCTTTCCACACTGTCATTGTAGCCATTTCGAGTTCATGTTCATGGGATGCACGACGCAGCGATTTCTTTGGACTCCTGGCGAAAGTCTCTCGTACGCGCTCCACATTCACTTCACTCACACTGCGACGTCCGTTTCTCTTTGCCGGGCGCAAGCAACCCGTCGCAACGTATCTGTTGTGCCAGTGGTCAATGGCCTTCCTTGTTGGTGGCTTCTTACCGTACTCGGTTCTAAACATCCGTTGAACAGCTGTAGCACACTTGTTTTCGTCGAACTCCAACACACAGAAAGCTCGCTCCGCACCTGAACTCTCCATGTTTGCGACTAGCGCTAACTGTTGGCAAATTACCAAACTATGCTGTGGCGGTATACACGAAGAAAAAAACTTTCAGAGTTTCTCTTCAAAATGACATATGTATGATATCTGGACAATGTTTGGTTCTTGTGCAATAAATAATTGAAAGTGTTCCTGGACTTTATGTAAACCCTGTACTTTAAGAAAACACTTCCCAAGACTTAAATCTGTAGTCGACGTTAACAAATTTCTCTTCTTCAGAAACACATTTCTTGCCATTATCAGTCTACAATTTATAACGTCTCTGCTTTGGCCACCATTAGTATTTTGCCGCACAAATAGCAAAATTCATATACAACTTTCAGTGCCTCCTTTCGTAATCTAATTCCCTCAGCATCAACTGATTTAATTTCGGAAAAATTGCATTATCCTGCCTGAAATAACCTCAGAAGTCAATATGAGATGTGCGACGAACCTATCCATTAGGACAGTGCTGCGAAATATGGCGTTCATGGGCTATGGCAGCAGCCCACTGACGCGAGTGCATTTGCTGAGAGCACGACATCGCCTGCCACGCCTCTCTGGTGTCGTGACCATTTTCAGATCGTTCGAAATACGAAAAGGCGGTGAATAAGCATCGGAAAGCATCGTTAGCTGTAGTCATGCAACAACATACATTCTCAAATACCAAAACAATAACTGTACGTAGTTGAAAGCGTCTCCGTGAGCAAGCCAGGTTGTAGATGGATATTTCCCTGCTTGGCGATTACACAGGAAATTGTCCAGTCGCATGAGTAGAAGTTAGATCAAAATCCCATTCCTTGCAATAATGTAACAGGTATTGTGGTGGGAGCAGTTTATGCAACTTTTCCAAAAACTGTCAGCTGTTCCGTAGCCCGACATGCACAAAAATGATCCTGCGTGGCAAATGCGTGTACAAATTTAAGAACAATGCGAGAACGCTACGCGCTAGCAGTCTGACAAGACACGCCAAGGCGAGCTGAATTATGCCCTAGGACAGAGAAGTGCCCTGTGATAGGAAAATTGCGGTCTAGGCATTAGAAACTTATACTTTTCAAATTTTTATTAATAAACCTCATTAAGACCGCCGTCTCTCCCCCGTGACTATGTCAGGCTTCACTCAACGATAAAGATTTGTTCTGACATGATCATGAAAAAATACAGTTCAGAAGTCCCGGCGAAGAGAAGATAGTTGGCAAAGGTGAACGAGCTTAAACTGCAGGAGGAACTATAAGAGCGATTTAGGGAAATTGTACAAAATGTATACTATCTGATCAAAAGTACCCGGGCAGCTATTAATGGACATTAATACTGAGTTCGACCACCCTTAATAATTGCTTGATGTCTGTCGGCATAGTCTCAATGAGATATCGAATCTGAGGAGGAATATTAGCAAATTCTGCCTCTAGAGCCGAAACCAGAGAAGGTAGTGATGCACACTGGGATCTAATGCGAAGCAGATGTTTTAATTCATCCCAACGGCGTTCCATTGTGTTCAGATCGGGGCCCTGGACAGGCCAGTCCAATTCAGGAATCTTACTGTCCACAAACCATTGCCCCACAGATGCTGCTTTTCGACAGTGTGCGCTGTCATTCTGATACAAACAACCATCGCCTCCAATCAGTTCTTCTAGTGTACGCAGTATGGAATGCTGTATAAGGTGTTCATATCCTTCTGCATTTAGCGTTAAGTACGAGTACAATAAAAGGATTACACCCTAACCACAAAAAATATCTCCTATAACCTAACACCTCCATACTTCCTGTTGGCAGGATTGGAAAGCCGTGGCACGGTCAGATGAGTCCCGATTTTAGGTGGTAAGCGTGTGGTAGGGTTAAGGTATGGTGCAGACCCCATGAAGCCATGGACTCAAGCCGGCCGGGGTGGCCGAGCGGTCCTAGGCGCTACAGTCTGGAACCGCGCGACCGTTACGGTCGCAGGTTCGAATCCTGCCTCGGGCATGGATGTGTGTGATGTCCTTAGGTTAGTTAGGTTTAAGTAGTTCTAAGTTCTAGGGGACTGATGACCTCAGAAGTTAAGTCCCATAGTGCTCAGAGCCATTTGAACAATGGACTCAAGCTTTCAACAAGACACTGTACAGGCTGCCGATGGCTCCACAATTGTGGGCTGTGATTACATGGTATGTAGTGGGTCCTTTTGTCCAACTGAATCGAACATTGACTGGAAATGGTTATGTTCATCTACTTGGAGACCATTTGCAGCAGTTCATGGACTTCTTGTTCCCAAACAACGATGTCATGCCACCGGGCCACAGCTGTTCGCCATTCGTTTGGTGAACATTCTGGACAATTCGAGCGAATTATTTGCCTACCCAGATCGATCGACATGAATCCAGTGGAACATCTATGGGACATAATCGAGAGGTCAGTTCGCACGCAAAATCCTGCACTGGCAGCACTTACCGGGTGATCAAAAAGTCAGTATACCGGGTGATCAAAAAGTCGGTATAAATTTGAAAACTTAATAAACCACGGAATAATGTAGATAGAGAGGTAAAAATTGACACACATGCTTGGAATTACATGGGGTTTTATTAGAACCAAAAAAATATAGTTCACAATATGTCCGAGAGATGGCGCTGGACAGCAAAACTGCTATCGTGACGGGTGAGAGGTACGCCAGGATGTTAGAGAATCGCATCATCCCCAGGCTGGCCGATAAACACCTGCTGGAACGGACGATGTTTATGCAGGATGGCGCTCCACCCCATATTGCTAGACACGTGAAAGATCTCTTGTGCACGTCGTTTGGTGATGATCGTGTGCTCAGCCGCCACTTTCGTCATGCTTGGCCTCCCAGGTCCCCAGACCTCAGTCCATGCGATTATTGGCTTTGGAGTTACCTGAAGTCACAAGTGTATCGTGATCGACCGACATCTCTAGGTACGCTGAAAGACAACATCCAACGCCAATGCCTCACCGTAACCCCGGGTATGCTTTACAGTGCTGTTCACAACATTATTCCTCGACTACAGCTATTGTTGAGGAATGATGGTGGAGATATTGAGCATTTTTGCTGTGTCTTACTTTGTTATGCTAATTGTTGCTATTCTGATCAGATGACATTTTTTGAACTTTTGTACTTTTTTGGTTCTAATAAAACCCCATGTCGTTCCAAGCATGTGTGCCAATTTGTACCTCTCTATCTACGTTATTCCGTGATTTATTCAGGTTTCAAATTTATACTGACTTTTTGATCACCCGGTACGTAATTATGGACGGCTATAGAGGCACCATGGCTCAATATGTGTGCAGGAGGCTTACAACGACTTGTTGAACGCATGCCACATTGAGTTTCTGCACAATGCCGGGCAAATGGAGGTCCGGCACGATATTACAAAATATCCATTGACTCTTGACACCTCAGTGTATAATGGAAGTGCTTCAGAAAAGCGATCTGTCACAAAAGTGTGTAGCATTTGGCGGTTTTAATGTCAATGTCAACTTCGGCGGACGAGAAATATCTGGTTCCGACAATGTATTCAGTGAACTGAAGAATGAATAGCAAAACAATTAGCCATTGTGGTTCACATAAAGATTGTTTCCAATACCTCCACTTTTTTTTTTCATTTGGAAATGTGGAAACACTAGCTGTATTTCGTGATGAGATTCTCGGAACATGGAAGGTGAATGAAAATGACTAATCAACGTTCCATTCTTTTCTAATTCGTGTATTTTTTTCTTTTTTTAGTAATCACACTTACCGCAACCAGCCTCTCCTGGTACGATTATTATTCGAGATAACGCGTGTAGACAGATGGAGTGTGCGTCACACGAACCGTTTATATAGCTGTCGGGCTGTTGACGGAGGAACAGGTTGCTTTATCGACCGGGCCTCCCTCACCCCCAGGCCAGCTGGCGTGGACCTGTTCCGCGCTGCTCGGTTCCGCGGCTGTGGAGGCGTTTGCCATGGGCTCAGCTGAGCCACCCCACCCCTCGCTCTAGGCAGTGGGAGCGGCGGGGAAGGGATGGGAGGTTTACCCCCCGCGTGCTCGGCTCTGGCGTCGTTGCCGCTTCCTCTGCGGCCGCGTCTGCGTCCGTAACATTGCACAACGCCACGACACGAGTAACGAAGGGACAGGCTTCCCTTTAATTTACGTCTATGGTCACAAACTTTTTGTTAACAGATTACCGGTTTCGGTCTATAATGACCATTATCAGATCTGCTTTATAATACATAGACGTAAATTAAAGGAAACTTATTCTATACACGGGTCACTGTTTTATTCGCGACAATGTCGCAGCTTGTGGAAGGGACAGGCGCTGTCACCACCCTGAACGCTGCAACCTGGTGTGGAACCAGCCAAACGATTTAGTCAAACGACAGGTAAAGGAATACAGATGAGAAAGATGGGCTAACGTATGCCAATTCCTTGGCCACAAGCAAGGCGCGAAATGCTGGAGCGCTTTAACACTTAAGTCACGAAATGACTTTTCCGTGACGTATCTGCGAGTTGGGGTCTCTGGGACCCCTATGTTTAACACGGGAATTACGACATAAATCATTTGAAATTTTTAATTTTATGTTATATAACAGTTATTATTACAATTATTTAAGTGTTGTTTACGTACACCTTGTTGATTTCATTGCACCAAAATTTCCTGCAATATTTTACTTGTTATATTATTATATCTCAATCAGGCATAAATACTTTTTAAATGTTTTATTTCAGTGCAATAACCGGTTTGGGCCACCATGTCCTTCTTCAGATGGATTATATTTTTAATTACACAGATCTTTGACCAACAGCATGTCGTCTGCTTCCACACTGCACAAGAATAATTGAGTATTTAGTGCCACTTTATAAGGTCTTTCATGAATAAAAATACGCTAAAGTGCTTGGCTTTATACATAATGCAAAATAGTTGTGTTCACTTGCATAAAAGCTCCAGTAAATGGCGATTTGTTTTGTTGTGGTTTTTAAGGTCGATATGTATGTTGTTGAATTAGACACAGCACACATATTGTAAATAAACTTCTGTGGCACACGTAATAATATTTCGATGTGTATGTTGCTGAATTAGAGACAGCACACATATTGTAAATAAACTTCTGTGGCACACGTAATAATATTCTTATTGTCAGTGTTGAGCATCGCACATGCGCTCTACACTTGATGTTTTTATGTACAATGCAAAGATTATCATTAAGCTAAGATACAAAGATATCATTCATTAAACATTGACCAAGGACGTAAAAACGAACAAAAATGATATGTGGGATGTGCAAAATGTAACATGTTAATAACAGAAAAACGTTTGCACTCTCAGAGTAAACTTATTATTAAAAGAAGGTAGTACAAATTCTTTTAGTGGGATTTTTTTATGGCACTAAAATAAAATACGTAAAAAGTATTTGTGGCTGGTTGCGTCATTCACCAAGTATTTTACTTTTTGTCAATAAAATTTTTCTGGGTTTGTAACCGCATTGTCAATATGTAGAAGTACCGACGTTTCGGTCACTGTTGCGAGTGACCTCCTTCTGGGTGTTTTTGTTTACTGCTGAATGAGAATTTTTTTTTTTAATTTGTGGTAAGTTCCTATGGGACCAAACTACTGAGGTCATCGGGACCTAAATTTACACACTACTTAATCTAACTTTACGCTAAGCACAACATACATACGCATGGCCAAGGGAGGAGTCCAACCCCCGACGGGGCGCGTTGATGAGAAAACTGTTTCTTATATACCTGGAGACGTGGCTGTTACCTAATTCTGATAGGCTGTTAAGGATGAAGGGGAGTTGCGACGTGGCGTTGTTTTCATTCTTTCTGGCGCCGGCCGAGGCGCGCCAGTACTCTATGTGCCTGCGGCCGCTGCGGTCTCACGCGGGCCTGTGTATATTGCTACACGTGAGCTGTCGTCCGGTAACGCTGTTGTTAGTGCTGGCAGCCGAGACGTCGAAAGTCGTTACCGACCTCTCTGTTCATGTTGGCGGGTCGCTTGGCTGTTTCTGTTGCCTCTGTAATCTTCCTCCTGAAGTAAGGGGTTGTGTCGCCACTATGCGAGCTTCACCAAAATCACTCTGTTTGCCGTACTCATCCTGGTCTTCTGCCCCCGCTGACTTTGTGTGCTGTCTTAGTCGGATATATCTCTCGTGTTCAGATATCCGTGTGCTGATGGGTTGCCCCATCTCGCCTACATATACTAATCGACATTCTCACCTGATTTCATAAACTCCAGCAGCATGTAGTTTGAGAACTGCATCTTTCGTTGGGCAAAGAACATTTTTTATTATGTTGCTGCTTCATAAAATCGGCTTGATTCCTACCCGGCGGAGATTTTTGTCCACTGATTCAGTGAACACTTTGAACGTATTGTAACAGAGCGATGTTTTGTGCTTACTTCTTCTCTCCTCTATTGCCTTCATTCTTTGCCGCCATAGTTTTATCTCTTAGTTTCATCCCATAACCATTGGCACCAAAAGTGGACTTGATGTTATGTAGTTCACCCTTTAGATGTTCCTTATCGCTTATCCTGTAAGCTTAATTGGCTAAATTGTGCAGGGCGGATTTCTTCTGCGTAGGGTGATGATGAGAAGAGGCATGTAGGTGCCTGTCAGTACTGGTCAGCTTCCTGTATACTCTATGGGCCGGTTCACCATCAGGCTTTCTGTAAACTTCCACGTCGAGGAAAGGCAGTTCCCCATCCTTTTCTATCTCCAAAATGAATTGGATTCTGCTGTGCTGCTGGTTGAAGCGTTTGTGGAAATTTCGTAGCTCTTCCTCTCCACCTGGCCAGATAACAAAGGTGTCGTCAACATACCGGAGCCAACATTCTGAGCGTAATGGTGCAGACTGGAGCGCTATTTCTTCAAATGCTTCCATGAAGATATGTACTGCAATAGGCAAGAGAGGGGAGCCCATAGCTACACCATCTGTCTGTTCACAGAATTCGCCTTTCCACCTGAAACACGTGGTCGTTAAACATTGACGCACCAGCTCGCAGATATCGGGTGTCATACGTTCCTCTAATATGTTCATGATGTCTTGTACTTGCAAATTCGTGAATAAAGACTTCACATCGAACCTAATCATCAGGACACTTGTAGCAGTGACCGAAACCTCGTTAGTTTTACACATTGTCAATTCGGTCACAAGACCAGAAAAAAATTATTGACTGTGACAATGGCAGCAGAAGCCTACGTTTATATTTTACTTTTTATAGCACAAAATCACGTACTTCTCCTTATTTTTTAATATCCATAAACGAAATGTTAGAGAACAGAATTTCACATTCTGGAACATTGTAGTATCTCTGTAGCAAGTAAATGTTCACATAAAACTAAATTTCAGGGTTTAAACTTGCACATAAAAAATGCAGTCGATAGATACAAAAAGAAAGTCTGCAAAATTGACGTTCAATGCTGGGGTCTGCAGTTTTGTTTGTCGCTTCCCAGAACACATTTTAACTAACACATTAAGTACTTCATTGGAGAAACAGAGACGTCCCCATCAGAGTTGTCCTGAAGTTCTTCCTCTGAATCACCGTCCTGCAGAACTGTGATCACCGCCTATTTTGAAATCGTCTTTTTGGTCCATTTCTTAGTCTATATCATTAGCATCTTAATCCATCCCCTAATGAACAATTTCATGAAGCTTAGGATCGTTAAAACTGACATGTTCCCACGAGCACACTTCGTACAGTGCTGAAGAAAACAGGTATAATTCACGAGGCGCGGTCTAGGAGACCACAACACGCATCCATAACGCGTGTCAATAACCAACGAAGAAGGGGATAATGCAAACGAAGAATAAGGAAAGTAGGAGGAGTGTAGAAGCATTGCCCTAGAACTGACCTTGGAGGACGGGTTTGAAAACTTTCACGCAGCCTAAGACCTCGCAAATCAAAGGTTAGAAAGAGCGGAGGATGAACACACAGAGCTGAACCTTCAACACTCTCTGAAGAAAACATAAAATCAAATGACAGTGACAAAGCAGAAATTTTCAAGACTGTACCGGTGTAAACACGCAAATACGCAGTGGATACAAACGTGAACAACGAACGTGAGAGGCTCGTAAACAATAGCCTAGAAAACATACTACTTATCCAAAATGTCCCGACTAAAGAAGCGGCCAAGCTCGTAGATACAATAACGTATGAAGAGATCGAACAATCATTACTAAAAGGCAAAAACAGTGCACCTGGACTAGATAACATAACAAGGAAACGATTACAATTAGCACCACGAAAACAAATGGTAGACTACCTTAACGTTGTTTGCAATACCACTCCGAAACTGCAAACTGTACCGAGCCAGTGGAAGGACGCGAAAGTAATAATAATTCCGAAACCAGGAAATCCTCCAAATAACTGGCCAGTAACATACACACTTTTTGCTTTAGCGGGTGTGTCCACTTAGCAGCAGTTACCTGTTCTCATATGTCACAAACTTCTACCGTGCCATTCTTCCGATTGACCTATCGTTTCCATGGCTTTGGCTACAGTAGATCTCCTCCACGTTGCCCTCGACCTCCATCGGCTCCATCTCCCTGGCAGTGACCAGTTAAGCAAACACTGCTTGCATTGTTGTTCTTCCACCAGTCAGACGTTTCCATGTCACCTCAGTGCTCTAGAACGACTCTTATCTGTGACTGGTTCCATAGCATCCTTATTCATTCCTCGGTAGATCCAAGTGGGTCAGTCCCATGCTCCACCGTGACCCGCTAATTTCGACAGACCCTCAATTTTCCTCTTTGTCTCTCGTTCAGTGTCCAACACTCTGAGCCATATATCAAAATGCTTTCAACCACTGCTCGCAACAATACTTTTTTGTTCGTATGGGTATGTGCCGACTCCAAAAGATACCATTTCATCATCTTGTAGCCACCCTCACTCGATTTATTCTGTGAGACGTGCCCACGCCACACTGTCCAGTCTTATCAATTAGTAAACCAAGATATGTGAACACTTCCCGGCCAGACTCCAAATCCTTATCTTGCCCACTTCCAACAACAAGGTGTTCTATTTTATCCATATTCATTGTTATTCCCCATTGTTTATAAGTATCCATTAATTCTCTCATTTGATACGTGGCATTATCGTTATCCACAGCCATAAGTTTTTGATAGTCAGCAAATAGCAATGAAAGTAATCTCTAATACTGTACTGTCACACCAAGACTTCTGTGCTGTCTATTCCAGTATACAAGAACAACTTCTAAGTAAACCTTAAACAACGTTGGTGCCATAGAACATAATTGACTTAATCCTTTACTTGTTTTTAAACTTTACGATATTTTGCAACCAACCTATAAAACTGCCTAGCAATGGTGGTACATCCTCTTCACCAACTCTATTAATGCACCATCCTCTCCAACCTTTTCCTGTGCTGTCGATAGTAACCCCATAGGCCCTTTCAAAATCAACGAACACCAAATCGAGAAGATTTTTTTCTTCCTTTTTCTGACACATCTGGCCTACACAAAAGACGTTATTAGCACAGCTTTTCCCAGCAGCTAAACACAACTGTTCCAGTGATACAACAACCTGCGCAATCTCTCTTTATTATACTACTGAACAGCCTACTCACTGAAACCATTACACTTATTCCCCTGCAATTTGTCAAATCACTCCTGCACCCTTTCTTATATACAGGGTGTACATAACGTCCAGGAACACTTTCAATTATTTATTGCACAAGAACTGGACATTGTACAGATGTCACACGTATTGCATTTTGAAGAGAAACACTGGAAGTGTTTTCTTTTACAAACATTCGAAATGCACGACACATCGATTTCTTTGGACTCCTTATGAATGTCTCTCGTACGCGCTACACATTCACTATACTCACACTGGGACGTCCGTTTCACTTTGCTGGTCACAAGCAACCCGTCATAACGAATTTGTTGTGCCAGTGGTAAATGGTGTTCCTTTTTGGTGGCTTCTTACTGTACTTGGTTCTTACCATCCACTGAACAGCTGCAACACACTTGATTTCGTCGAACTCCAACACACAGAAAGCTCGCTCCGAATCTGAACTCACCATGTTTGCGACTAGCGCTGACTATCGGCAAATTACCAAACTACACTCTGTGGCGGTATACAAGGGGAAAAAAAAAACTTTCAGGGTTTCTCTTCAAAATGACATGTGTGTGATATCTGTACAATGTTTGGTTCTTCTTCAATAAATAATTGAAAGTGTTCCTGGACTTCATGTGCACCCTGTATATTGATTATGTATGATATCTTCCATTCGTGGGGTACTTCGTCTCCTTGAACCACATTATTAAAAAAATTACTGGTGCTGTTATCCGCCGCTCGTGGTCTCGCGGTAGGGTTCTCGCTTCTTGAGCACGGGGTCGGTTCGATTCTCGGCGGGGTCAGGGATTTTCACCTGCTCCGAAATGACTGGGTGTTGTTGTGTCATCTTCATCATCATCATTCATCACCATTACGGTTGGAGGAAGGCAACGGCAAACCACCTCCATTGGAACCTTACCTAGTATGGCGGTGCAGGTCTCTCGCATCGTTCCCCTGTGCTCTGTCAAGAAGCATGGGACTTCATTTCCATTTCCAGTGCTGCTATTACTTTAGGTCCTCTTTGCTTCACTGATTCCATTAATATAACTCCAGGACCAGCTACCTTTCCATTTTTTGAGTTTTGAAGTGCCTGATAAGCTTCATTGTCAGCTCCACAGGATAAATCTCCACTTCATTCTGCTCCTCTCGAAACTCTTCCCTTTCTTCTGTAAGAAGATCTTTCAAATCGCAGCCATTCTAGCTCCTCTTCTACTTTTAGCAGGAGCTCTCACTTGACGTATAAATTGCCAAGCTTCTGGTGCCTTGTTGTATGCATCTAAATATTATATGTTGGGACGTTTCTTATCCCAGCAATCCTCTCTAGCTCGGATAACAATCCGTTTTACTTCTCTCTTAATTGTGTTCTAGTGATCCCAATCTTCCTGCCTTTTAGAGCTTAACCATTTCTGGTAAGCAGTCTTCTTTTCTTCTGTCCTTTCTCTTAAGGCCTGATCATCCACTCAGCACCACTCCCTCTTCCTCCTTCCTTCAATCTGAGTCCTCCTTCCTGTTCCGTCTTAGACTAGATTAGAGTAGATTCAGTTTTCGTTCCATAGAGCCTAAAAATAAGATGATTCTCATGGGTGTGGAAAATGTCATAATGTATAACATAAAAACATAAAACATTTAAATATAATACTTACTACCCTGATCATTTGTCAGGAGATTGTCGAAATTGGTGAATACAATGCAGTAAACGGGAACAGCTAATATTTACAGAATTAACATGTTTTCATAATGAAACACTGTTAGGTGCTATTAATAAATTTATCATACATGAAATACCTAATCTTGACTGTTGTGACCAAGTGCTGGCAAAACTGAAATCTGACAGATATTTTTACTTAAGCTGACTTAACAGTCTCTGTTAAGATATTCATCTATGGAGGAGAAGGAGTTGCCTATCAAAAAGTCTTTCAAACTCTGTTTAAACTGTGCTTTATCAAGTTTCTAACGGTTGCTGGCAATTTATTGAAAATGTGTGTTCCTGAATATTGGACCCCTTTTTGGACCAAGATAAGTGATATTAGGTCTTTACGTAGATTGTTCTTATTCCTAGTACTGATACTGTGTATTCAGATATTGGTTGGAAATAGATATGTATTACTTGAAACTAATTTCATTAAGGAATAAATATACTGAGAAACAGTGGTTAGAATACCAAGTTCCTTGAACAGGTTTCTACATGATGTTCTTGAATTTACACCACAAATGATTCTTATCACACATTTTTTCACCCTAAAAACTTTTGCTCGGTTTGATGAGTTTCTCCAGAATATGATCCCATATGACTTAATAGAATGAACTAAGCAAAGTATACAATTTTTTAATATTTATATCTCCTACAACTGACATCATTCTTATGGCAAATACAATCTATAATTGACCTTAAATTCCTAGTTGGTTGAATCGATGTATACGTATGGATGTCCTTATGTTGGAAAAGCCCATTCATAATTTGACAATGTGTCTGATCACATACTTCAATTTATTTATTTATTTAATCGTGTCCAAGCCATAGACAACCCACATATTACATATACACACAAATACAAATGCAATACACATATGTATAAGTAAAACAAACCCAAAATGTGGAGTCACATTACAATATAAAGACAAACATAGTACACTCCTGGAAATGGAAAAAAGAACACATTGACACCGGTGTGTCAGACCCACCATACTTGCTCCGGACACTGCGAGAGGGCTGTACAAGCAATGATCACACGCACGGCACAGCGGACACACCAGGAACCGCGGTGTTGACCGTCGAATGGCGCTAGCTGCGCAGCATTTGTGCACCGCCGCCGTCAGTGTCAGCCAGTTTGCCGTGGCATACGGAGCTCCATCGCAGTCTTTAACACTGGTAGCATGCCGCGACAGCGTGGACGTGAACCGTATGTGCAGTTGACGGACTTTGAGCGAGGGCGTATAGTGGGCATGCGGGAGGCCGGGTGGACGTACCGCCGAATTGCTCAACACGTGGGGCGTGAGGTCTCCACAGTACATCGATGTTGTCGCCAGTGGTCGGCGGAAGGTGCACGTGCCCGTCGACCTGGGACCGGACCGCAGCGACGCACGGATGCACGCCAAGACCGTAGGATCCTACGCAGTGCCGTAGGGGACCGCACCGCCACTTCCCAGCAAATTAGGGACACTGTTGCTCCTGGGGTATCGGCGAGGACCATTCGCAACCGTCTCCATGAAGCTGGCCTACGGTCCCGCACACCGTTAGGCCGTCTTCCGCTCACGCCCCAACATCGTGCAGCCCGCCTCCAGTGGTGTCTCGACAGGCGTGAATGGAGGGACGAATGGAGACGTGTCGTCTTCAGCGATGAGAGTCGCTTCTGCCTTGGTGCCAATGATGGTCGTATACGTGTTTGGCGCCGTGCAGGTGAGCGCCACAATCAGGACTGCATACGACCGAGGCACACAGGGCCAACACCCGGCATCATGGTGTGGGGAGCGATCTCCTACACTGGCCGTACACCACTGGTGATCGTCGAGGGGACACTGAATAGTGCACGGTACATCCAAACCGTCATCGAACCCATCGTTCTACCATTCCTAGACCGGCAAGGGAACTTGCTGTTCCAACAGGACAATGCACGTCCGCATGTATCCCGTGCCACCCAACGTGCTCTAGAAGGTGTAAGTCAACTACCCTGGCCAGCAAGATCTCCGGATCTGTCCCCCATTGAGCATGTTTGGGACTGGATGAAGCGTCGTCTCACGCGGTCTGCACGTCCAGCACGAACGCTGGTCCAACTGAGGCGCCAGGTGGAAATGGCATGGCAAGCCGTTCCACAGGACTACATCCAGCATCTCTACGATCGTCTCCATGGGAGAATAGCAGCCTGCATTGCTGCGAAAGGTGGATATACACTGTACTAGTGCCGACATTGTGCATGCTCTGTTGCCTGTGTCTATGTGCCTGTGGTTCTGTCAGTGTGATCATGTGATGTACCTTACCCCAGGAATGTGTCAATAAAGTTTCCCCTTCCTGGGACAATGAATTCACGGTGTTCTTATTTCAATTTCCAGGAGTGTATATATATCATATCACTTCGCGCCAAAATTCAGCGCATTTAACTGCCACTGCCGTAGCGTTGCCAGATCTTCTTTCCTGCACATTTCCCCCATGTTGCTGCATTCCAGGAGGTGGTCCATTGTTTGGGTCTGTCCGCACTGGCACGTGTCCGTCCCGTCTCGGTATCCCCATCTGCCCACCCCAGTTCGTAGGCGGTTGAGGGTTCTCCATAATGGCCATTTTAGTTCATTTCCAGAGGCCAATTGTTCGTTGGGTGAGATTAGAGGTGCCTGGTCTCCCGTAGGCAGTGTTGCTTTCCATTTTGACAATCTGGCCTTTTGTTTTGAAGTTTCGATCGGTTGAACTGAGGTGAGGAAACTCCGTCTTGATTTTAGACGTGTGTGTGGAGGGTTTTGTCCGAAGAGAGGATGGCGCTGGTCGCGCAGCTGCTTGAGGCGATCTGCTTCGCTTGCTATAGCTCGTCTGATGTTGGGTGGAGCTATGCCACTAAGCAAATAAAGTTGGCTGACCGGGGTGGGTCTTAGGCATCCCGTGATTACGCGACAGGCATCGTTCAGCAGAGGATCCACTCGTTTCGCATGCGCTGATCTTTCCCAAACTGGGGCAGCGTATTCAGCAACCGAGTAGCAGAGTGCAAGTGCCGACGTACGTAAAGTATGTGGGTCGGCACCCCATTTTGTGGAGATGAGCTTACTCAGAAGGTTGTTTCTTGTTCATAGTTTGCCCCTGACCTTGTCTACATGATGTCTGTAAGTGCGATCAAGGGTGACGCCTAAATAACAAGGAGTGCTGCTGAACGCAATCCGTTGGTTGTTCCACGTGATGTTTAGGGTATGTTTGGCGTCTCGGTTTCGAAGATGGAATAGGCAGGATAATGTTTTTGCTGCGTTCGGGCGTAGGCAGTTGGCTTCGTAGTATGGCGTTAGACCGTTGAGGGCATTCGTAAGGCTAATTTCTATGTCGTTAAAGTTCCGACCCTGCACGGCTATTGCAAGATCATCCGCGTAAGCAAAGCTCCTAGTCCCTGGTGCAACTGGTTGATCATTCACATATATGTTGAAAAGAGTGGGTGCGAGGACACTGCCTTGGGGTAGTCCATTTTTCTGGATACGCCATCGGCTTCGCTTCCCTCCTAGGTTTACGATGAACCATCTGTTGCTGAGAAGAGTTGATATAATTTGTATCAGCCCGAAATCATTAGTCATAGCGTATATTTTAGTGAGCAGCAGTTTGTGATTTACAGTGTCGAATGCGGATGAGAGGTCGACAAGTACGGCTCCAGTAATTAGACGGTTCTCGTACCCATGCTCTATAAACTGGCTAAGATTCAAGACCTGTCCAGTGCAAGTTTTCCCAGGGCGAAACCACGCCTGTTCCGGAATTATCTGATGATCAATATTAGGCACAAGTCGATTCAGCAGCATGCGCTCGAACACCTTGTACAAGCAGCAAAGTAATGTTACCGGTCTGAAATTTTTTGGCTCGTCCAATGGTTTGCCGGGTTTTGGAATGGCTATGACCTTGCCCTTTCTCCAGATTTTCGGGATGTTGTTTAGCCGGATACAGGTACTGAAAAGTAAGAGCAGCCAGTTTTTCGTGTACTCGCCAAATTTAAGGATCTGTTCATTCCTAAGGTCGTCTAGTCCTGCTGCTTTGCCAGGTTTCAGAGATTTAAGTGCGGACTCTAGCTCTTCGATGGTAAATGGACGGCTGTAGTAGTTCGTGTCACTTTCGCCACTTCTTATTGGGATGGTTTTTGCTGGAGTCTTCGTTTTCCCATTAAGAACGAGTTGGTGCGCTATTTGGTTGGCTGTTACTCGTGGTGCTTCCGTTTGCTGCTTAGGGTCATTATTTAGCTTCTTAATTGTCTTCCAGGCAATCCGGCTAGAATGTTTCATGTCTACACTTTCAATTAGATGTTGCCATTCTTCTCGGCGCTTCTCGATTAGCTGGTCGGTAAGTGCATTTGCAAGTTCAAGAGTTTCTTCAGAGAATGGGTTCTCCTCATACTTTTCCTTATATGCATCGTATAGTTGCCGGCTGTCTTTCGTTAGGCCCGGTACAAACTCCGTTCTGCAGCCCCTAGGGATAGACTTTCTTGATACATTCTAGACGATTTCTATGAACTTATCGTAGTTGCTGGGTGTTGGTTCTAGAGTTTGCAGCTTTTCGTCGATTCCAATTGCGAAACCTTCCCAGTTTGCCCACTTGAAATTAAATCTTCGTCGAAATGGAATCCGCACTGGCACCACTGCTGAAGTAACTGTGAGTTTGATGGGTCTATGTTGGGAGTGTGGAATAGGACCCAGGACATCTTTCACGCACTCAGTTACCAAGTTCTGGCTCACGAAGACGAGGTCAGGGTTGTATCCCCTTTGCCACCTGCCGCTGTTAAAAGATGGGGGGAGTTTGGCGTCGTGTATGAGACAGAGTGATTCAGCATGTGCCCATGTCTCCACCTCGAGTCCGTCTTCATTAGATTCATTGTATCCCCAGCGTGTATGTTGACTATTCAAGCCACCCATTACAATACTGCCCGTGGGAAGGGGAATATTGCGCGGCAGATCATATTCGAATGGCGTATTTGGAGGCTTATATATTGATGTTATTGTCATATGATTAGTCTCAGCTCTGAGAAGTTCAATGTTGTTTTTGTCTGAAAGTTGAAACCCGTCGTAGGCTACTCCTTCTCGTATGAAAATTGCACTTCCGTATTGATCGTCAGGCCGTTCGATTGCCAGTTTCATGCCCGCAATTTTAGGTCTATTGCTGTTTGGGCCTCGGTGCGTTTCCTGTAGGCATAGGACGTGACATTCGTTCGATCTGCACAAATCAGCCAGTATATCCTGTTTGGCAGGTGATAATCCCTCCACATTTATGGAGATGATAGTCAAACGTGGTCTTCAGAAGGACCGATGATGAGAGTCGTCATGCATTTTGTTCTTCCTTGTAATGGCTTGGTGGTAGCAGAATCAGCAGGGCTACAAGTAGTCCTCCCAGGGCCGCGACGTGGACGCTTCTGCTGTCTTCAATTGATCTACTCCCACTGTTATTCTGTGTTTCTTCACCAAAATTCCTAACAACACTATCATTTAATCGAGACCAAACTCTACTGTTTGAGTCCCACAGAACAAACTATTCCTGATTTGGAGAAGTTGCTTCAACCATACCCCTGAGGTGATCAAAATATTCCACTTTATCAGAAATGGTAGGATTGTCACAGGGAGCATATGTTGCTACTATAACCACTTCAGTACAAAACGTTTCAATCACCAACCTCAAGAACCTCTCATTTACCTCCCCCCAGTTCTTTAGTCTTCCATTCGATCTGTTCCTTACCAAAATAGACACCCCACCTTTGCCTGTACGCTTTTGTCAACACCACTCCATTTACGCTGGTATTTCTTAACATTTTCATTGCCTGTGCCTTTCTTCTTCGTGTCTGTCAAAATTATCTACTTGTTGGTACTCAGCCTCTGATACCACTTCTTGGAATTTATTGCTCAAGCTCTGAATGCTCCACATTCCAAATCTAATAGTCCTTCTACGACGCTATATCTGTTTCCATGAGATCCAGTGGTTTCTTTCTTTCTGAGATACGTAGCAACATCTCTTTTACCCGTACAGGGGACTGAGCTGTAGCAGGGGAGGACCAGGGGAGTTTTCCCTCGCTCCAGAGTGACTGCCTTCACTACAGCTGTGAGATCCATCTTCCTACCGCTTCTATGCCAGCCCTAGCCTACTTCATCCGCGAACTCCGCTGTTCTGATGGTCTTCATCTCCGCCTTCACTCCTGTTGAGGTCAATAACATTACTGTCGGTAACAGTCAAGGGCTTTGAAATAATTATCAACAACAGGCTGTCAGACGCCGCAGAGAAAAATAATATCATTCTTAAACTACAAGCGGACTTCAGGAAACATCACCCAATGATAGACCTCATACTAAGAATCTGAAGGGGAATTACTGAAGGGATACTCTCAAAAATTAGGCCTGTGCTCTTTTTCTGGATAAGGGGCTGTGCTATAAACTTCACCAGGTGGGAGTACCAACCCAGCTAACCACACTTCTATCAAACATTTTAGATAACAGGCCATCTAGAGTGTTTGACAATCAAACCCAGCCTAAAGTGCTTTTCCCAGTATCGCGTGCAGTTCTTCCTGGCGTCTCTTTGTTGAATTTTCCAAGTACTCGGTACCAGAAGCAGGCGTACCGCAGGGAGTGATGCTATCGCTTCTACTATACAACCTGTACACACCCGACGCCACGCACCGAACAAACTAGAACGAATGGCTGGCCCTCTACGCTGATGACACAGCCTAGTGGTGTCACGCACAATGTATAGAACAACTCAACAGGAAAAGCAACAATTACATCAGCCAGCTAGAACTGTGGCTACAGAAAGGGCGAATTAAAGTAAACGCTCAAAAAAAACACAGCTCATAATCTTCTTAATACTTTTACAAAATCAGCTACAATTAGTTTATTTCTTGTTTTTACATAGGTTAACGACTAGCTTGTTTCGACATTTGTGCCGTCTTCAACTGTTTGTCTAGATGAAGTGACGTCCATAAAACATCTTGGAACGTTATTTATTTTGTTTACTAAGTTGTTAATATAGGTCACGTTTTTTATATTCTATAGAATTTCGTGGTATTTTTTGACAGTTGTCAAATGACAGATCGTTCCATTGATGCATTATATTACGGTATTTTATCTATCAACTAATAGTTGATGGTTGGAGAGACAACATTACGGTTGCAGTCTGCGAAAACCAGTTATATAGATGTTGACCACTGATGAATCATATATGCGGATGGTGTTAATTCTCAGCATCAGCTAAGGCCAGAAGATGGTGCACTGAAGCACCGAAACTGGTAGCCGCACAATAAATGACATCATCAGGATTGGCTGTGGGTGTTTCATTTTCTTACATAAGTGAACGACCATAGTACTCCAGACCTCCAATTACAAGGATGGACATACAAAAATCTTTTCGATCATGTTGTGCCCTTGGCTCCATTTATGGGTGATGATTTCACATTAACACATGACAGTGTGCGCCCACATGTTGCGAGAATTGTGCAAGTGTTCTTCGATTAAACTGACACTCATGCTATGGCTTGGCCCGCTCGAAGCCCTGATTTGTTGAATCCTATTGGGAGAGGGACCTGTTGGGGGAAGAGACCAAACAGCTAGGTCATCGGTCTGAGGGGCCGGTCAGCACCATTCAGAGAGCCTTGAGGACCTACAGAAGGCCCTCCAGAAGGAATGGGAGATAATTCCTCGAGAGGACATTGCAGTATTGATCAGGAGGCTGCCGGGATGTTGAATGCTGTAAATGGTAAGAGAAGAGGTAATTGAAGACGCGAAGAGTGGTTTATGAAGGGAAGCGCAGTGTAGTGTCCTACGAGCGGATCAGGATGGGAGTTGACGCTGTCTCCAGTTGTGAGATGGTTCGTCCAGCTCGTAGACCTGGTACCTGTGAATACAAGCTGGAATATTTTTATACTTCCAGAAGCTTCTAGGCTGCTAGTCACGTAGCCCACAGTAAGCTTACCGCAGAAACATAGTTCCTCCTGCTTTCTAGCTTCCTTGCTGAGGTTAGGTTACTCCTTTACAGGCTCACCTAGTGCGAAATTGTACTTTTAAGTATATCTCTCAATACTTCATGTTACTGACTCGCGGCCGTGCAGTAGTAAAACAAAACAGATGAGCATTACCTTCATGAGCTTCCTTAAAATTTGCTTGACATGTGAATCCATTCGTGTTAATTTCACATCTGTGCCGTAATTTGTCTATAATGGCCTTTTTTTCAAATGGGACCTTATCACTATAAAAGCGGTTCGAATTTAAAATAAAAGGATTTTTAAGAAACTGAAATGTTCCGGTTTTGGTATCTGTCTGTGTGTTTGTGTACTGCAACCAGTCACAGTGTTTAAGATTATTTATCATAAGACATTAATTTATTAACGACGCGTTTCGAGCTACTAGTGCTCATCGTTGGGCGCCATGACGGGTTACTGTGGTCTTCAGTACGAAGACTGATTTGATTTAGCTCTCCACAGTCGTCTACCCCCCCTAGCAAGCCTCTTCATCTCTACATAACTACTGCAACTACAACCACTTGAGCGTGCCTACTATGCTGAAGCCTTGGTCTGCCTGTGCAGTTTTCAGGCCCCCCCCCGCCCCCCTTAACCAGTATTTCCTTCCACTACCAGATTGACGATTCTTTGATGCCCAAAGATGTGCACTAATAACCGAGCCAATCTTTTAGTCAAGTTGTGCTGAAAATTTTCTTTTCCCCTCCAGTTCCATTCAACACCTTCTCATAAGTTATTCAGTCTACCCCTGTAATTTTCAACATTCTTCTATAGCACTGCATTTCAAAAGCGTCTCTTCTCCTCTTGCCTGAACTGCTTATCATGCAAATTTTATTTTTACATGGACACACTCCAGAAAAATATATATATAGAAAAGACTTTCGAACACTTACACATTTACGCTGGTGTCCAAAATTAAAGCAGCAAACCGCTATTCCCCCGTCCTGTGTCTAATACGTGATATACAAACTGTCAACAGATGTCCGTACGATCGCGTTCTGACGGAAGATGGCATTCCGGTCAACGGACAACCACGCCAACTATGACGACAGGGTACCTATCAAATGCGGCAGTGTTTGCCGGGTAGTCCCACCCTCCACAATCATTTTGTACACAGACGGTGCAGTATGGCACAAAAAAGACGCCTACCAGACGCTCTGCAGTGGAGGGTCAGGGGAAAAATGGATGCAGGACAGTCGCAAACTGATGTGGCTCTCGTTGGCTCAATGTGAATCGTTCTGTTGTTTCTCGGATGTGAAGACAGTTTGTAGAGGGCGAAACTGTATCCCGAAGACCAGGGCAGGGCCGGCCACGCGTGTCATCAGAAAGAGACGACCGTTATTTGGCTGTAAGGGCACGACAGTACGGCAGCAACCAGTGGACTTGCTGATGGTTCAAATGATTCTGAGCACTATGGGACTCAACTGCTGAGGTCATTAGTCCCCTAGAACTTAGAACTAGTTAAACCTAACTAACCTAAGGACATCACAAACATCCATGCCCGAGGCAGGATTCGAACCTGCGACCGTAGCGGTCTTGCGGTTCCAGACTGCAGCGCCTTTAACCGCACGGCCACTTCGACCGGCTGTGGACTTGCTGTATCGAGGCAAATGGTGTACAGAAATGGTTGAGTGGCCTTTATTGACGGAGACCTGTTGTATGTGTACCTCTGACTCGTCTTCACTGAAGGGAACGTCTAGAGTGGACTCGTCAACATGCCACCTGGACTGTCGAGTAGTGGGCCAATATTCTTCTGACAGATGAATGCCGATTTGGTCTGGACAGTGATTCTCGACGAATTCGCATCTGGAGGGAACGTGAAACACGATTTCAGGACCCAAACATTATAGAAAGATTGTTAAGGCTTTCGTGGCCACTTGTTGACAAACTGCCTATTGGCTTCTGTCTCGGGTTCTTCGGACGACGTTCATCTAATGATTTTTCTGACGTTTCGCCAGCACGAGTGGCTGGCATTGTCAAAGCTTCACCCTCCATTGCCGGTGGTGAACTGGAGCCGAGCTCGCGGCCGCAGACTATATGTACCTGGCGCGCCAACGTCCGAGGGCTTCTCCGCGGTCATTTCCGGTGCGGTTCTCCTCTTGCTACCTGCGACGGTCGTTCGCTGCAGTACGGGAAGCCAGAATCCGTTTACCTTAGGGCTTTCCTCTTTCTTGTTGAAACTCTTCGCGTGTTTTTGGATTTCTACCGCTTCTCTGAACAAGCGCGTGTGATAGTGCTTCTCTACAGCCAGAACTTCCGTGTCGGCGCATTTTGCTTCTCTACAGCCAGAACTTCCGTGTCGGCGCATTTTATTACGTGATCGGTCTCATTTAGTGTGTGCTCTACCACGTCCCATTTCTCCACCTGCCCCAACCTGCAATGTCGCTTATGCTCTTTGATCCTGGTGTTAATTGATTGTCCAGTCATAACGACATAAACTTTTCCGCATGTGCATGGTATACGGTATATTCCCGACATTGCAAGTGGGTCTCTTTCCTCCTTCGCCAATCTAAGAGACTCTTTGATCTTCCTTATCGGTTTGAAAATCGTCTTTACACCGTGTTTGCGCAATATATGGCCGATTCTGTCCATCACTCTGGGAATGTATGGCAGAAGGCCGTACCCGACATTTCTTTTTCTGGTTCCTTACCTCGCCGAGTGTTTGGCTCTGTTACACTTCTAATGTAATTTGTGGAGTACCCATTGCTCCTCAGAACAGTTTCCAGGTGTTGCATTTCTCGTTTGAGGTGTTGAGGCTCACATATTCGTCCTGCTCTCGTTACGAGCGTACTAATCATGCCTCTTTTCTGGCTCGGGTGGTGGCTTGACAGTTTGTGCAGGTATCGGTCCGTGTGTGTCGGTTTTCGATACACGCTGTGTCCCAGGTTTTCGCCGTCCCTTGTGACCAGCACATCTAGAAATGGCAATTTCTTGTCCTTTTCTACTTCCATGGTAAATGTTATGTTGGCATGGAGGCTGTTCAAGTGTCTCAGGAATTCACCGAGCTGTTCTTCACCATGGCTCCACACCACGAAAGTATCATCGACGTACCTGTACCACACCTTAGGTTTGCAAGTCGCCGAGTCTAGTGCCTGTGCAAACCTAAGGTGTGGTACAGGTACGTCGATGATACTTTCGTGGTGTGGAGCCATGGTGAAGAACAGCTCGGTGAATTCCTGAGACACTTGAACAGCCTCCATGCCAACATAATATTTACCATGGAAGTAGAAAAGGACAAGAAATTGCCATTTCTAGATGTGCTGGTCACAAGGGACGGCGAAAACCTGGGACACAGCGTGTATCGAAAACCGACACACACGGACCGATACCTGCACAAACTGTCAAGCCACCACCCGAGCCAGGAAAGAAGCATGATTAGTACGCTCGTAACGAGAGCAGGACGAATATGTGAGCCTCAACACCTCAAACGAGAAATGCAACACCTGGAAACCGTTCTGAGGAGCAATGGGTACTCCACAAATTACATTAGAAGTGTAACAGAGCCAAACACTCGGCGAAGTAAGGAACCAGAAAAAGAAATGTCGGGTACGGCCTTTCTACCATACATTCCCAGAGTGACGGACAGAATCGGCCGTATATTGCGCAAACACGGTGTAAAGACGATTTTCAAACCGACAAGTAAGATCAAAGAGTGTCTTAGATCGGCGAAGGAGGAAAGAGACCCACCTGCAATGTCGGGAATATAGCGTATACCATGCACATGCGGAAAAGTTTATGTCGGAATGACTGGACGATCAATTAACACCAGGATCAATGAGCATAAGCGACATTGCAGGTTGGGGCAGGTGGAGAAATCGGCCGTGGCAGAGCACACACTGAATGAGACCGACCACGTAATAAAATTCGCCGACACGGAAGCGCCTAGAACCGCTGGCCACACTGGCCGGCTTTGAGATTGAATAGAGTAGCACGTGTGCCGGCCGCGGTGGCCGTGCGGTTCTGGCGCTGCAGTCCGGAACCGCGGGACTGCTACGGTCGCAGGTTCGAATCCTGCCTCGGGTATGGGTGTGTGTGATGTCCTTAGATTAGTTAGGTTTAAGTAGTTCTAAGTTCTAGGGGACTTACGACCTAAGATGTTGAGTCCCATAGTGCTCAGAGCCATTTGAGCCATTAGTAGCACGTGTGACTTATAGATTCATTGTGCACGAGCGCACCAGTGACGAGAACAAGGTATGTGTAATGTGTTCCCATGTTTTGTGAAATTGCTATATGTTCTGGGAATTCGTGTATCATGACAGAAGGAATAAGAATCACGATCCCGAGATTTAATTTGAATAGTAGGCCAACAAGTGGACTTGGTGCCCACGTGGTAGGCAATGTGTAGATCCACCGTTTGCTTAATACAGTGAATCAGTTAGGATGCTAGACAGTTTCTTCTTGTTACTTAAGTTGTGTATTAATATATTGTAGGGCGATTTTAATAATCATCATGTGGATAATGTTTATGAAGGTTCCAAGTAACACGTGGGTTCGATCTTATAGTCCAGGGAATGTCACGTGCCTTACGTGAATTAGCCTGTCTTATTAGCGTTGTGAGCAGCAAGAGCAATATTCCATTCTTGGGCAGTTTCTATTAATTAAGCTGCATGTGCGGCTTCGCTGCAGGAACAGACCCTAGTCGGCAGTTTGCTTAAGGAACCCTCTTAGCGTTCGAGTCCGAAAGGAGTTGGACTGCAAGGTCAGGTACCGCATTGTGTAGAAGGGACAGAGGCTGCCCTGAACCGAATTCTGGTCGCCCTGGGGAAATCCGGAGGCGAGCATAAAAGGGGCCCTCTAAGCAATGTGTAGCGGCTCGTTAGTGTGCGGGACTTTCGGCCAGACCTCCGCACCATACTAATCGTGATGCATGAAATAAAATCCGGTGTACAGTAAATGTGTGACTCTAGCACACAAGTACTAGCATTAATGTGAATACATCCAGTCCTCATCCATTACCCGAGTAAATAATCCGTTGGTTTATAGCCGGCCGGCCGGTGTGGCCGAGCGGTTCTAGGTGCTTCAGTCTGGAACCGCACAACCGCTACGGTCGCAGGTTCGAATCCTGCCTCGGGCATAGATGTGTGTGATGTCCTTGGGTTAGTTAGGTTTAAGTAGTTCTAAGTTCTAGGGGACTGATGACCTCAGAAGTTAAGTCCCATAGTGCTCAGAGCCATTTGAACCATTTTTCGTTGGCTTATAATTGTAAAGGCATCAGCCGGCCAGGGTGGCCGAGCGGTTCTAGGCGCTACAGTCTAGAACCGCGCGACCGCTACGGTCGCAGGTTCGAATCCTGCCTCGGGCATGAATGTGTGTGATGTCCTTAGGTTAGCTAGATTTAAGTAGTTCTAAGTTCTAGGGGACTGACGACCTCAGATGTTAAGTCTCATAGTGCTCAGAGCCATTTGAACCATGCAAGATGGGACAACACCTCATGCCGTAACGGCTATACGGTACGTGAATGCCATCCTCCAACCGATAGTGCAACCATATCGGCAGCATATTGGCGAGGCATTCGTCTTCATGGATGACAATTCGCGTCCCAATCGTGCACATCTTGTGAATGACTTCCTTCAGGATAACGACAGACTGGCCAGCATGTTCTCCAGACATGAACCCTATCGAACATGCCTGGTATAGATTGGAAAAGGCTGTTTATGGACGACGTGACCCACCAACTACTCTGAGGGATCTACGGCGAATTGCCGCTGAGGAGTGGGACAATCTGGACCAACAGTGCCTTGATGAATTTGTGGATAGTATGCCACGACGAATACAGGCATGCATCAATGCAAGAAGACGTGCTACAGGGTATTAGAGGTACTGGTGTGTGCAGCAATCTGGACCACCACCTCTGAAGGTCTCGCTGTATAGTGGTACAACAAGCAATGTGTCATTTTCATGAGCAATAAAAGGGGCGGAAATGATGTTTATGTAGATCTCTATTCCAATTTTCTGTACAGGCTCTGCAACTCACGGAACGGAAGTGATACAAAACTTTTTTTTATTTGTTTATATGATTGGTAAGTATGGAGCTACTGCATCAGCACACTATGAAAGGAACCTGAGTGGTTTACAGCCTGGAGTGGAAGACTTGCTTTTTTTAAATGATATAAGTTGCCTCACTACTCCGAAGATATATACTCCTACGTTGTTCGTATTGACAGACAGCTAGAATATTTCATCTTCTTTGGTGAAGGAATTTCGGAAGTCTGTGTTTAGTAGCTGTGCTTTAGCAGCACTGTCATCGATAGTATTTTCAATGAATCTTGCCGCTAGTATACTTTACATACGACCAGGATCTATTTGGATTTTGTGCCAGGTTTCGAGACAAAGTTTCGTTGTGGAAACTACTGTAAGCATCTCGCACTGAAGCCGCCACTAAATTTCGAGCTTCTGTAAAAGATCACCAATCTCTGGAATTTTGCTTTCGTTTAAATTTGACATACTTTTTCCGTTGTTTCTGTAACAGTGTTCTGACTTGTTTCGTTCGTTAATTTATTTGGCATAAGTCTATCAATTGTTGTCGATGCTATTTCTTTGAATTCAAGCCGCGTCTGGTCAACGCTTACACTGTCAATTTGGATCGAGTGGAGGTTGTCTCTCAGGAAGGCGTCTTTCCAATTTAAGCTGTTGATAATTGTAATTCCTAGGTACTCAGTTGTATTCACGGCCTTTAGATTTGACTGATTTATCGTGTAACCGAAGTTAAACGAATTTCTTTTGAGCACTCATGTGGATGACCTCACATGTTTTACGCACCACACGGACATCTTTTCTAAATCGTTTTGCAAATGGTTCAAATGGCTCTGAGCACTATGGGTCTTAACATCTGAGGTCATCAGTCCCCTAGAACTTAGAGCTACTTAAACCTAACTAACCTAAGGACATCACACACAGCCATGCCCGAGGCAGGATTCGAACCTGCGACCGTAGCGGTCGCGCGGTTCCAGACTGAAGCGCCTAGAACCGCTGGGCCACAGCTGCCGGCACTCGTTTTGCAATTTTTTTTGATCTTCTGATGACTTTACTAGACGATAAAGGACAGCGTCTTCTGCAAACAACCTCAGACGGCTGCTCTGTTTCCCAAATCGTTTATATAGAAAAGAAATAGCAGAGGACCTATAATAATGGCTTAGGGAACGCCGGAAATACTTCTCTTTCACTCGATGGCTTTTCGTCAGTTACTACGAACTGTGACCTCTCTGTCAGGAAATCACGAATCCAGTCAGATAACTGCGACGATATTTCATTCTTAAAGAACATAATGAAACGAAGAGAAAAAATAGTTGGGCACATATTAGTACGAATCGTTCCTGAAAACTGTAGCTGAAAGAACCGCAGGGCAGTCCAAAATATGAGCGTTTTTAAGCACATCGTTGATGGCTAAATGCAGCAACTGTGAAGAGAATAGCTGTCAAGCTTCTTGAATGGAGCAGTCTAACAGACAATCTTTAGGGTTAACGACCCAAACAAAAACATTCGGATGGAACCAGTCAGGTTCAGTAATACTTACTTGACATATTATCTTTCTAGTAGATTACTTACGTAACTCTCTTCGACTTGTTATTTGTTCTCTGATTAGATTTGTAATGATGGTGTGCTTCTTGTCTGTTATGTTAGTTACGTAATGCTATTTGACTTGCATGGCACTGTATCTTCCTTGGTTACAAGATTTCAGAACAGTTTTTATACTTGCAGGCGGCAAAGTGCTACCAATGTGTCTGTTACACCGGTTTGACGTGGACAACGTACTGGAAATAGCTTGTGCGTAGATTCGCGCGTTTATGACTGTTTTATTGTAAAACTAGCTGAAAGGAACACTCTACGCTAGGTCTTTCTTTCATTTGTTTTCGCCATCGGAAAAAAGGTGCAGTTTATCTTCCCGCTTATATAGCATCGCCGGCCGGTGTGGCCGAGCGGTTCTAGGCGCTTCAGTCTGGAACCGCGCGACCGCAACGGTCGCAGGTTCGAATCCTGCCTCGGTCATGGATGTGTGTGATGTCCTTAGGTTAGTTAGGTTTAAGTAGTTTTAAGTTCTAGGGGACTGATTACCTCAGAAGTTAAGTCGCATAGTGTTCAGAGCCATTTGAACCATTTTTACATAGCATCAAAATTATTCAAGACATATTCTTGTTCTTGTTGTGGTCTTCAGTCCGAAGAATGGTTTGATGCAGCTTTCCATGCTACTTTATCCTGTGCAAGCCATCTGGATGCAAAGACGAATAGGTTTTGCAGCTGTGCAACTCTTGAACACGCTACGTACAGTTGTCCGCGTGGGAAACAAGTTTCTTTTAAACTTACACTGCAACAATGTAATGTCTGCCCTTACGCTTTATTGATAGTCTTACTGTGCGATGAACTTGCTAGAATTTGGAGCTTTTTAAACTAAAGGCCAAGTTTGTTGCAATGAGTGGAATTCGCGATATGAATACTGAGGTCCTTTTTCTTTCACGCTTCTGTGTTGTAGTTTAGAAGCTTTTTTTGCGAGGGAATATCGGGAACATTGAGTGAAACTGGAATTCAGTTTCGTCTTGGTACATCACTGTATCAACGGATGTAAATATTTTTTCCCCTCGTATAATATTCCGTATTCGCTGATTTGCTTGTTGAAATACGTCATTTTCGTTACTAAATTGTTCGCTCACACAACCATTCTGTGTTTTCGTAGTTTGCCTAGAAAAGCATAAGGCGATTTTGGAGGAGAGAATCAATGCGACATATGGAAATTCGAGGTTTTATTTTAGAGAACATTCAAGAATATTGTAAAACATTTAAAAGCATGCGTTAACATTCGAGAGTATTCGCAAAAACTCGAGGACATGGGGAAAAATCTCCAAATTTTCCCTTGTCAAGTACGGAATGTGAAAGAGATAGGTGCCCTGGTTACCACTTACTAATGTCTGCACAACCACAGTTACCACCGTGCACCCATTACAGCGCACAATAAGGGGACCATGGGCAGCTCCAGAAACAAAAAAAGGCAGTGAATGGCGGTGGGTGGTTTTTAAGGTATTGTGAACTTTACCCACAAACACTTTAGTCTGACTAAGCGTAAAGAATGCACATTTTCTACATCCCAAGCGACTGGAAAAAAGCCCATGTGCTTCCAGTATCTAAGAAAGCTAAATAAATGAACCCGCAAAATTTCAGATCAATATCATTAACATCGGTTTGCTCCAGAATTCTACAGCATCTTTGAATAGCCTATAATAAATTTCCTTTTATACGGGATTGCTTCTGCCACAAATCAAGAATGGTTTTCGAAAGCATCGCTCGTGCGAAACTCAGTTTGCCCTTTTCTCACATCACATCTTTAGAACCTTGGATGAAGGACAACAAGCAGACTGCCGGCCGGAGTGGCCGTGCGGTTCTAGGCGCTACAGTCTGGAGCCGAGCGACCGCTACGGTCGCAGGTTCCAATCCTGCCTCGGGAATGGATGTGTGTGATGTCCTTAGGTTAGTTAGGTTTAATTAGTTCTAAGTTCTAGGCGACTGATGACCTCAGAAGTTGAGTCGCACAGTGCTCAGAGCCATTTGAACAAGCAGACTGTCTATTCTTGGTTCTCCGATAAGCGTTTGACACGGTGCCCCACTGCAAACTGATAACGAAGGTTCGAGCCTACGAAATAGGTTCCCAGACATGTGAGTGGTCGAAGACTTGTCAAGTAACAGAACCTAACAATATGGGATTGTGGGTCCGCCTTGATGCAAAACACGTTTGTTATTTATTTATTCCCCCAAACTAGTTTCAGCGACAAGTATCATCATCTGTGGGTTCTCTGATTCTAAAACATGCAGAAATAGCATACTTATAAAACATTGTAAAACATTTTATATGTGTACTGTTTTGTTCCAAATTTTGTTTCTGTGAATAACTTCATAATTCTTATTTACTATACATCACAGCATGAGATTTACAACGATTGTCGCTGTTTCCGGCATAGCGGTTTTTTTTTTCTTGTAAGCCGTGTTTATAGGTACGCATCGTGTGATCTGCAACCGTATGAGTGGCTGTTAAATGTGAACTTAACGTATGTCAGTGTTACACAATTGGGATTGCGGTGTGTTGTGGATACAATTTGGGTGCGTACTAGGTTGTTATGCAGTTTGTCATGTACTCACGTTCGTTGGTTGGCTTGCAGCTACTTTTAAACACAGGAAACATAACTTTCGCATCTTGTTCATGATCCAAAACATTACGCCATCTTGCTGTTCGCACGTGTAGTGAGAAATGTATCGCATATTGCGAGAAGACTATGAAAATTGCAGCGGAAGTTCTGACGACTTCTGTTCCTCATTTATGTTTTCCGTTTATGGCGGGGGAGTGACTGTGTGTGTGTGTGTGTGTGTGTGTGTGTGTGTGAGTGTGTGTCAGCTATCTTAGAGCGGTACAGAATGTGATGTTGCAAAGTGTTGTGTTTACGTTTATTACGTTTTTTCTTCCACTTTAGCCTTTTGTATGTAATAATTTTCTTCTATTGTTAGATTTCGGTATAAACTGTTGCTGTGTTTGCAGAAATAAATCAGTAAATAACTGAAGTGTTTTGCAACAAGTCGGACCCACAATTCCATAGCGTTGTTTTTGTGTACAAACAAGGACTAATGGAAGAGTTTCAAGATAAAATTATTAAATTAACAGAACACAGTACGTTGCCCTGCATGGCGAGTGTTCATCGGAGAGGTAAAGTCAGGAGTGCGCCAGGGAAGTGTGATAGGACCGCTCTTGTTCTCTGTATACATAAACGATATGATGGATAGTGTGAGCAGCAGTCTAACTACGACTGTTTGCTGATGACGCTGCAGTGTGAGGGAAAGTGTCGGCGTTGAGTGACTGTACAATGTGACTCAGATAGGATTTCGTTTTGGTATGAATTTCTTCAATGAAGAAAGATGTATGTTAATGCAGATGAGTAGGAAAAACAATGCTGTAATGTTCGAATACAACACTGTATTGTATTGTATTGAACTGGGGACTTAGAAACAACAGAGAGGCTTCGTCACCGCCACAGCCCACAGTGGTTCACAACCCAACGACAGGCTACAGCAGTCCACTCAATCCACCGCCGCCCGACACCGAACCCAGGGTTATTGTGCGGTTCGGACCCCAGTGCCCCCCCCCCCCCCTCCTCCTCTTCCTCCTCCGGGAACGTCTCATACCAGTAAGCCCAAAGCGTGGTAGAGTAATTATGGAGGACGTGGAGAAAGTGTTCGTGCAGCAATCGCCAACGTAGTGTAACTGATGCGGAATAAGGGGAACCAGCCCGCATTCGCAGAGGCAGATGGAAAACCGCCTTAAAAACCATCCACAGACTGGCCAGCATACCGGACTTCGACATAATCCGCCGGGCGGATTCGTGCCAGGGACCGGTACGCCTTCCCGCCCGGAAATCAGTGCGTTAGACTGCATGGCTAACCGGGCGGGCTAATACAACATTAGCAACAGGCTGCTTAATAGAGTCGCGTCTCTTAAAAGTCCAGGCGTAACGGTCGGCCAGGGTGACCGAGCGGTTCAGATGTTAAGTCCCATAGTCCTCAGAGCCATTTGAACCATTTCAATCTCAAAACACGAGTGGTATCTCACACACGCATCTTAATTTAAGATATATCCTGACCTTAAGCCATAGCAGCTGCGTCTTACCATTTCATCGTGCTCTTGTGCAACACGACTCACAGATTTACCATTACAAAGCTTCACACGATATCTTAAAATATTAAAAAGATTCTTAAATATTTCACACACGCAACTTAATTTAAAACCTGTCCTGATTTCCTAACGCTGAAATAAAACAGTATCGTTGTGGCTCACTTAAGGGGAACTCACCAACCATGCCACGCTTTCTTAGCGGAGCTACCCAACACGTCCACTCACCTTGAAGTCCGCTGCCAGAGTGCTTTAGAACAGCACATCACCTAGCATTCTTTGTTCTCCCTGGAAGTCCTCCAAAGTATCTTAAAAGAAGCTCCCCTCTTACTGCCAACGTTACTCATCTCTGCTTGACCAAGACCTGAAGTTTCGACAAGCTGTTGCTCTCTTTGGGGGACCCTTATATCTCTGTCCAGCAGACGCTACGGTTGCTACAGTACTGAAATTGTGCAAATATCTTTCTCTCTCTCCCACACACGCAACTTGGGATATTGATTAAGGGAATTACGAAGGAAATGTTGGTTTTACAAGGTGTAACATTAATATATGACCATTGGTTTTGCCTTCCTTGAGTTTGCTATTACATTTTCGGTTATAACTGAGTTTACTTTTATGATTGTCATTACCTTTTCTACTCAAACTGAGTTTATTTCTATGAGAGGATCCAAGCAAGGACGTCACAGTTCGTAGTAACTGAGGGAAAGGCACTGAGTGAAACAGAAGTGTTTTCTGACGTTCTCCAAGGTAGTGTTATAGGCCCTCAGCTGTTTCTTATGTATATAAACGATTTAGGAGACAATCTGAGCAGCCGTCTTAGGTTGTTTGCACATGATGCAGTTGTTGATCGGCCAGTGAAATCATCAGAGGATCAAAACAAACACCAAAAAGATTTATAAAAGATATCTGTATGGTGCGAAAATTGGCAATTGACACTAAATAATTAAAGTTGTGAGGTCATCCACATGAGTGCTAAAAGGAATCCTTCAAACTTCGGTTACACAATAAACGAATCAAATATAAAAGCTATAAATTCAACTATATATCTAGGAATTACAGTTTCGACCAACTTAAAGTGGAAAGGCCACATAGAAAATGTTGTGGGGAAGGCGAATGAAAGACTGCATTTTATTGGCAGAACGATGCGCCAGATCTACTAAAGAGACTGTCTACACTACGATTGTCCGTCCTCTTTTGAGTACTGATGCGCGGTGTGGGATGCGTATCGGATAGGATTAGCGGAGTATATCGAGAAAGTTCAACGAAGGGCTGCATGTTTTGTAATATCGAGAAACAGAGGAGAGAATGTCATGGACAGGATTTGGGGTGGACATAATTAAAACAAAGGCATTTCTCGTTGCCGTGGGAGGAAGATACAGCCGCGCTGTTCGAGAGTGGAGTAGCAGAGAATCAACGGGAAGAGGTTCGATGAACCCTCTGCCAGGCACTTAAGTGTCATTTGCAGAGTATCTATGTAGATGTAGAAATTGCGTAGCTATGGAGTATCTTCTCAGTTGTGAGACTGGATTCGCGATTTCTTGCCAGAAAGGTCACAGTTCGTAGCAACTGATGGGAAGCCATCTAGGGAAAATGAACTGATATCTGTGGTTTCCCAACGATGCGTTATAGGCCCTCTGCTATTATTAATCTACATAAACGGTTTACGAGACAGTCTGAGTAGCTCTCCTTGTTTGCCGATAATGCTGTAGTTTATCGCCTTATAAACTCGTCAGAACAGCAGTATGTATTATACAATAATTTACATAAGATATCTATGGTGGATTCTGAATAATAAAAAGAATGCGGCGCTCCACGTCAGTGCTAACGAAATTACGCTAAATCTCGATTACACAATAAATCATACGAATTAAAAGCTTGGCGATTCAGCTAGACATTACTATTACGAGCAACCTAAATTTGAACCACCACACAGAACATGTTATGAGGCAGGCGAACCAAAGACAGCGTTTTTCGGAAGAACATTTAAAAGATGCAACATGTCTACTATATACACTGCCTGATTTCGGTTGTCCGACCTGTTCTGGAGTACTGGATCCCAAATCAGAGGAAATTGACGGAAGACATCGACAAAGTTCGTGGAAAGGCAAGTCGTTTTATACCATCGTGGAATGAGGGAAAGTGTTTCAGGGATATACGCGTAATAAGCGAATTGGTGTGGCCGTCATTAAAACAATGTCGGTTTTCGTTGTGGCGACATCTCTTCACGAAATTTCAGTCACCGACTTGCTCCTCCGAATGCGCAAAATATTTTGTTGACTCCTAGCGACATAGATAGAAACGATCTCATCGTGTTTAAAATAACAGGGTCAAAGCTTACAAGGGCAGATTTAGGTGTTCATTTTCCCACGTGCTGTTTGAGAGTGGAACGGTAGAGAAATATCTGGAAATAGATCAATTACTCCACTACCAACCACTTAAGCTTGAATTGCAGCGCAGGCGTATAATATAAGATGTATATAATGGCAGACAGGTCGTCAATAGAGGTGGCAAAAAATAACTAGAATGAATAACCGGTTACTGAGTTTTCACAGTTAATGAAATAACCGGTTAGCAGCATCAGGCAATTGTTTCAGTAACTGCCAGTTACGCGCATGATCTGTTTGCCAACGTGCTCACGTCGTACTTCACTACTTCGCCAACAGTCTCTCTGTCTTATCAAGAATAATGAAACACTGATCATGTGACTTTCTTATTACCGTGGGAATAATTGCTGAGTCAACTGCTAATACTGCTCGCAACCTGTTTACGGATGAATGTACTTCTAAATCGGTCTCGCTCTATCTGGCGATTGATGAATGACAGTGATCTTAACGGTATTCGTGCTTCCATGGAAATACTGGTTTTTTCATAGATACAGAAATACTAGAGATACTGGTGAGGGGAATATGGACCACTGGAGACCATTCCTGTTTAGTTTGTCGAAGACCCTGCAATAATACTTTTCGTCCGCTTTCCTTAGAGACGATGCACCGAGCTGAAGAAATCCAGGACCACTCAGTTGTGGAGCCTCTTCACAATTTTACATAAGAAGTTCGTGAAGTGTGATTTATGCGGTGAGAAATTATCGTACAAGTCGTGTACGATGAATTAAAAAAAAATCACATATATCAACGAAAGTAACTTTCCGTAGCTGCTCAGATCACTACATTTCACATTAGATCACGATCAGCATCTTTTATGAAACATCGATAACCTCCGGAACGTGACTGTATGGCACAGTTCAGCAAACATTGATACCAGTTATCAATAACCGCAGTAACTGCTACGTGATCTGTGACAGCTATAGTAATAAATAGCCGCCCCCGCAATAAGTTATACTATATGTGGAGGGATATCAGTGATGCATTTTGCAGTACGGATAAGTTATTTTTGGCAGTTATTTATAGCCGTTATAAATAACCGTTACCGAAAAATAACTTAACCGCGATAAGTGATACCGGAAACTAACTGTTTGGCACATCCCTAGTCGTCAACGCCTTTGGTAAACAGTTGTGGGACGACCGGCTGCGAAGACACAAGGCCTCTCCCCAACTTTCTTCTGCTTTTGTCTACGCAGGGCCGCAGGCTGAAGTGACGAGCTGGGACATCCCTTTCCGGGAAGTCCAGCCGCTCTACCTGGCCCGGTCCGACAGACTCTTTGAAACCGCCTCGGCACCATAAAATTCACGCCTACGCGTCCCTTCTCAGAAAACAATTCGCCAATTCGGAGGAAAAAAAAAGTTTGAACAGGCGTCGCCATGCGTTTCATTGACAACGTGTAGCCTAGCTTGATCGTGGGCCAAATCACTTTTTGGGTGTTTGACTGTTCATTCGAGAAACCAGCGGTTTTTTCCGAAATACTCCAGGAAAAACTTTTAAGTTCAGGACTATCCATGTATCTTCATTTGTCTTTTTTCAAAGGAAAATACAAATGTTATCAATAGACATTACGTCGTGGGGTGTGCCTGACTGTAATTTCTAGGTTAGGGATTATTAATTAATAATACTCTGTCGTTAGTCACAATTTGTTTTTAATTTTGAGGTTGCTGCCCAACGCGTTTCAGAGTTACAACTCCGATTTCAAGGACTTAATAGATAGACTGCGTGTTACATCTGCTTCAGTTCTTAACCTAACAGTGACAGAGCGACGCGATTGTTAGCTATAACGAGATAAACTATATCTCACACGGGATTAATGAGATAAAGCAGGAGAAAAGATAGAAGTAAAGTTACTAAACATATTGCTTGTGTTTGACCACAAGGCTTTCGTTTTCTGCATTGTTCAAAAACTTCCACAAAATACTTAATTATTGAAAATATTTAACATGTATATTACAGTACTACATGAATCAAATGATATGTATTAACCTCTGTCTCTCTCTTCTCCCTCCATTCGACACAGCCCCTAGGACTTACTCACTGCCACTTTGCAGGCAATTTCGTCTGTTGTTGTTGTTGTTTTTGTGGTCTTCAGTCCTAAGACTGGTCTGATGCAGCACTCCGTGCTACTCTATCCCGTGCAAGCCTCTTCATCCGCGAATAACTACTGCAATCTACATACTTCTCAATTTGGTTACAGTGTTCATCTCTTGGTCTCTCTCTACGATTTTTGCCCTCAACACTTCCCTCCAATACTAAACTGGTTCCCCCTTGATGCCTTAGAATGTGTCCTACGAACAGATCCCTTCTTCTAGTCAGGTTGTGCCATTAGTTAGTCTTCTTATTAATTCTGTTCAGTACCTCCTCATCACTTACGTGATCTACCCATCTAATCTTCAGCATTCTTCTGTAACATCACAAAAAAAACCACTTTTAGAAAAGACTTCCTAACGTTTAAATCTATATTCGATGTTAACAAAATTCTCTTCTTCAGAAACGCTTTTTATTTTGCCATTGCCAGTCTACATTTTATATCCTCTCTTCTTCAGCCTTCATCAGTTATTTCGCTGCCCAAATAACAAAGCTCATCGACTACTTTAAGTGTCTCTTTTCCTAATCTAATTCCCTCAGCATTGCCTAATTTAGTTTCGACAACATTACAGTCTCCTTGTTTTGCTTTTGTTGACATTCATCTTATATATCCTCTTTTCAAGACACAGTCCATTCCGTTCAACTGCTGTCCGAAGCCCTTTTCCGTCTCTGACTTAATTAACAATGTCATCGACCAACTTCTAAGTTTTTATTACTTGTCTCTGAACTTGAATTCAAATTTATTTAAAATAAATTTCATTCTGAAACTTCCTGGCGGATTAAAACTGTGTGCCCCGCCGAGACTCGAACTCGGGACCTTTGCCTTTCGCGGGCAAGTGCTCTACCATCTGAGCTACCGACGCACGACTCACGCCCCGTACTCACAGCTTTACTTCTGCCATCTCGTCTCCTACCTTCCAAACTTTACAGAAGCTCTCCTGCGAACCTTGCAGAACTAGCGCTCCTGAAAGAAAGGATACTGCGGAGACATGGCTTAGCCACAGCCTGGGGGATGTTTCCAGAATGAGATTTTCACTCTGCAGCGGAGTGTGTGCTGATATGAAACTTCCTGGCAAATTAAAACTGTGTGCCCGACCGAGACTCGAACTCGGGACCTGTAAAGTTTGGAAGGTAGGATGAGAGGTGGCATGAGCCCCCTCTCATATTTCTATCTTACGATTTTCGTCTCTAATTGCATGCGGTGAAAAGTTGCTATTCTTTCACACGTGGACTTCCCATGCAGCGTCTCTCGTCACCCAGGTGGTCCGGTGACAGGCGGGCTCTGCGGATCTCGAGAGGGTTAAGCCGACGAGTGTGAGGGAGTCGAGTGAATGCTTTCCAGACGTCGACATTGTCAAGAGACACGCCCCTCTAATTGCATGCGGTGACAAGTTGCTATTCCTTCACACGTGGACTTCCCACGCAGCGTCTCTCGTCACCCAGGTGGTCCGGTGACAGGCGGGCTCTGCGGATCTCGAGAGGGTTAAGCCGACGAGTGTGAGGGAGTCGAGTGAATGCTTTCCAGACGCCGACATTGTCTAGAGACACGCCCCTCTAATTGCATGCGGTGACAAGTTGCTATTCCTTCACACGTGGACTTCCCACACAGCGTCTCTCGTCACCCAGGTGGTCCGGTGACAGGTGGGCTCTGCGGATCTCGAGAGGGTTAAGCCGACGAGTGTGAGGGAGTCGAGTGAATGCTTTCCAGACGCCGACATTGTCAAGAGACACGCCCACAGGGGCCTGAAGTAGCGGCTGGGCTAGAGGTTCCGTTACTTCGCAGAAACTTAGCGAAAACACTTTCTGGCGGGCTACCAGCGAGGCGTGGGAATGACTTGGAAACCCAGGCAGTTGTGGCGGGAAAATTCCCGCGCTTTCCGAAAAATAGTAACTGTGATTGGCTTGCTCAGGGCATAGCTCCGTGACGTAGCAAAATCAGCGCAGAAATTGGCGCCAAGAATCTCCATTGGTGGAATGGTAGTGCTCCGGCCATAGAGTGGAATTTTCCGCCTGTTTTCGAGTTGCTGATTGGAACGTTTAACCACGGCCACTGTCGTGGGGGCGGGAATGTTGTGTGTTCGGCCTGTACGGGTGCTCTTGTGTGTAGTCGTCTCTCACTTTTCGGTGGAAGTAGGTTACAAGACTGAGCTCTCGCTGCTCGGGTCAGCCTGCCTTCTGTGGGCTGCCTAATATACTTTTATTTAATTGTAACTGTTTGACGAAGTTGCTGAAGTTTCGACTTCAACGTAACTTTCCGTGTACAGTTGGCAATTGAGCGTTCTGTGTACAAGAGGCCTATGTTGTCTGTCTTGAGCAGTTTTGGCTAATGTTGACTGTATTGGAGTTACTGGGTGACTTCGCTTGTTAAAATCAATCACTGTACCGTCAGTGATTGTGTGGCGAGCGTTCTTCGTCTCCCTCAGAGGCGCATTTGTATTGCTAGGAAGTCTTTAGTCTGGAACAACCAGGCCAGGATAATTTGTTTCGGGCTATACTCGCGACGTTATCATCACCATGACGGGCCGTCGAAGCAACCAGCCATCGCCTCCGGTACGCCAAATCGTGTTCTTGCAGTTAAGAAGACAGATTGGTAATGTATGTCCGCAGCACCGGCAGACAGGGATTTTCCTAGGTGATAATCAGAGCTCAGCAGAGTGTGCCTGTTCGTCTTTTTCTGACTTTGTTCTGTCTCGGGTAGCAGCAATTAATGTTGGGTTGGCTATGTGTTTTCTCTTAAGATTTGAGTTGCAAGGAATTGGCTCCACATACCACTTCATCATAATCCTCACAATCTAGTTTAGGCACAACTTCACATTCACAGCGTTTGTTTGAGTATCCAATTTGAGCCAATTTGATGTATTGTAAATGTTTCATGTGTTTTTGTTTATTATTTTGTGTTTAGTCTTAATAAATCATATTGTTATTTTGGACAGAACTTTCATTCTGTTAATCGGTAGAGCTACCCTATCATTCCTCACTATGTTAATGAAACCTTCGTTTACTGAACTTATTTATCAAATTAAATGATTGCAGGTGCCAAACTCTCTTCTGCTCCACTGGCAGGGTTGATTAGAGTCAGTACGCGTTTTTTTTTTAATCCTTGTGCAACAGCAAAAGTCGGAGTTAGAATAGGGGGGGCTTAGAGCATATGTAGATTCTAGAAGAATTTAGGGTCAAATACACTGCTAGCCCCAGCACCTCGCATAAAATGGCGAACCTGCCAGGATCTTTCCTGTGAATCACTGATAAGCCAACCGGATTCTTAGTAGGAACATTCAATTTTTTTTCTCTATTTTTTTTAATGAGTAATACCCAACTTGTTTTTCTTGTAGTTCCGTGATTAGTTTTAAGTAGCGGCGCATGTTTACTGTTTTTGTTTTCAGCGAATATATTTGTTTGTTTGTTCATTGTTTTATATGTTTCTTTGATGTGGTGTCCGTACCACTTCACACTTTGTCGGGTTTGTGTGCAGTTTCTGTGCATTTAATTACAGCTTTGGAACGGCATTGTTGAAATTTTGTGTCTATGTCGAAGAATATATGGAGTAGATTTTTATTGTGCATTTTAGATAAAATTGTTTTTCATGAATGATCACGAGAAGTAAGGCACGACTATTATCGAGCGAAGTTAAAACAAAAGAGGATTTCATAATGGATAAGGGGCAGTTTACTGATGGGGATAGGTTCGGAGATGAGATGGGCACATTTTTAGCAGGACAGGACGACAGGGTCATTGATGAGGAAGGTGATTTGGACGTGATCTTAGAGCAACGTCGCCGCCGTGATTATGATAGTGAGGTAGAGGATGAAACAGAGACAGGCACACAGGTCGAGACGGTAGCAGAAGTTTATAATCAAACGAACGAGAGCAGACAGGGACCAGCTCGGTCACGTCAGAGCTCTAGCGCCCATGCGTCCAGAGTTACATCGCCCATAGGTAACGAGGATCAAAAAGATGACATAAACCCAATACTGAGCTTCCCACGTTCAATGAAAGAAGAAGCTGACGAACAACGCAAGAAGAAGAAGGAAGAAGCTGAGAAACAACGTAAGAAGGAGAAAGAAGAAGCTGACGAACAGTGTAAGAAGGACACTGAGGCAATAATTTCGCATATAGGGGAAATTCGTGGGGAATTATTAACAATAAAGAAAGAATGTGGAGAAGCAAAACAAATGTCAATGGTAGCACAAAAAGTAGCAGGCCTAGCCAAAACTGCAGCAACAGGGGCAATGAAAATCGCAAGAGTAACTTCTCAACTCGCAGGGCGCTTGCGACGTGCGACACAAGTCCACTCAAAATCTCTAGCGGCCTTAAAGACTCAAGGTAATATTGCGGTTACGAACATCACGAAACGAATGAAAGAAGTAGAGAGTTGGATAGCAAAACTAGAGCGAAACGGGCACACGAGCACTGCGCGTTCGGATACCAATGATGGAGTACACAGGATTGTGTCTCCGAGGAAAAGCCCGCCGTGCTCTAGCCCAGTGACAGCGTGCGGAACGAACAATGCACACGCAGAAACAGCGAGTAAAAGCTCCAATAATTGCAGCCCACTTAGAAGAGTGAATGCTGAATGCCACTTCCACTGTGATACAGACGTAGCACATCACAGTTATCAGCAAGATAGATCAGGACACTCAGCAGACGTGCAAGTATCGGAAACGAGTGACAACACCAGTGCGAGGATCGGACAGAATTTTGATCACCATCACTTCCTGTCGATACTAAAACTCCAGAAATTCAAAGATAATGGGGTGTCGATGCATCCGAAGAGCTGGGTGATGCAATTTACAAATTCATTACCGTCGTCATGGCCAACCCAGGCCAAATTAGAATTCATGTGTGGACACATTGAAGGCCAAGCCGCGGAAAAGATGCGGGGCGTGGCAGCGACGTGTCGGACTTATTAGGAATTTGTTGGTGCATTCCTGCGAACCTACTGGTCAAAGGAAACGCAAGACAGGATTAAAGAGGAAATAATATTTGTCCTGAACTGGAAGTGTCCGGGCATAGGAGTGCAACCAAATTTTTTGATGATTTAATCAAGAAGAATCAGCTTTTAGATAGTCCATATAGCAACGGAGAAATCATTAAATTTTGCTTTTCCAAATTGCCAGTTAGGTATCAACAGACACTTGTCGGGAAGTGTGGATCTGACATAGATGCATTCAAGAGTCTACTGCGCGAACTCGAAGTAGTCTTCGATAAACAAGACGCAAAGGACAGGAAGAAGGCGCAAAATAACAAATACCACGGGCCAGCAAGGGAAGACGACAACAGATTGCATAATCGCACTGGTCAGTTAGGAAACCAGGGTTACGGAAATCAAGGTTACGCTATTCAAGGTTATGGAAACCAGAGACACGGAAACCAGAACGTCAGGGAACAGGGTCAATCTAGACAAGCAAACTGGGACAGGAGGAATGACGAACGGCAAAGCGACCGTAATTGGAGAGAGCTAAATCAAGGGCAACAGGAGAACCAGGAAATTGAAATTAGACCTCCAAATCCTAATGCACGTCAGAGGAGGAGGAGTCTAAGAAGGGATTGACGCTAGTCCATAGGACTCCACCACTTCTCTCACACAAAGAGGTTCGTGGAGTAATAGTAGTTTAAATGGTGTACATAGTAGAATAGGTAAACATATGAACCTTTCTTTGGGGAACAATAATCGTTGCATTAATAGATTAAGATTGTTAAACTATTAACATGGCGTTATCTCACATAAGAATTTACTGCTGCTTTCCTTTTTTTGTTTATGTTCGCGACTTACAATGTTGATGGAGTAGGAGGCACTATCATTCCATGAGCAATGTTTTTGTCCTTTCCTGTCTCGTATCGATGTTGAGGGATATTGATGAATGAGGAGATGTCGCACAAACGGGCGCATACAAGAACGTGCTCCTAGAAGCGTTCTGGGATGTCGTGATACGCTCCATAGCGGCCACAACCAGTTCGTGAGTCGTTCATACCATTGCTTGCAGGCACGCGTCAGTGCATTGCAGGATTGTAGTATATTGCGTGATTTCGAGGATGAATATGGGCAGTATAGTTTTTGCAGAGCTGCGCCAGCATCGTTGTCTTGCAAGTCGTGGTGAACCTGTGAGCGTTTGACTCCAATGGTGCCCTAGACGATAGAAATGCGGGCATAAAACCTACCATGCCAATGTGCTGGTTGGGGATTTAGCATGCTGCTCGTGACTGTCACAGATGAATAACCAAGGAATTATACTTAGAGATTCGTGACATACTGTGCAGCTGGCGTGTGTTGGGCGACTGAATCCGCAACAGGAACCAGTCCTGGCTTGGTCATATTACATTGTCTCTGGAAAAGTGTGCTTTGGTCGCGAAAACCGGATCACATAAAAAAAAGGAGTTGCAACTATAAATTTATTGTCTTGTATAGCCATGGCTAACCCAGTCTCCGGAGTTTCAGTGAGGCGTAGTGAAAACTTGGAGGCCCTGTCGTACGGCGCGCACATCACTGTCGTCAATAGCGGCGAGCAGCGAGACATCTCAACGTAACAGGAATTATGTAAGAGTATTGTATAAGGTAAACAAAAAAAATATAAATAAATAAATTAAAAAAATGGTACGATATACTAGGATAAGTTAAACCGCAGGATTTAACAATAACTAGATTAATATTATTGGGGTTTTCTACCACAAGTAGGAATGTTTGGAGCGCGCCTGATGAGATGTTATTTTTCAGGTCATCAAATCACAGACCCGAGATGGAGGGACGACCGGCGAGCGAATGTAGAATAGTTGCATGTTCTTTATAGCTCAGTAAAACTTCAGCCTGCATAATAACATAATTTATTCAGAAGACATAGAATGTAGATCGTTGGCATATGGTAGTTAATTCTTGAGCATGTCTACTGTCGATCTATATAAGTAATAGTAATATTGGTGCGGGCCCGCACATTTAGTTGTTCATCCATTACATAGCATCAGTTATCACACACCATGTACAATACTGAGATCGGTCTCTACACAAATATCAAAATAAATTATTTCCATGTCTAGATTAGATGCACCAAGATTTTGTTATAATGATAGCTAGAGACAAATAACTATAAAATTAAAATTAGAGTGCCTGAAATGACAGACCATCAATGTATCGTTATGTAAATTTATTATAACATAGAAGGTCATGGGGAAAAGTTAGGCATAAGATTTTTGTAAGAATTGTGCAGATGACGGGGATCGTGGCAATGCAGAGGCCAGCCGGAGCAAAAACAAGAGGTCATCGGCTACCTGCAAGAAGAGAGCGTCAGCGCGCCACCTGACGTGAAGGGTGCGAGAGCATCCGGTTCTACAAGCTGTCAGTCACCGGGCCGTATACCTGAGGGATTAGGCGGCAGACAGCCCTCGCCGGGCCACAAGCAAAAATGAGGCTGGCCGTTGACTCTGACACGCGATCCACACGCGACATTCTGCTAGCTCTCCGGACGCGGCAGCCGTTTGGGGGGATTCCCTGCGGCAGACCACGTTGTCGTGAGCACACGAAGAAGATCACATATCGTGTCAGAACCTGCGCCTCATGTGCCTCAGGACAGAAAGGGACGCTATATACTCACCTGTTTGGGTTTTTACAACTCACTAGCATTGGCCGATCTGCATACACAAAGCAGTATCGTGCCACACTAACAAATGAATGGTCTCATTTCTAACTTCTCCTCTCTATTAGAGAGCAGTTTTAGCAATCGTCGCTCCTAGTTCAATCCTGTATGGATGACCTCACACATTTGTGGAGTCACTCCACGTACCGTCATCCCTCGTCGGACTGCAATATTGGGAAACGTAAAGTACTGTCCAGCGAGAGAAGAGACCTAGACTAGTGATGTATCCCAACAAGTAGACCTCAGAGACAATTAATCGACGTGAGGAGAGCCTATCACTGTGTCTTCCTACCGTACAGCCGTGATCATATGCGTGGGTCTTGGTGCAATCTCAACAGAGTACTGTAGATGCTCCAGCACACCCTATTGCCATTGCAACAACGTAGCAACAACACCCGACGTTTAGCCCTATGTGATGTCAGTACTGTGGAATTTGTGAAGTGCTTCGAATATTTCTAACAATGTGATTTAGTGCCTCATTCTCAGCACAGTTGTGAACATTGTGCAATGTGCACGCACAACTTGATGGCCCATGAACCTTGTTTTTTTTCTTAAATTTCTTTCTCTAGTGTTGTTTTTGTAATGTATGTTATACCTTGTGTGTGTTTGTGTTTTACACTGTAATTCTTATTACAAATTACTGTATTGTTCTCCACACCATGTTTTTTTTTGTATTTTGTATTTATTGTTGTGTGTATGCAAACAGTGTGCCTGAAGTCCACATAAACTGAAGCAGATACCACCATTGTCATTGTGAATGGACCATCGGTTCAGGGAACATTTTGTAAAGATTATTCTTGCTGCATGGAGACTGAATGAATCGGAGGTTGTAACTAGATTCTGAAAGCTCACGAAGAGATTGTTAACTTAAATAGTATCGTGTGAGTGAGTTCAGGTTAGTTTCATGATTCAAATTGTTGTAAAATCTTGGGCATTTAATTGCGGAGCACTCCAACTCTGATTGTAAAGAATAAACTGCTCCATATTTGCCTCACATGCCCGGGCCATATTGAGAGCGAGAATGTCTGTGTGAATCGGTGTTTGGAAGGGGCTCCCTGGGTATGGATGTGTGATGTGAGTGTTATTGTTCCATATTAAGAAGGTGAAGTTGGCTACATCATAAATAATCCTCCCTCTATGAGCTGCATTTCTCAGTTGCAATGATTTTTTTATAGAGAGCGGCATGTGGAGTCAGTTTGTAGGACTGTACTTGGGCGATTGCCTCACTACCTTGCTCCTAAGTGAGCCAACCGCTCACCAACTACAATCTAAAATGGCGTAGGGGCTATGAGAGGTGGCATGAGCCCCCTCTCATATTTCTATCTTACGATTTTCGTCTCTAATTGCATGCAGTGATAAGTTGCTATTCCTTCACACGCAGACTTCCCACGCAGCGTCTCTCGTCACCCAGGTGGTCCGGTGACAGGCGGGCTCTGCGGATCTCGAGAGGGTTAAGCCGACGAGTGTGAGGGAGTCGAGTGAATGCTTTCCAGACGCCGACATTGTCAAGAGACACGCCCCTCTAATTGCATGCGGTGACAAGTTGCTATTCCTTCACACGTGGACTTCCCACACAGCGTCTCTCGTCACCCAGGTGGTCCGGTGACAGGCGGGCTCTGCGGATCTCGAGAGGGTTAAGCCGACGAGTGTGAGGGAGTCGAGTGAATGCTTTCCAGACGCCGACATTGTCAAGAGACACGCCCGCAGGGGCCTGAAGTAGCGGCTGGGCTAGAGGTTCCGTTACTTCGCAGAAACTTAGCGAAAACACTTTCTGGCGGGCTACCAGTGAGGCGTGGGAATGACTTGGAAACCCAGGCAGTTGTGGCGGGAAAATTCCCGCGCTTTCCGAAAAATAGTAACTGTGATTGGCTTGCTCAGGGCATAGCTCCGTGACGTAGCAAAATCAGCGCAGAAATTGGCGCCAAGAATCTCCATTGGTGGAATGGTAGTGCTCCGGCAATAGAGTGGAATTTTCCGCCTGTTTTCGAGTTGCTGATTGGAACGTTTAACCACGGCCACTGTCGTGGGGGCGGGAATGTTGTGTGTTCGGCCAGTACGGGTGCTCTTGTGTGTAGTCGTCTCTCGCCTTTCGGTGGAAGTAGGTTACAAGACTGAGCTCTCGCTGCTCGGGTCAGCCTGCCTTCCGTGGGCTGCCTAATATACTTTTATTTAATTGTAACTGTTTGACGAAGTTGCTGAAGTTTCGACTTCAACGTAACTTTCCGTGTACAGTTGGCAATTGAGCGTTCTGTGTACAAGAGGCCTATGTTGTCTGTCTTGAGCAGTTTTGGCTAATGTTGACTGTATCGGAGTTACTGGGTGACTTCGCTTGTTAAAATCAATCACTGTACCGTCAGTGATTGTGTGGGGAGCTTTCTTCGTCTCCCTCAGAGGCGCATTTGTATTGCTAGGAAGTCTTTAGTCTGGAACAACCAGGCCAGGATAATTTGTTTCGGGCTATACTCGCGACGTTATCATCACCATGACGGGCCGTCGGAGCAACCAGCCATCGCCTCCGGTACGCCAAATCGTGTTCTTGCAGTTAAGAAGACAGATTGGTAATGTATGTCCACAGCACCGGCAGACAGGGATTTTCCTAGGTGATAATCAGAGCTCAGCAGAGTGTGCCTGTTCGTCTTTTTCTAACTTTGTTCTGTCTCGGGTAGCAGCAATTAATGTTGGGTTGGCTATGTGTTTTCTCTTAAGATATGAGTTGCAAGGAATTGGCTCCACATACCACTTCGTCATAATCCTCACAATCTAGTTTAGGCACAACTTCACATTCACAGCGTTTGTTTGAGTATCCAATTTGAGCCAATTTGATGTATTGTAAATGTTTCATGTGTTTTTGTTTATTATTTTGTGTTGTCTTAATAAATCATATTGTTATTTTGGACAGAACTTTCATTCTGTTAATCGGTAGAGCAACCCTATCATTCCTCACTATGTTAATGAAACCTTCGTTTATTGAACTTATGTATCAAATTAAATTATTGGAGGAACACTGTAATACCAAACGAAATATTTATAGTAAGAGAAAATATGAATATAACCTGGAAGAAGACACTGTAGATCAATTAAATCCGTGCTGTCCAACATGATTGTCCTACATATCTAAGCAGTGTAGCCGTCTACACACACACTATGGCGAAATAAATAAAATAATTAAATTTATTGGTTTTTTGAAAAGAGGAAAAATTACGGACATGGAACTGTAACTTTAGAATTTTGAAGTGCTTTTTTTACGGACTGTATTGACCGGCTTGAATGCGGACAAATTCAGTGGTGCGTGAAATATGCCTGTAATATAATTTACCATTCCGATTAATTACATTTTTGAATTCTACGTCATTGTTGATTTATTCAGAGTTCTCACTTTAGACGTAAAATTCTTCTTTCTGCCACAGTATTAATTCATTAGTCGCCATCGGTGTTCTTCTCTTTGTTGATCGTGTGTATCTTCCTGAGTCGGCATCGGTTCACTTCACGAAGACGGTGGAACCCAAGGAAATACAATGCTACGTCACTTTAAATAATTCTCGTAAAACTTAGATACTTCTCACTATTTTTTATTCACAACACAAAAGACTTGCTGTGCTCGTCGCACAACCATAATTACTAACTATATGGCTGCCTTTCCGCACACTCCAAAAATTACGTCCATCCTCCACAAGGCAACAATCTAAAGTGTCCCTTAGCTCCTTGGAGTATGAAACAAAAGAGAATCCAATGTGAACATTACAAAGATTATAATCTACATGCCTCTCAATTTAATCTTTGGCGCAGCTTTTAAGGTATTGTATGTCTCTGCGTCGGAATGTGTCATTACAACTGCCCCCCTACTGTATACTGTCACTAGAAAATTTTATTTGGTTGACGGGATACAGTAGTCAACCTTGCAATTGATAGGTTTGGGGGTCATTTATTTACAAACTTCATTTTTATTGTCTCATTTTCATGGTACTGCGAATTCTTTGGTATTACTGAGTGTGTGTCAGTTTTTTGGTATACTTATGCTAATATTTACAAACCTTAATCCTAATATACAAAGTTTTGGTTAATACTGGGAAAACGACATCATGTGGTAAAGTTTGTACAATGAAATATACAATGAATACAACGTTATTTACAAATGTTTCCTTCCTCATCAGGGGTGAAAATAAAGTCCTTGTATTGCTTTCTGTATTTATTCTGGGGCGACGAGCTTTGTTCGCTAGCCCCAGTGTTGACTATGGGCGGGTGATACGTGCGCCTGATTGTTTGGTCCTCCGTTAGCGGGCGACGTTGGCCGAATGCGCGCGCCAGTGCAGAGAATATACACCGACTTGCGGGTACCGTCAAGACTTCCGAACCTCAGTATGCGTGTGCTTTTAGTAGTTCCTTCCAGTACTTAGACTGGATACGACGAGGTACATTGGAATATGTGCCCCGAAAAACACACCACACTATGTGCGAGGCGGAGGACGATCCCGTCAATGCAGCACCAGGTAAGAAGCGTACCATGTCAAACTTGTTTGGTATTGTCTTTTCTTATTGTGACGCCATGGGTCGTTTGACGATACGAGCTTCAATTTTCGATGTCACTTGTTTAGGCTCGCTGACACTTGCAACGTAGCACTACTTTGCACAATTTTAATTTCTACACACACCACTTTAACCGAGAGTATTGCGATCGAAACTTTCTTTTTCACTACACTTTTTTCTTCGCATTAACCCCTTTTACCTATTGTACCAAGATTCATTCCCCTCAATACTTCTGGTCAATGTACATAAATATTCAGAAATTTGTAAGTCACGGGACTTGGCATGAAATACAAAGTACATCACATACAATGGAATAACATATAACACATACAATACATTGGTTACATTAATTACAGGAAAAAAGTATCGACGAAAATTGAAAATTTTTTGACCACTCGTAGTGCCTTCTTCGTCTTGGATTTTACTGACACACACACCTTTTTCCATTAATCTGTTAGAAGGAACAAGTCCTTTGTTTTCCTTCTTGAACTCGAGTATAAGTTAAGGTTTACCTCCGTTACGTATTCTTCATACGCAACGACATGCATCAGCATGCAGAGAATACACCTGTAGCCGCTCCACTGAAGCTTGGGAAGGGAATTTTCTACCTTCTACTTAGGGTAGTGGCAACGACTACGTGTATGCTACGGTTTTTACGTATAAAATCTGAAAATGCACGAAATAATCATTTATATGCAGCATAACCCTAATATGTACAGTGTTTTGGACGTAAGCACAATTCTGGTGTGCTTGTAAATCATTAACCCTAATAAAACTTCCTACATTAACATGGACATATAAACATAAAATTTTGAAGTTCAGGGTGTAACTACTATTACTATGTACAGTGTTTTATAATAGCGGCACGCCCTTGTGTGCGTGTATCATCTTCAATTTAAGTGCGCTTATAGGCGTCTTGTGTTATCATGGGAGAAAAAATACAGACATTTTAATACATCGGTTGTCATGAAAATCTATGTACACGAATAATCCGACTTTCATAGCTTCAGTGCAGCATTTTATAGACGATTCCTTTGCTTACAGGTCGTCCATCACACTACTTACCTGTTTCTCGTACAGCGGCGATATCATTTTCATTCTTTGTGACCGTAAATCGTTATATGTATGAAAGATATAATTTTGACATGATTTATCATTTCATATTTGAAGTGTGTAAAGTAATTCATACCTTCCTTCTGCATACATGAGTGAAGAATCGCTAATGATGCACTGGGTATCAGGTTTTTCGTATTTTCTCGTAAACTCGTAGAGTCTTACGGTTTTAATTAAGTTATTTCTTGACGTTAGGTATACACGTTTATACGAGATTGTCTTAGAGTTTAATTTTCCTTATACACTTCTATGTTGTTTAGGTTCCGCACATGTACAGAGCTTCTGTCGCCTTTCGCACATTCATACATACGTTTATACACACAAAAATATCTACCACTATAATATACACTTTGCTGGTGGGGCCCTTTTTCGGTACCCTGCACCATTCCCTCAATATTCTAAAATAATTCAGGGTGTGCTGAGCATCGTCCCCTCATACTAATAATACTTACAACTAAATATTTCTTCTTACATACATAACTGCCTTGCGGTCCATTAATGCGCAATCATTCCATATTTTCCTCCTTTACATTTTAGCTTTCGTACATGTAACCTCGTGTAGTTGTTGTTGTTGTGGTCTTCAGTCCTGAGACTGGTTTGATGCAGCTCTCCATGCTACTCTATCCTGTGCAAGCTTTTTCATCTCCCAGTACCTACTGCAACCTACATCCTTCTGAATCTGCTTAGTGTATTCATCTCTTGGTCTCCCTCTACGATTTTTACCCTCCACGCTGCCCTCCAATACTAAATTGGTGATCCCTTGATGCCTCAGAACATGTCCTACCAACCGATCCCTTCTTCTGGTCAAGTTGTGCCACAAACTTCTCTTCTCCCCAATCCTATTCAATACTTCCTCATTAGTTATGTGATCTACCCATCTAATCTTCAGCATTCTTCTGTGGCACCACATTTCGAAAGCTTCTATTCTCTTCTTGTCCAAACTATTTATCGTCCATGTTTCACTTCCATACATGGCTACACTCCATACGAATACTTTCAGAAATGACTTCCTGACACTTAAATCTATACTGGATGTTAACAAATTTCTCTTCTATAGCTTGTATATTCTACAAAGTTGTTTGCTGAGTGCTTTAGGTGTTTCCTAACGTTAATGTGTCTCTCTCTCTCTCTCTCTCTCTCTATAAACCCTAGGTATTTGTTTTTGGGGCGTTTCAGTTCGTTACTCACGTTGCATAGATCTGTTTATTATTTTCCTATTTTAAAGCTTGTGTCATTCTCTTCCTTAGTCACAAAAATTAACGCGTTTGCCTTGTTGTTCATTCTGAAAATCGCTCGCTACTGTGTAATGTAAATGTATGCGTTATCTCTTTTCTTTCTTCTTTGCTGCTTTTTCCCTATATGTAATTGTGTGTTGTTCTCGTGTACATAGCCTTTCTTCTGGTTATATATCTCCATTATTTTTTTTTCTATTGAGCTATTTTCTTTGTCCTTCCGTACAAGCTAAGATTTTACTCAATATAATATAATATTACAATACCGTCCATGACCGGTATGTGCTTGTATGTTCACTTTTGTTACGTAATACCAGCTTATAATTAAATTTTCTAAGCTACTATTTACAAGACTTGTGTACCCTTTTCTTTCTTGTTTTTGAATGACTTTTGTCTCTGTGTCTCATAGTAAGCATGGTCTCAAAACTTTTAAACGTTCTGCGCATGCGCGCTTACGTACCACGACTGGACTGTAGGGGAAAACTCTGCATTGTTGGTGAAAATTATTCGTGATAGCCGCCATCGTGTAATATGAGTCACGTGTCGTCTGGACTCGACCGCGCATGCGCCTTCGCTTTTGTATACACTCAGCTGATCGGACAGGGAAGGGGGAAGATTTCTCCCCGGCTCGCTGCCTACAGCGCGGCCAATGACCTCGTCTTAATATGCAGCTATCGCGTGCTCATGAGCTGAGCGTTGGATTGCAACTTTGACGCGTGGTTTGTTGCTCGTCGCAAGCGAACAAACTCTGACCTTCGCGCTAATTTGTCTTTGTTCCTCTCTCTTAAATAACTGAGTTAGACTACAAAAGTACCGTATGGTTTATTTTATAGTGTTAAGACTCACAGTAACACATGTTTCATTAAGTGTGGTTAACTATGCGTTGTTTAGCTGGCATATGCCCCCAGTTGATTACTAGTTTCGATGTTTAACTGAAATTTCAGTTATGTTTTCTAGTTTAATGCATGTTTTTCACTAACTGACTGTCTTTTTCAATGTACACCGGACTTAAAGGACTTTTTTTTTTTTCGTGTCGCAAGTTTCTTAGGTTAATGACAGCAATTTTACTATGTGATCCAAGGTTGTATAATTTCAATTTTGCTAAAATAATATATAACCTTTAATGAAAAAATTCCTTGATATCCTTGTGGGGGTATAACCCTTTCATCTTGCCCGTTCATGTGTTACCTAACAGATAACATCCTGGGTGGGGTTTGTCTATTATAATGAAAGGGCCATCATACAACAACTGCCACTTTTTGTTTAATGCCTTAATTTTAGAGGATTTCGGGTGGGTACGTAATAGTACTTCCTGTCCAATGTTAAATTCTGTAACCTTTCTTATCTTTTTGTTGAACTGTTTTTTCCTTATTTCTGCTTGTTCTTCCATCTGTAGTAATACTTGATGTACCTTTTCGTCTAGTGTTATTTCCTTTATGGCTAATTTAGGTAAAGGTTTAGCCCATTCGTCAAGTTCTGTGCCTTGAAACATTAACTCTGTAGGTGTAAAGCCTGTTGAAGTATGAATTAAATTTTTTACAATATGCTGATATGGGGCTATGTATTCTACCCACTTTGTCTGTTTATTTGGTATATAAGTTCTTATAAAGCGATTAAATTCTGTACAATTTCTTTCAATTGGGCTCGATTCGGGGTGAAATTTGGATACCAATATATGTTTTATGTTTTGAGATTCGAGAAATGTTTTCCAATTATTAGTAGTGAAGTTTGTTGCATTATCAGTTAATATAATTTTCGGTTTTCCCACTAGTGGTATGTAGTCTTCTATCATGCGTTTGATTATTGATCCCGACGGTACTGCTTTTATAGCATACATTTTTAAGTACTTTGTGAAGACATCATAAAATGCGATCAGATATCTAACTCCTCCCCTAGCTCGTGGATATGGTCCTGCTGCGTCCACGGAATCTAGTTCTCTTGGTCTAGTTGGAATGATAGGGTGTAATACGTCCAAACAAGATCTATTAAGATATTTAACCTTCTGACATATTGTACACTTTTTTATTATTTGTTCAATCCTGCGTCTGAGGTTCGGGAAGTAACAATACGTTGATGTTTTCGCTGTACATTTTGATACCCCATAGTGTCCCCATACTCTATGTGTGTGTCTTATCAAATTGTCTATGAATTCTTCCGGGATGCAGACACACCAGGTGTTGGATTGTAGATTGCGCCTGTAGAAAAGAACATCGTTTGACATTGTGTAATATTGTTTCAGTGTACTATTGTCATCTGCCTGCAGTTTTTGTATAACTTGTCTCCATCTATTGTCTTCCTTTTGTAGTTTGCTCATGTCTTTACACATCTTTCTGTAATATGGTTGAAATGTGCCATCATGCATCATAAAAACTCTAAAATCGGAAGTCTGTTCGATCAATTCATTGAACTCGCTGAAGCCTTGTGGCAAACGCGATAATGCGTCGGCAATTACATTCTGTTCTTCCTTGATATAAATTATCTCGAAATCAAATTCCTGGAGGAATAAACACCAACGTGCAATCCGTTTGTGCAACAATTTACATGTGAGTAAAAACGATAATGCTTGATGGCCACAAAACACTCGTGTATGCCTTCCCCAGAGATAGTATTGGAACTTGCGGAAAGCCCACACTACAGCTAACGCTTCAAGATCAGTTGCCGAATAGGCTCTTTCACATTCCGTTAACGTTCTACTGGCAAAACTAATTACGTTTACTTTCTGTTCTCCATTATCATTTACTAATTGGAACAGACAAGAGCCTAATCCCTGACATGATGCGTCCGTGCTCAAACAAAAGTTGTAGTTCATGTTAGGATAGTTCAAAATGGGTACGTTTATGAGTGCCTGTTTGATTTTTACGAAATCTTCCTCACATTTTTCTATCCACAACCACGTGTGGTTTTCCTTAAAAGGTTTAGTAGCGAATCACTGTTCAGTAACTGTTTGGGCACGAATTTTCGAAAAAATGACGTGAGCCCCAGAAAAGCTTTCAATTGTTTACGTGTTTGTGGTGAGGGGAAATATTTTATGGCATCAAGCTTTTTTGGACCTGGTAAAATTCCGCCTGGTGAAATAATGTGGCCTAAAAATTTTATTCGATCCCTTCCGAATTCGGACTTCTTAAAATTTGCTGTGACGTCATATTCTCGGAACTTTTGGAACACTTTGTGTACCAATTCTACGTGCTCTTGCCAGGTCTCCGTGGCTATCAAGAGATCGTCTACATACAACGTCACTTTGCTAATCAGTTCTGGACCCAATACTCTGTCTAAAGCCTCTATAAACACCCCAGCACTCACGTTGAGTCCAAATGGCAGTACTTGGAATTGATAGCTTCTGCCAGCATGAATGAACGCAGTATATTTTCTGCTATCGCTATGTAGGGCAATTTGCCAATACGAAGCCTTCATGTCAACGGATGTTAAATACTTCACTCCATGAAATTTAAGCAATTGCTCATCTAAGTTCTCCGGCCTAGTGCGTATTGGTACGATGATCTTATTAATTTCCCGCGCATCAAGTACTAATCTGACTGATCCGTAAGGTTTGCTAACAGCTAGGATGGGACTGCAGTACGGTGAATGCGAAGATTCTATCACCTTCCACAGAACCATTCTATCTATTTCTTTGCGAACCGCTTCCTTCTTTGCCCATGGTATCGCATATGATTTATGGCAGTACGTTTTACGTGGGTAGACTTCCATTTTGTATTCATAATTTTTGATTATTGTCGGCTGTTTTCTAAAAATGTCTCGGTATTCATAAATAAGATCTGCTAGTTCATTTTGTTGAGTTTTTGAAAGACAAGTGGATTTTCCTACCTTCTCGTGGGCGGCCTGTTCGTTAATTATTTCCGTGTCTAATTGTTCGGGGTAAGGAATATCTATCAATAACACTTGTGGGTAAACTAATTTTACTTCAGCTTGTTTCTGTAATTGGCCATTACGCTCTATTGTTGACTTTACAAGATTGACCTTCACACTACGACTGCCCACTCGGAAATAGCAAAGTCCACTGCCTATGTCGATGTTTACTTTATGCTGCCGGAAAACTTCCATACCTAAAATACAATTGACGATTAATTTCTCAACGATTAAGAATGTACAGTTTATCGTGACATCGCTAATGGTAACAGGTATTTGCGTCTGCCACTTAATACTTTTTGACTTGTTACCTACAGCAGTCAAGATTTTACAATTTTCCGTTGGCAACACTGGTACTTTTAATGCTTTCCAAACTTCTTTAAATAAACTGTTAGAAATAATATTCGTAGATGCGCCTGTATCTAAAATTACGTTGGTAATTATAGTTCCGATCTTTGCTGTTATTACAGCCTGCACGAGGTCACTTACCTTGTCCGGTGCTTTCATCTCTTCTTCACGTAGATCGTCTTCTACGGTAGCATCCTGATCATATCTTAAAAATAATTGTTTAAGATGTAATGTGTGCTTGTTTGTGCCCCCTGTTGTCAAATCGGTCGGCCGGTGGGGGCTCATTACGACCGTTTGTTGTTTACCGGGGGAGACAACGGCGTTGCTTCAGTACTGTCCGTTACCTCTACAAAGTGTACTGAGTGGTTATTCTGTCGCCAATTAGTTTTCGGACCGCTGCGTGCAACATTTTCTTGCGACCGGCCTTCGCTATTCCTCCTTGGTCTGTCATTCCTATTACTGTAACTATTGTAATTTTCATTTGTGTGCCGTCTTTCATCACGCGAGCCTGACCAATCATTCACGTGATTTCTATCATTTCCATACCGGCGTGGACCGTAATCTGTACTATATCTTCGGTCTTCACGTCTCTGTGGCGCCGAATTCCTCCGATTTCCGTAATTCCAGGTTCCATTATTTGGCCTTGTCGCATACGGATGCCAACTGTGATGGTTTTGTCCATTGCCATTAAAATGATTCCCGTTACCGTTGTTTTGATTGGTTACGGAGTGTTCATTCCGATTACTTGTGCTCGGCTCTTCTTCATATTTTAGATCAATTGAGTCACGCTCGGAAAGAAAGTATTCAAGGTCGTTCTGCGGTATGGTTACCAATTTTTCGCGTATAAGTTCGCGGGTAGTCTGTTTTTCAGAATTTTGAGAACATCTACGTGCGGTATTGGATTGTTCCAATAGCGCGTCTTATTCAAATACTTTCTCAACCCGCCGTTTTTGAGGTTGAACGGTTGTGGATCGAATACCTCACGTCGCAGTCTTTCTTGGACTCCAGCAGACCAATATTTCTCCAAGAAAGCTCGTTAAAATTGTTCGTAGGTGACGCACTGTTCAGCCATGTGGCCCACAAAAGTGCGTCGCCTTGTGTGAATCTATATCTAATCTTCTGTGCCTCAGTCCAGTTTCTTGATAAGACATTTTTAAATGCTCTTACGAATACGACTGGATGAGTTTTTCTGTATTCTGTGGAGAAAACTGGAAACTGTCTATGTTTCAACAGGCTCTCATCGACTAGAATCGTCGAGATGCAAGGCGACACGCCTGCTGCCTGTGGCAGCACCGCGTTTGGCGAATAGCCATTGTTTGCCTGCGCTGGTGCGTGCGCATACGCCGCACTGGGCGCGTGATGTTCTGCGTTATTGACATCGTAATCTGGCACGGGTGAATAAGTGTCAGGCTACCTGTTGCTTGACGTAGGCAGATCATTTGAAACATTTAGTCTACCCGCAATTTCCTTGCGTATTCTGCCCTCGGCTACTTTGATTTCATTACCTAATTTTTCAAAAAGTTTTGTTTCCCGGTCAGTTATTGATTCATTTACAATACCGGTTTCTAAAGTTTCATTTATTTTGATAATGTCCGCTTTGATACGTCCAGTCTCCTGTTTCAGAAGAGCGACTTCTTCGTTAACTTTATTAACTTGGTCAGGTATTTCTTCACATGCGGACTGTACTCTAGTTAAATTTAATTGAATAGCCTGTACGTTGTCATGTATTTCTTTTTGTACCGTTTGTGTTTGATTGCGTGTTTCTACGATTTCTGACAGTTCCTGTTCCTGTTTGTTTGTAAGATCTGACAATTTCTTTTCTAAATCATTTGCCAATACATTGTATACACTATTGACTTTTTTGATGACTTTGTCTTCGATCTTTTGATCGATTTCATTGGTGAGTTTATTTAAGCGTTGACCAAAATGTTTGTGCATATTTTCAAATTTTGTGTTTACACTTGAAAACTGTTGTTGGAACCCAATTTCCATGTTTGACAATTTTGTGTTTGTCGTGTTGTGGCTGATTTCTAGATTCGCCAGTTTTGTGTTCGTTGTGTTGTGGCTGATTTCTAGATTCGACAGTTTTGTGTTCGTTGTGTTGTGACTGATCTTTAAATCAGATAATTGCTCGCTCACGTTTGACATCAGACTATATAATGTCTCAAGCGTAACTGACGAAGCTTGTGTGTTTCTATTTATCCCATTATTGTTTCATTTGCAAGTGGTTCGTTATTGTTAATCCCTGTCGAGTGCAATTGAATTGTATTTACTTCTACATTATGTTGTGTTGAAAAACTAATTGCGTCATCATTTACGTCACTATTGTCAGAATCGGTGACGCGTCCATGAACATTTGCCAAATTAAAATTCTCCGATTCCATTGTGGAGATATTATTTTTATCTGTACTTTACTGTTAATCTAAATCTTTAAATTCTCTCGCAGTTGAATTAATAAAAATATCTCGCGATTGTTATTTGTTGCGCTTCGGAAATTTACAAGATGGCGCACTACGTCTTCTAATTCTGCGATTGTTGAACATAAAAAAGTAATTATCAAAGTGTAATTGTGTGTTGCCACCAACACTACCAGGATTTTAATATGGAAAGGAAAAGGTTCTGCTTTAAGTGGAGCTAAGCCAAGGTGCAGCCCCTGCATGCGTTTGCGCTTTCCTACCTTAATTCCGGCTGAGCTGCGTCACTCACGATTACGTTAGTTTTGTAATTCCTTGTTCCTTCTGCTTATTGTGCCATCCGTTTATACAGTTAATATTGTTTCACTCTATTCGTCATTTTCCATGTGCGTCATGTAACAGAGAAACAGTAATTAGTACAAGTACATTTGTAGTACAACAATCACGTACTTACTCTTTGTTCCAGCAGCACTGTCCGTCAGCGGTCGCCAGTGTGGCGAAATAAATAAAAAAAATTAAATTTATTGGTTTTTTGAAAAGAGGAAAAATTACGGACATGGAACTGTAACTTTAGAATTTTGAAGGGCTTTTTTTACGGTCTGTATTGACCGGCTTGAATGCGGACAAATGCAGTGCTGCGTGAAATATGGCTGTAATATAATTTACCATTCCGATTAATTCCATTTTTGAATTCTACGTCATTGTTGATTTATTCAGAGTTCTCACCTTAGACGTAAAATTCGTCTTTCTGCCACAGTATTAATTCATTAGTCGCCATCGGTGTTCTTCTCTTTGTTGATCGTGTGTATCTTCCTGAGTCGGCATCGGTTCACTTCACGAAGACGGTGGAACCCAAAGAAACACAATGCTACGTCACTTTAAATAACTCTCGTAAAACTTAGATACTTCCCACTATTTTTTATTCACAACACAATAAGACCTGCTGTGCTCGTCGCATAAACCATAATTACTAACTATATGGCTGCCTGGGCTAGTAGAAATCCTTGGGTAACAGAAGAAATATTGAATTTGATTGATGCAAGGAGAAAATATAAAAATGCAGTAAGTGAAACAGGCAAAAAGGAATACAAACGTCTCAAAAATGAGATCGACAGGAAGTGCAAAATGGCTAAGCAGGGATGGCTAGAGGACAAATGTAAGGATGTAGAGGCCTATCTCACTAGGGGTAAGATAGATACCGCCTACAGGAAAATTAAAGAGACCTTTGGAGAAAGGAGAAACACTTGTATGAATATCAAGAGCTCAGATGGAAACCCAGTTCTAAGCAAAGAAGGGAAAGCAGAAAGGTGGAAGGAGTATATAGAGGGTCTATACAAGGGCGATGTACTTGAGGACAATATTATGGAAATGGAAGAGGATGTAGATGAAGATGAAATGGGAGATACGATACTGCGTGAAGAGTTTGACAGAGCACTGAAAGACCTGAGTCGGAACAAGGCCCCCGGAGTAGACAATATTCCATTGGAACTACTGACGGCCGTGGGAGAGCCAGTCCTGAGAAAACTCTACCATCTGGTGAGCAAGATGTATGAAACAGGCGAAATACCCTCAGACTTCAAGAAGAATATAATAATTCCAATCCCAAAGAAAGCAGGTGTTGACAGATGTGAAAATTACCGAACTATCAGCTTGATAAGTCACAGCTGCAAAATACTAACACGAATTCTTTACAGACGAATGGAAAAACTAGTAGAAGCCAACCTCGGGGAAGATCAGTTTGGATTCTGTAGAAACACTGGAACACGTGAGGCAATACTGACCTTACGACTTATCTTAGAAGAAAGATTAAGGAAAGGCAAACCTACGTTTCTAGCATTTGTAGACTTAGAGAAAGCTTTTGACAATGTTGACTGGAATACTCTCTTTCAAATTCTAAAGGTGGCAGGGGCAAAATACAGGGAGCGAAAGGCTATTTACAATTTGTACAGAAACCAGATGGCAGTTATAAGAGTCGAGGGACATGAAAGGGAAGCAGTTGTTGGGAAGGGAGTAAGACAGGGTTCTGGCCTCTCCCCGGTGTTGTTCAATCTATATATTGAGCAAGCAGTAAAGGAAACAAAAGAAAAATTCGGAGTAGGTATTAAAATTCATGGAGAAGAAATAAAAACTTTGAGGTTCGCCGATGACATTGTAATTCTGTCAGAGACAGCAAAGGACTTGGAAGAGCAGTTGAATGGAATGGACAGTGTCTTGAAAGGAGGATATAAGATGAACATCAACAAAAGCAAAACAAGGATAATGGAATGTAGTCTAATTAAGTCGGGTGATGCTGAGGGAATTAGATTAGGAAATGAGGCACTTAAAGTAGTAAAGGAGTTTTGCTATTTGGGGAGCAAAATAACTGATGATGGTCGAAGTAGAGAGGATATAAAATGTAGGCTGGCAATGGCAAGGAAAGCGTTTCTGAAGAAGAGAAATTTGTTAACATCCAGTATTGATTTAAGTGTCAGGAAGTCATTTCTGAAAGTATTCGTATGGAGTGTAGCCATGTATGGAAGTGAAACATGGACGATAAATAGTTTGGACAAGAAGAGAATAGAAGCTTTCGAAATGTGGTGCTACAGAAGAATGCTGAAGATTCGATGGGTAGATCACATAACTAATGAGGAAGTATTGAATAGGATTGGGGAGAAGAGAAGTTTGTGGCACAACTTGACCAGAAGAAGGGATCGGTTGGTAGGACATGTTCTGAGGCATCAAGGGATCACCAATTTAGTATTGGAGGGCAGCGTGGAGGGTAAAAATCGTAGAGGGAGACCAAGAGATGAATACACTAAGCAGATTCAGAAGGATGTAGGTTGCAGTAGGTACTGGGAGATGAAAAAGCTTGCACAGGATAGAGTAGCATGGAGAGCTGCATCAAACCAGTCTCAGGACTGAAGACCACAACAACAACAACAACATGGCTGCCTTTCCGCACACTCCAAAAATTACGTCCATCCTCCACAAGGCAACAATCGAAAGTGTCCCTTAGCTCCTTGGAGTATGAAACAAAAGAGAATTCAATGTGAACATTTCAAAGATTATAATCTACATGCCTCTCAATTTAATCTTTGGCGCAGCTTTTAAGGTATTGTATGTCTCTGCGTCGGAATGTGTCATTACAACAACACACACACACACACACACACACACACACACTGCAACTTTGCTGGTGCAATTGTGCGCACAGCTGCTGAAACTCGTTCACACGGATGCTGCAAATCCCAAACCTTCACCTTGTGCACCTGCCTCAGCTCTTGATGTGTACCCATGCAAGGGCGTTAGATCAGGCGAACGTGCTGCCCAGAATGGTGGTGAGCCTCGTCCAGTCCAGCGCCCTGGGAACGTCTCATTGAGGTCGTTACGCGCGAAGATTTTGTAAAATCACCACATCCAGAATGTTGTTGGCAGGCACCTTGGGTGGCAGAGTTTGCTCAACCATGTCCAGGTACGATGTTGTCGTGATTGTTGCTTCAGCAAAAAGGAATGGACCGTAAATGCGCTGTTGTGTGGGGCTCGCCCACACACTGACTTCTGGAGTGTTACGGTCTAGTTCCATATCCCGCTGTTGTGGCAACTGATGACGCCACAGGTATGAAAGATAGCCCAATAACTGAGCAGGATGTGTGCCAACAAATGTTTATTTATTACTGCCTCATTTAAGTCAAGGTACATGGTCATGCATGTCACGTAGTCCTTCGGTTCTAGATGATGGAGCAATTAAATGGTATGAAGTGTAAAGTTTGGTACACAATGGCCTCTGGGGATGCCGCGTTCCTGGCTGACACGACGTGTCGATGCTTTTGTACTCTGCTCGACAGCCTGTCGACTTGCCTCCACAGTTTCCTACAAAGTCTAAGCCCGCCCAGAACGCTTCTCATGACAAACATTGCCATTTCAACGCAGTTTGTTTACCAAACCTGTAATGCTTGTTCACCTTGAGCCTTTTGTACGGCAAAATCGACGAAATTGTTCTTGAACATCAGCAAAGGGCAGTCCATTAAGTCTCCGACTTAGAATGCTTATTCGCTGTTCTCTAGTCAACATCTTTCAGATTACTTACAATAATGAAACAAAAATTAACGCTGTCCCAGAATTCATTAGGGACTTTACGGGCACCATATACAGGGTGTACATAAAGTCCGAGAACACTTTCAATTATTTATTGCAAAAGAACTAACATTGTATAGATGTAATATATATTGCATTTTGAAGAGATACTCTGAAAGTTTTTTTACAAGCATTCGATATGCGAACCCATGAGTCACCCGGAAGACTCCTTTTGAATGTCTCACACGTTTCACATTCACTTCACTCACACTGGGACGTCCGCTTCTCTTTGCCCATCGTAACGAATTTGTTGTGCCAGTGGTAAATGGCCTTCCTTGCTGGTGGCTTCTTAGCGTACTTGGTTCTACTCATCCGTTGAACAGTTGTAGCACACTTGTTTTTGTCGAACTCCATCGTACAGAAAGCTCGCTCCGCACCTGAACTTGCCATGTTTGCGACTAGCGCTGACTATTGGCAAATTACCAAACTTTGCTGTGGCGGTATACATGAGAAAAAGCTTTCAAGGTTTCTCTTCAAAATGACATATGTATGATATGTGTACAACATTTGGTTCTTGTGCAATAAATAATTGAAAGTGTTCCCGGACTTTGTGTACACCCTGTATATAGAATGTCCGGAAACTGCCCACCTACAGCTAAGGTGAGGTCTTTTATTGCAGTTGCTTGTAACGTCATTCTTACAGTACGAAGCGAGCCTTCGTCAGGATTATGAAGTGTGTTATGAATCCAGTTATCATTGACAAAATTTCCAATAACATTGAACGCCTACTTTGAGAATTATTCATTGGATCAAAACAGAATTCGGGAACTCTTACAGATTTCTGATTCTGTTCTCATGCAAATCGTGTTTATAATACACTATCAGAGTACCTCGCGTTGTCAGCTGGTATTTGTTACAATTCTACACTCATGCTCATAAATTAAGGCTAATGCTGATACATAGTGAAACAACGCTTGGTGGGCGGTTTGTGGGTTTAAATCACCTGGGGGTATGACCATGCGGTGCATCTGACCTGCGGTCGTCGCACGGTGGGGCTGGCAGCAGTCCACATACGCAGAGGTGTTGGTGCATGCCAGAGTACGGTGCAGCGAGTAAGTGTGCAGACGTTTTCAGACGTGCTAATGGTGACTGTGTATTGAAAATGGCTCAGAGAACACATATTGATGACGTTATGAGGGGTAGAATACTAGGGCGACTGGAAGCTGGTCAAACACAGTAGGTCGTAGCTCGGCTCTCCATGTGCCACAAAGTGTGATCTCGAGATTATGGCAACGATTCCAGCACACAGGAATCGTGTTCAGGCGCTACTGTACTGGACGTCCACAGTGCACAACACCACAAGAAGACCGATACCTCGCCGTACTGCAGGTACGGATGCTGTGTGGTGGAATTATGGTTGGTGCACGTACACCCCTGCAAGTCTTTGACAGAGGAACTGTAACAGGTCAGGTGTATTGGGACGTCATTTTACACCAGTATGTCCGCCTTTTCAGGGGTGCAGTGGGTCCCACCTTCCTCCTGATGGATGATAATGCACGGCCCCACCGAGCTGCCATTGTGGAGGAGTACCTTGAAACAGAAGATATCAGGCGAATGGAGTGGCCTGCCTGTTCTCCAGACCTAAACCCATCGAGCACGTCTGGGATGCTCTCAGTCGATGAATTGCTGCATGTCTTCAAACCCCTAAGACACTTCAGGAGCTCCGACAGGCACTGGTGCAAGATTGGAAGGCTGTATCCCAGCAGCTGCTCGACCACCTGATCCAGAGTATGCCAGCCCATTGTACGGCCTGTGTACTTATGGATGGTGATCACATCCCATACTGATGTCGGGATACATGCACAGGAAACAGTGGCGTTTTGTAGCACATGTGTTTCGGGACGGTTTTCTCAACTTATCACCAATACAGTGAACTCACAGATTTGCGTCATGTGGGTTACCTATGTGCCTATTCTAATAGCGCAAGTTTTGTGTAGTGGCATGTTGTGTGGCACCACATTCTGCAGTTATCCTTAATTTGTGAGCATGAGTGTATTAACCACCTCCTACTTCACTCAGTTTGTCCATCTCCTCCTCCCGTTTACTCTTTCTCCCCCTCCTCTCAGTCCACCTACTCCAACTCCTACTTTTTGTTTATCTCCAGCTCTCCTCTCTGTCCCTCTGCTGCCCCCCTCTCTTTGTGCAGCTGCTCCTTCCTCCTCTGTCCATCTCCTGCTGCCGCTACTCTCTATCCAACTCCTCCGTCCCCCTCCCTCTGGCCATCCTTCCACGTCCCTCTATCCATCTCCTCCCCTTCCCCTTCTCTATTCACCTCCTCCTCCCTCTGTCGATCTCCTTCCCCTGTCTCTCTCCATTTTCTCCTCCCCATCTCTGCGTCCAACTTCTCTTCCACCCTTTCTCAGCCCATCTGCTTCACCCCCCCTCTCTCCGTCCATCTCCTTATATTGTTTTTCTCTGTTAATCTCCCCCTTCCCCCTGAATCCTCTTCCCTTTCTCCACCTATTCCCCCCCTCTCTCTGCCATCTCCTCATACCCAGTATTTGAGTCATCTCTTCCTCCCCCACTTCCTCTCCACCTTATCATCTCCATTCCAGTCAGAGGTTAATGATTCTTATCCCCAGAGTCTTTCCAGATACTTTCTCGCATAATCGCATGTCATACAGTATATTTAACAAACCTCAAAGATATTATTACACAATTTTCACCTGAATCTCTAGCGAATTTCACTCTACAGTTTCGTTATGTCTCCTGAACTATGTGTCAAACAACGGCATATTTGGATACCTATGCGAAATGTATAGCGAATATATTTAGTAATAAAGAAGTAATAAACTAAAACACCTGGCATGATGAGGCAGATTTTCACGCATATTAGTGTTTTATGACATCATATCTGAAGATGTGTGTGGTATACAATGATATATTTTTGCAGGTACATTCAGTGGTTGGTCACAGTCTGCAAAATGTATTGCGAATACAGTTATTAGTGCCAGCCGGAGTGGCCGAGCGGCTCTAGGCGCTACAGTCTGGAACCGCGCGACCGCTACGGTCGCAGGTTCGAATCCTGCCTTGGGTATGGATGTGTGTGATGTCCTTAGGTTAGTTGGGTTTAAGTAGTTCTAAGTTCTAGGGGACTGATGACCACAGCAGTTAAGTCCCATAGTGCTCAGAGCCATTTGAACCATCTGAACAGTTACTAGTAAACAAGTAAAACATCAGATGGTCATGCCTGTTGCTGCAGTTTTACTGCATGAACAGCGAAAATGTAGGAAGTGATAAACATTTTACTTTTATTGATTTGTGGGGGGAGTCAGCGAGAACAAATTCTCGTAAAGGTTTGAAATTATGTGTAATGTTTGTTACTCTCAAATACTGGATAAATATACTCAGAGTATTTGTGAGTCGTGGAATACAGTTCTTTTTCAGCCCAAGCCCTACCCCTTCGAGAGACAGGTGGCTTTTAACCCTGCAGTGGTTCTTTCTGGACAGTAAGTGTTACGCGTACCAGGTGTAGTTGAGATCGATCCAGTGGAGGGGGTGTGGAAAATGCATACACGCGTACATCCACTTTTATAATATGTACGGACTAGCGGCCCGCCCCAACATCGCACTGGTAGCAATAAATCGAGCCACTGAAAGAGCGTCCCTGACAACCCATGGCGATGTTGCCAATACTACTGCGTGGCTGTTTCTTGTTACGCCATGTCGGTCGCCCGACTACGAATGTCACACCAGAAAATATTGTTGAGCCACTGCAGTGTCTACTTCTGGAGCATGAAAAATCGCTAATAACCGTGGGGGATTGAAACGCACTCTTTTCGTAACTGAAGAGAATTTAAGGCTTGGAAATATATGTCGGGATAAAGACTACAATGTTTCATTATTTCAGTACATATTTTAATGCATAGATGCATCTGTTACCTGTACCTCATCGAGGGGATAGAGAACCACAGTTTCCAGTGAAAGTGTATTCATTAACCACATCTCGTATGTCATGACCACTATCTTTACTCCTGCTTCTGTCATCCCCTAACTCTTCTAAGCTGTGTCAACCTGTACGTGACAATAGTGTTCCATAGTGTGGGCGTAACACTTTCCAACGTCTCGTGCACTAAAATTTCGACGTCTTTTAATTTAAAACTTCGGACTGCAACATACGATTTCGTGTGAGCCCACACGACTTCTGTTGCACCAAAATGGCAATGATGTGGTGGAATGCGCAAAACATTATGATAATTTTATTTGCAGCTTTGTTATTGTCGTAAGTGATATTACGTGATTTATGCTCTTTCACGATTTCCAGTATTTGTTCCCTATCGAATGAACCTGTGCCGTTCTTCTGTAGCCCGTCCACTACGTTGCTTTTCCTATCCCTGCATGTAGGGACTTTTTTTAACTGAAAGGAGTCTTATGGTGGATAATCGAATATTATAGTGTAGCTCTTTTCTGCGTTTGCAAGCACAGAGTGTACAAACAACTCTTTAAATTTCATTGCCGTAATTTCCTCTCAGAATTCCCCAGATTTCTTTGTCGTGAACAACAACAAAACGTTTGGAACAAATCCACCAATTGTTCCAGCATGTAAAAGAGTGAGCCAACTGCCTTTTCCAACTGGAGCTTTTATTGTATCTCGTGCTGTATCATTAGTCCTCACTGTCGGTTGGTAACGATCAGCATTTACCCACGTTCCCACCGAAACCGTATCATGTTTAATGTCACTCAAGGTCTGGTCTTTCCTCTGAAAAACTGCTCACTATTTCGTAGTGCAGCAAGCGTCTTGCGGGCGGTATATTCTTTCCATGCATAACAGTCATATGCATGTCACCGAATAGCATCCTCTTTGAAAATTATCGAGTTCCGTCTTTTTGGTAGCACGTAAATTGGTTTTTCCTGGAGTCGAAAGAGCGGCTGTTGGTTCGTATAGCTCTCCAGCATACTTCTCCCCCGATCCTTTCTTCACGGAGGTCGGTCCAGTTTTCAGAGAGCTGCAGCTGCTCGTTTGACGACTTTCGACAGGGGTATAAGAGGGCCGTCATTATGTCTTTCTTCCTCAAAATAATTTCGCATGTTATTTACGAGTTCGTAAGAGTGAATCTGTAAGGTAGCATCAAATGCTTCAAATGGCTCTGAGCACTATGGGACTCAACATCTGTGGACATCAGTCCCCTAGAACTTAGAACTACTTAAACCTAACTAACCTAAGGACATCACACACATCCATGCTCGAAGCAGGATTCGAACCTGCGACCATAGCAGCAGTGCGGTTCCAGACTGTAGCGCCTAGAACCGCTCGGCCACTACGGCCGGCAAGGTAGCATCCCTGGCTATTTTCTTGCTTGTTGATGTGGAGGCTTTACACTGCACCTTTAACGCAAGCTGAAAGGGAAACTCAAACGATCTGCAAGAAACGCTTTGCAGCCACTGTGTGTCGCACCACACATGACCTTGGGTTGTCGGGGTGGCAACGGGGCACCATAACCATGGCAATGTTTAAGAATTCCAGAACTCAAACTGCCGCTAGAGCAGTGGTTGTCAAACGTTTTTGCTCAGGAGGCGTTACTGACATTGTGGGGTGACGTCCTGGGCCGCATAAGTACCAATCGTATTATTAATTATGTTATGAGTTCCCAACAGACCAGCTACAGTGAGGGTGTGATAAGTTGGCCGCTGACCCCCCAGATACTGATCTTTAAACAGTCTACATCTACATCTACATCCATACTCCACAAGCCACCTCACGGTGTGTGGCGGAGGGTACTTTGAGTACCTCTATCGGTTCTCCCTTCTATTCCGGTCTCATATTGTTCGTGGAAAGGAGTATTGTCGGTATGCCTCTGTGTGGGCTCTAATCTCTCTGATTTTATCCTCATGGTCTCCATTTTTGTCGGCAATATTCGGAACACTTCGTGTCAACCGTTCGCTGTTTCAGATTGCTGCCAGCCTCAGCGACTCCAAAACTGCATCACTGCAACTGCCTGATGAAGTTTTGTTCTAGTGGCTGTGTGAGCAGTTGGTTAATTGATTAATACCAGTAATGTATGTAGACTGAAATGCAGTATGAGATACAATGATAAATGTTTAGAATGTCATAATTCTTGTAGCATTGCATTACAACAGACTTAATTTAATTACACATTCCTTGCTAGAAGTAAGTACTGCATTTGAAGATAACTGCCTCTACAATGCAGATTCGCGAATCTGTGTTTACTCTGTGTCAAAATGTATACCATAGCAAGCTGATCGGTATGAGTCGTGCATCCCCGTGAGTTGTTTGCACTAGAAGGCAAACAAATATTCCCCTTCCGACACCCTCTAACCGTACAGTGGCTGCAGTAGAGTTCGCGCAAAATAAGGTGGCCGATGCGCATTGACTAATCTTCGTCCAAAGTGTTGGGCGAGTTCATTCGTTTGTTCAGAAGGGGAGGCCGACAGTGTTCGCCACCTTTCGGCTGGTCGGCGATAACAGAATGGAGGCGCGCGCCCTGTAGTGTTTCTCGAACCATTTTACAGAAACTATAAGATATAAAACGTCAATTTTTGCGTTAGTTATAGCTTTACATTTCACGTTCATGATGATGTGACTATCATGTCGCTAATGGTCATGGTTATTGTGATATTTACATGGATGTAAGACACTGCGAGAAATTCGAGAAAGTTTGCTATGAAAAATAGGGATCGCTATGATTTTGCGTTTGGTGCATGTTTCTTAATATGTTGCTGTGCGTGAAATTTAGCTAACATATCGAATTTTTCTTTAGACTTGGGTGGAGGCCTCTTTCACCAATATCGCGAAAATTCATCTGACGTCGCACAGTCATTTGCGATAGTACCGCTTCAGCGATAAAGCCAGAGTGACGTATCCACAACATTCCTCATATTTAACAAACAATTTGTGATATCGGAAAGAGATTTTGTTAAATGATAGCTTTATATTCGCTTGTTTCCATGTTAAAATTTGCTTTTCCCAGAACACAGCAGAGTTTACAAAATCTCACTTCACTAACATGTTGTGCAGACACAATTGCGAGAGGGTATTTTGCTATATGGTTATCATGCAAAACTTCATTATCTATTCCTTTTGTTGCCTCTCATATCCTTTACATCGCTATGCCGGTATTCACATTCGTCCTTGGAATTGCGGCGTCAACTTGAGAACAATTCCCTCACTTCTACGCAATGGCGTAGTAGGGGCATGTGAAAGAAACGCCGGGGACGCCATATCGAAGTGGAGGAATATCTTTTTGCTTTGTGCAGAATAATAACGAACAAACACCACGCACAGCTTTTGTCCGATGTTTATGGTGCGATTGAATTCAAGACTTTCTTGCAGATAGAACTAAATCGACAGAGGTAAAGGTAATAACCGGAGTACCACAGGGAAGTGTGATAGGACCGTTGCTGTTTGCAATATATATAAATGATCTAATAGAAAGCGTCGGATGCTCTTTAAGGCTATTCGCGGATGATGCAGTTATTTATGCCAAAGCAGCAACGCCAGAAGATAGTAAGAATTTGCAGAACGACCTGCAGATAATTGATGAATGGTGCAGACTCTGACAGTTGACCCTGAGCGTAAATGAATGTAACATATTATGCATGCATAGGAAAAGAAGGGCAACAGTCTGGATGATTGACTGATCTGGCCTTGTAACAATAACCAAAACGGCCTTGCTGTGCTGGTACTGCGAACGGCTGAAAGCAAGGGGAAACTACAGCCGTAATTTTTTCCCGAGGGCATGCAGCTTTACTGTATGATTACATGATGATGGCGTCCTCTTGGGTAAAATATTCCGGAGGTAAAATAGTCCCCCATTCGGATCTCCGGGCGGGGACTACTCAAGAGGATGTCGTTATCAGGAGAAAGAAAACTGGCGTTCTACGGATCGGAGCGTGGAATGTCAGATCCCTTAATCGGGCAGGTAGGTTAGAAAATTTAAAAAGGAAAATGGATAGGTTGAAGTTAGATATAGTGGGAATTAGTGAAGTTCGGTGGCAGGAGGAACAAGACTTCTGGTCAGGTGACTACAGGGTTATAAACACAAAATCAAATAGGGGTAATGCAGGAGTAGGTTTAATAATGAATAGGAAAATAGGAATGCGGGTAAGCTACTACAAACAGCATAGTGAACGCATTATTGTGGCCAAGATAGATACGAAGCCCACACCTACTACAGTAGTACAAGTTTATATGCCAACTAGCTCTGCAGATGACGAAGAAATTGAAGAAATGTATGATAAAATAAAAGAAATTATTCAGATTGTGAAGGGAGACGAAAATTTAATAGTCATGGGTGACTGGAATTCGAGTGTAGGAAAAGGGAGAGAAGGAAACATAGTAGGTGAATATGGATTGGGGGACAGAAATGAAAGAGGAAGCCGCCTGGTAGAATTTTGCACAGAGCACAACATAATCATAACTAACACTTGGTTTAAGAATCATGAAAGAAGGTTGTATACATGGAAGAACCCTGGAGATACTAAAAGGTATCAGATAGATTATGTAATGGTAAGACAGAGATTTAGGAACCAGGTTTTAAATTGTAAGACATTTCCAGGGGCAGATGTGGACTCTGACCACAATCTATTAGTTATGACCTGTAGATTAAAACTGAAAAAACTGCAAAAAGGTGGGAATTTAAGGAGATGGGACCTGGATAAACTCAAAGAACCAGAGGTTGTACAGAGATTCAGGGAGAGCATAAGGGAGCAATTGACAGGAATGGGGGAAATAAATACAGTAGAAGAACAATGGGTAGCTTTGAGGGATGAAGTAGTGAAGGCAGCAGAGGATCAGGTAGGTAAAAAGACGAGGGCTAGTAGAAATCCTTGGGTAACAGAAGAAATATTGAATTTAATTGATGAAAGGAGAAAATATAAAAATGCAGTAAGTGAAACAGGCAAAAAGGAATACAAACGTCTCAAAAATGAGATCGACAGGAAGTGCAAAATGGCTAAGCAGGGATGGCTAGAGGACAAATGTAAGGATGTAGAGGCCTATCTCACTAGGGGTAAGACAGATACTGCCTGCAGGAAAATTAGAGAGACCTTTAGAGAAAACAGAACGACTTGTATGAATATCAAGAGCTCAGATGGAAACCCAGTTCTAAGCAAAGAAGGGAAAGCAGAAAGGTGGAAGGAGTATATAGAGGGTCTATACAAGGGCGATGTACTTGAGGACAATATTATGGAAATGGAAGAGGATGTAGATGAAGATGAAATGGGAGATACGATACTGCGTGAAGAGTTTGACAGAGCACTGAAAGACCTGAGTCGAAACAAGGCCCCCGGATTAGACAATATTCCATTGGAACTACTGACGGCCTTGGGAGAGCCAGTCCTGACAAAACTCTACCATCTGGTGAGCAAGGTGTATGAAACAGGTGAAATACCCTCTGACTTCAAGAAGAATATAATAATTCCAATCCCAAAGAAAGCAGGTGTTGACAGATGTGAAAATTACCGAACTATCAGCTTAATAAGTTACAGCTGCAAAATACTAACACGAATTCTTTACAGACGAATGGAAAAACTAGTAGAAGCCAACCTCGGGGAAGATCAGTTTGGTTTCCGTAGAAACACTGGAACACGTGAGGCAATACTGATCTTACGACTTATCTTAGAAGAAAGATTAAGGAAAGGCAAATCTACGTTTCTAGCATTTGTAGACTTAGAGAAAGCTTTTGACAATGTTGACTGGAATACTCTCTTTCAAATTCTAAAGGTTGCCGGGGTAAAATACAGGGAGCGAAAGGCTATTTACAATTTGTACAGAAACCAGATGGCAGTTATAAGAGTCGAGGGACATGAAAGGGAAGCAGTGGTTGGGAAGGGAGTAAGACAGGGTTGTAGCCTGTCCCCGATGTTGTTCAATCTGTATATTGAGCAAGCAGTAAAGGAAACAAAAGAAAAATTCGGAGTAGGTATTAAAATTCATGGAGAAGAAATAAAAACTTTGAGGTTCGCCGATGACATTGTAATTCTGTCAGAGACAGCAAAGGACTTGGAAGAGCAGTTGAACAGTATGGACAGTGTCTTGAAAGGAGGATATAAGATGAACATCAACACAAGCAAAACAAGGATAATGGAATGTAGTCTAAGTAAGTCGGGTGATGCTGAGGGAATTAGATTAGGAAATGAGGCACTTAAAGTAGTAAAGGAGTTTTGCTATTTGGGGAGCAAAATAACTGATGATGGTCGAAGTAGAGAGGATATAAAATGTAGGCTGGCAATGGCAAGGAAAGCGTTTCTGAAGAAGAGAAATTTGTTAACATCCAGTATTGATTTAAGTGTCAGGAAGTCATTTCTGAAAGTATTCGTATGGAGTGTAGCCATGTATGGAAGTGAAACATGCACGATTAATAGTTTGGACAAGAAGAGAGTAGAAGCTTTCGAAATGTGGTGCTACAGAAGAATGCTGAAGATTAGATGGGTAGATCACATAACTAATGAGGAAGTATTGAATAGGATTGGGGAGAAGAGAAGTTTGTGGCACAACTTGACCAGAAGAAGGGATCGGTTGGTAGGACATGTTCTGAGGCATCAAGGGATCACCTATTTAGTATTGGAGGGCAGCGTGGAGGGTAAAAATCGTAGGGGGAGACCAAGAGATGAATACACTAAGCAGATTCAGAAGGATGTAGGTTGCAGTAGGTACTGGGAGATGAAAAAGCTTGCACAGGATAGAGTAGCATGGAGAGCTGCATCAAACCAGTCTCAGGACTGAGGACCACAACAAAAACAAACAACAGGAAAAGAAATCCACTACTGTACAGCTACGCTATTGATGACAAACAGCTGGAGACAGCGTCTGCCGTAAAATATCTAGGCGTAACTATCCAGAGCGACCGTAAGTGGAATGACCATATAAAACAGATAGTGGGAAAAGGAGACAAAAGACTCAGATTTATCGGAAGAATCTTAAGGAAATGTAACTCATCCACGAAAGTAGTGGTTTATAAGGTGCTTGTTCGCCCGATCCTTGAGTGTTGTTCATCTGTCTCGGATCACTATCAGGTAGGATTGATAGAGGAGATAGAGAAGATCCAACGAAGAGCGGTGCGTTTCGTCACGGGATCGTTTAGCTGGCGAGAGGGCGTTACGGAGGTGCTAAACAAACTCCACTGGCAGACGTTTCAAGAGAGACGTTGTGCATCACGGAGAGATTTACTATTGGAATTTTGGGACAGCACTTTTCAAGAGGAGTCAGACAACGTATTTACTTCTCCCCATATACATCTCGCGTATTGGCCACGAGGTGAAAATCCGAGAAATTAGATTCAATACAGAGGCTTACCGACAATCATTCTTCCCACGGACTATTCGCGAGTAGAGCAGGGCTGGAGGTATCAGATGGTGGTACCAAAAGTACCCTCCGCCACACACCGTTAGGTGCCCGTGGAACCTATTCCGCTAACGAGAACGTTGGAAGCTGAAGAAGTGAACTAAAATTTGTGCTGCGGCTGGGACTCGAACCCGCGTCTTCTTGCTTACTGGGCAGAGATGCTGACCAATACACCACCACAGCCTTAGGTGAAAAATAGCTGCACGAACTATCCAAGTGAAATACCCTCCCCAACACCAACTCCAATTAACATTTCCCCTTATATTGTCACTATTACCAGGGCTCTCCGACATTGGAATAGCACCCCAGCACTGGACGGAATGGGGAAGTGCTGTACTACATGTGATCGTATAGATCTTAAATTAAATTTTCCCTGAGACATTTAAGGCTCTAATTTATCTACGATAACGCTGGAAGGTGAAGAAGGGAACTAAAATTTGTACTGCGGTCCGGACTCGAACCCAGGTCATGTTGTTCAATAGGCAGAGATGCTGACCATTACACCACCACAGCATTATCGGCAACATTGCTACGCAAACTACCCAAGTCAAGTACCCTCCCAAACTCCAATTGTCACTATTACCAGGCAAGAAGACCCGGTTTCGAGTCCCGGCCGCAGCACAAATTTTATTTCACTTCTTCAGCTTCCAACGTTATCGTAGATAAATTAGAGACTTAAATGTCTCAAGGAAAATTTAATTTAAGATATTCCGCTAACTTTTTCTTGTGTTTGCTCCCAGTTTCCTCGAAGCTCCCAGTTTCCCCGAAAATGTTAATTCACAGGATCGAAAGCAGGTGGGCACCTAACAGCGCTGAGGAGTCCAGCAATATGACTGGTGAACTCCATGTTCAAATAATAAGTTATGAGTGAATTCAACAAGCGTAAAATTCGTCTCCAATACCTGTGAGTGTCCTTTACAGAATAGAACGACAGCGTTAGTCGAACACGTGCCGGTTGTTTGACTCCACGGCGGCGGCGGAATGTAGGCTGGCGGAAGCAGTGGCCTCGGTGCAGGAAACAATGAGGAAATCCCGCGGTCTCCAACGAACAAACGTACTGATAACAGAGCCGGGCGGCGGGCAGAGAAAAAAAAGAGTCCTAGCAACCGCTGCTCAGCACTCTGTAAGGACATTGTGGAGGCAGCAGTTAGACGGCGTCAACAATGGAGTTTTAAATGTGGACCAAACGCGACTCTCTAATGAATAGCGTCTCGGTGACTGTATCACGAAATCTTTATTTATTTAACCCGATTTGATAAGGGCCACCAGGCACACTAGGCACACTCTTACATCGGACGACGATTTCTGACATACAGTACGTACTTTCTTTACATCATAGTTACCTAAGAAATAACAATTTTAATATGGCAAATAGTATTAAAAATGTTTGAGTATCTGTAGTGACAATATGAGTAATCTATGCTCATTATGAATTAGTAAAGTGGCTGTATTTGTTCCACTGTTACTACTGACAATAATAGTGATAACGGTAATAATAATAATAATAATAGTAATAATAATAAACCCCGTGGAGGCCCGGGAAAAGAATAGGCCTCCGGTATGTTCTGCCAGTCGTAAAAGGCGACGAAAAGAACAAACCACTAATAGGGCTAACCCCCCTTTTAGTGTGATTCGTTGGTTCAGGACAGTACTAATGAACCCTCGGACAAGCGCTGTCATGGTCGGGGACAGCGCTTGAACCCTATGCCCGTCCACAATGGTAACGACACTGCTAGCCACACGGAAAATGATTTAAATCCAAATATAGGTGTTTTGCAGGATATGCTTCCTGCAACCACTCTAGAAGGAAAACAAAGACAGAGGATGAGATGGTCAGATGAAGTTAACCGACACCTCATGTTCTGTTATTACCAAGCATCAAACTTAGGAACCAACACAACTAGATACAGATCACAAGTATACACAACATTTATTACCAGATACCAAGAATTAAAATTTTTAACAGAACAACGACTAGCTGATCAGATCCGTGTAATAATCTAAAATAACAGGATACACCAGTCAGAATTAGAAAACATCAAACAACAAGTACAACAAATACTGGAGCAAAATAATGTGCAATCAGAAGAAGAAGAAAATACAGTAATGGACTCAAACATCCCAGAGCAAACAAACAAAGAACAACACGCATCAATTAAACAATCAGAGGAAAACGTGATCTTAAGACAGCCACCAGAACAAGCACAAATAGAACACGAAGTGACACACACGTTAGATACAGAAGAAAAATTTCAGCTGACGTATATAGAATACAAAGACACAAATACACACATTACACATTCTTGCATAGACCACCAAATAACCGACAAGTCGAAACAACAATAACAACTATCAACACAATCATACACAACAAAATAAGTGAAAATACAACTATGGAAGAGTTACAACTACTGGTTTATATAGGAGCACTCACTACACTAAATATACACACTAGGCAGAGATCAGAACCAACCAACACACAGAAGAAACCTACAAAACCAGCATGGCAACACAGGCTACAGATCAGAATAGAAAAACTGAGAAAAGACATCAGACAGCTAACACAATTTATAAGAAATGAAATATCAGACAAAAAACGAAAAAGGTTAGGTACAATCTCACAACAAGAAGCGATAGAGCAATTAGATGAAAAGAAGCAGAAATTAAAAGCATTGGCCAAACGACTTAGAAGATACAAAAAAAGTGAAAATAGAAGGAAACAAAACCAAACATTCAACACAAACCAAAAGAAATTTTACCAGACAGTAGATAACAAACACATTAAAATAGACAGTCCACCAAACATAACAGACATGGAACACTTCTGGAGCAACATTTGGTCAAACCCGGTACAACATAACAGACATGCACGGTGGATACAAGCAGAAACAGACACATACAAGAAGATACCACAAATGCCTGAAGTGATAATTTTGAAACATGAAGTCACCCAAGCAATAAATTCTACTCACAATTGGAAAGCCCCTGGAAAAGATAAAATAGCAAATTTCTGGCTAAAGAGGTTCACCTCAACACATTCACATCTAACTAAATTATTTAACAGTTACATTGCAGAGCCATACACAGTTCCTGATACACTTACACAAGGAATAACTAATCTGGAACCTAAAGATCAAGCAGACACAGCAAACCCAGCTAAATATCGCCCCATAACATGCCTACCAACAATATACAAAATATTAACTTCAGTCATTACACAGAAATTAATGACACATACAACACAGAACAAAATTGTAAATGAAGAACAAAAAGGCTGCTGCAAAGGAGCACGAGGATGTAAAGAGCAACTGATAATAGATGCAGAGGTGACAATCAAGCTAAAACTAAACAAAGGTCGCTACAATACGCATATATTGACTACCAAAAAGCTTTTGATAGTGTACCCCACTCATGGTTACTACAGATATTTGAAATATACAAAGTAGATCCTAAATTGATACAGTTCCTAAACATAGTAATGAAAAATTGGAAAACCACACTTAATATCCAAACAAATTCAAATAATATCACATCACAGCCAATACAGATTAAGCGCGGAATATACCAAGGAGACTCATTAAGTCCTTTCTGGTTTTGCCTTGCTCTGAACCCACTATCCAACATGCTAAATAATACAAATTATGGGTATAATATTACTGGAACATACCAACACAAAATCACATATTTGCTATACATGGATGATCTAAAACTACTGGCAGCAACAAATCAACAATTCAACCAATTACTAAAGATAACAGAAGTATTCAGCAATGATATAAATGTGGCTTTCGGAACAGACAAATGTAAGAAAAACAGCATAGTCAAGGGAAAACACACTAAACAAGAAGATTACTTATTGGATAACCACAGTGACTGCATAGAAGCGATGGAAAAAACAGATGCCTATAAATATCTAGGATACAGGCAAAAAATAGGAATAGATAATACAAATATTAAAGAAGAACTAAAAGAAAAATATAGACAAAGACTAATAAAAATACTGAAAACAGAATTGACAGCAAGAAACAAGACAAAAGCTATAAATACTAATGCTATACCAATATTGACCTACTCATTTGGAGTAGTGAAATGGAGTAACACAGAACTAGAAGCACTCAATACACTTACACGATCACAATGGCACAAATATAGAATACATCACATACATTCAGCAACAGAAAGATTCACATTAAGCAGAAAGGAAGGAGGAAGGGGATTTATCGACATAAAAAACATACATTATGGACAGGTAGACAATTTAAGAAAATTCTTTATAGAACGAGCAGAAACTACCAAAATACACAAAGCAATCACTCATATAAATACATCGGCTACACCATTGCAATTTCATAACCACTTCTACAACCCTTTAGATCACATAACATCAACAGATACGAAGAAGTAAATTGGGAAAAGAAAACACTACATGGCAAGCACCCTTATCATCTAACACAGCCACACATCGCTCAAGACGCATATAACACATGGCTAAGAAAAGGCAATATATACAGTGAGACGGAAGGATTCATGATTGAAATACAGGATCAAACAATAAACACCAGATATTACAGCAAGCATATTATTAAAGATCCCAATACCACAACAGATAAATGCAGACTTTGCAAACAACAAATAGAAACAGTACATCACATCACAAGCGGATGTACAATACTAGCAAATACAGTGTACATCAGAATACATGACAATGTAGCAAAAATAATACATCAACAACTTGCCATACCGCATAAACTAATAAGACAACACGTTCCGACATACAAGTATGCACCCCAAATCTACTGGAGAATGATGAATACAAATTATTCTGGAACAGAACCATTATAACAGATAAGACAACACCACATAACAAACCTGACATCATACTCATCAATAAAAAGTAGAAATTAACACAACTAATCGAAATATCCATACCCAATACAACAAATATACAAAAGAAAACAGGAGAAAAAATTGAAAAATACATCCAACTGGCTGAGGAAGTCAAGGACATGTGGCATCAGGATAAAGTTGACATTATACCAATTATACTACCAACTACAGGAGTCATACCACACAAATATCCACCAGTACATCAACGCAATACAGCTACATCCAAACGTATATATACAACTACAGAAATCTGTAATTATTGATACATGTTCAATTACCCGAAAGTTCCTAAATGCAATGTAACATATACCGTACAGTTAAAAGGAAGTCACGCTTGATCAAGGTCCGCGTCACTTTCCATTTTTAACCAGACATAACGTCTGAGAAAGGAAAGAAATAGTAATAATAATAATAACAGTAATAATAATAATGGCAATAATAAAAATAATGATTGTGGTAGATATAGAAAGAATTTACAGGTGTACAAAATAGATGTCTTCTGATGTAGCGAGTTCTGAGGAAAGGAAATGTAAGGAGACTGCGTCAGCTGAATATACTGGAAAATGAGGAAGATGGGGTTCGAAAGAAGGATGTGCAAGGGTAACGGATGCGAAGAGGGACTATGGTAATCGTTACTGCTGCTTTAGCACATACGTCATTAACTATCTTCTGGAGCTGGGGATGTACATAAATTCTCTAAGATAATGCGGGAGATGTTTTCAGAGTCGGGTTGTTTCTACTAAAAGTACTTCGAGAAAGTGGCTGAACGATGGAGTGGGACGAAAAGGATTTCACTATGATGGGAGCCGGTGTTTCTGTCACGTTGTTCAGACAAGATCTTTAAGGACGGGGAAATATTTGGGGGACACCGTTCGTTGATAAGGCGGGAGAGAAGACAGAGGTATGGAAATCTCTGCACTTGTCTGCATGCAGCCAGGATGGCTGTGCATGTGATGGTAAATGTAAATGTCGTGTGACTAGGGCCTCCCGTAGGGTAGACCGTTCGCCGGATGCAAGTCCGATTTGACGCCACTTCGGCGACTTGCGCGTCGTTGGGGGATGAAATGATGATGATGAGGACAACACAACACCCAGTCCTTGAGCGGAGAAAATCTCCGACCCAGCCGGGAATCGAACCCGGGCCCTTAGGATGGACATTCTGTCGCACTGACTACTCAGTTACCGGGGTCGGACCATGTGATGGTGAAATACGATCAAAGAGCCGAAGATCACGGATATAATGAAAGTAGGTATTCATAACCAGCTCCGGGTGCTGCAAGCTTTCTTGAGAAAGCCTTGCAGGATCTGTAATCAATAAATCGAAGTACAAGTGTTTGTAAAATTTTCTCTTTTCAGTTCAACGGCGAAGAGCTTTTTATATTTTTCTAGGGCACGGAGAGATGCTGATGCGTTCTTGCACGTTGTAGTTACGTCCTTAGTCCAATTTAGATTTTCGTCCATTACTGTAGACTCTTCGCTGAAGGAGAAAAGGTGAGAATGCCCGCGCGGTTTGGGGCGTCATGTCACGGACGGCGCGGTCCCTCCCGCCGGAGGTGCGAGCTGTCCCTTGGGCATGGGTGAGTGTGTTGGTCTTAACATAAGCTAGTTTAACTAGTGTGTAAGTCTAGGGAATCATTCCGCTGTGAGCTCTATCAGCAACAGCATTGAAGCACTATGCCTCGTCGACGTGTATATCGTCACCGCCGCCACCGCATGCTTGTTTACAAACACATAATCAGCCTGGAAAATAAACTTGGAGGAAATGGCACTGCACAATCTGTTATTCTTAATGGACCTATATTTTTCCGTGGATGTCGAGTTAATTTTTCACTCGATGTTGCAACTGGAGCGGCTGGCAATGGGTGGTGTACACTCGCAATTGTCCGCTATGAGGACGCATCGGTACCTGGACTAGAATCTTTTGCCGACCGAGATGTCGTCGCCTACAAGACATGGCACTGTGGAATCGACCCGAAGACGCAAAGCAGACCTAGTTTTGTTTATAGTAATATGCCTTTTACCCTGTATACCCGCTCATGTAGGATAGTTTCTAATGATGAGAAAATACATGTATGGATGAAAGGACTTGGTGTACTTGCTGAGAATGTAACTAACTGGTGATATTACTTCCTTAGGAATTCACAAAAAAGGTGATACTTGTCCCTTTTAGGATTAAAGATGGTAGGGATTCCCGATAATTCTGGCTAAACAGCCTAGAAAGACCAATCGAGTACCGCTTGGATTTTCGATGGGTTGAGCTTTAACTCCTGTGGGTGTGGACTGACCAAAAGCGGCACAACAGCATAGAGAAGCATCTATTGTTAAACCATACGTGTACTCTCACCTCAGTCTGTCACATATTGCCGACGTACTGCCGGCTGGAACAGCGGCTAACATAACTATTTTTTCTGTGCTTTAGCCTGTAATCGCACTTTTATGTTATGAAATGACTACTTGTACCTGTAACGGTTACCATCTCGAGGCCATCCTACGATCAGTTACACTGAGACTCTTAAAAACAAACCTGAATACGTAGTGGGCTCCTTTGTCACTTCTGACGGCAAATTGCGTCTATTTAACACACAGTATTCGCCTTTACTTTTTAGTATTAATAACACACCTATTTGGGTATGCGAGTTTGACGTCTGCTCGCCAGGGGTAAGGGGCTGCCTACAACCCAAGATTGCACTTCGTACTGTAGCTATTATATATAAAAATATAATATTAAATGTTTCCTAAACTTCAATGCGAGATGCCTTTAATAGGTTCCACAACGAAACATTGTCTCGAAATTTGGTAGAAAGTCCGAAGAAATTCTGGTCGTATGTAAAGTACACAAGCGGCAAGACGCAGTCAATACCTTCGCTGCGCACTGCCGATAGTACTGTTACCGACGACTGTGCCGCTAAAGCGGAGTTATTGAACGCAGTTTTCCGAAATTCCTTCACCAGGGAAGACGAATGGAATATTCCAGAATTTGAAACGCGAACAGCTGCTAGCATGAGTTTCTTAGAAGTAGATACCTTAGGGGTTGCGAAGCAATTCAAATCGCTTGATACAGGCAAGTCTTCAGGTCCAGATTTTATACCGATTAGGTTCCTTTCAGATTACGCTGATACAATAGCTCCCTACTTAGCAATTATATACAACCGCACGCTCACCGATAGATCTGTACCTACAGATTGGAAAATTGCGCAGGTCGCACCAGTGTTTAAGAAGGGTAGTAGGAGTAATCCATCGAACTACAGACCTATATCAGATGGCTCTGAGCACTAAGGGACTTAACTTCTGAGGTCATCAGTACCCTAGAACTTAGAACTACTTAAACCTAACTAACCTAAGGACATCACACACATCCATGCCCGAGGCAGGATTCGAACCTGCGACCGTAGCGGTCACGCGGTTCCAAACTGAAGCGCTTAGAACCGCACGGCCACACCGGCCGGCAGACCTATATCATTGACGTCGGTTTGCAGTAGGGTTTTGGAGCGTATACTGTATTCAAACATTATGAATCACCTCGAAGGGAACGATCTATTGATATGTAATCAACATGGTTTCAGAAAGCATCGTTCTTGTGCAATGCAGCTAGCTCTTTATTCGCACGGAGTAATGGCCGCTATCGACAGGGGATCTCGGGTTGATTCCGTATTTCTGGATTTCCGGAAAGCTTTTGACACCGTTCCTCACAAGCGACTTCTAATCAAGCTGCGGGGTATCGCCTCAGTTGTGCGACTGGATTCGTGATTTCCTGTCAGGAAGGTCGCAGTTCGTAGTAATAGACGGCAAATCATCGAGTAAAACTGAAGTGATATCAGGTGTTCCCCAGGGAAGCGTCCTGGGACCTCTGCTGTTCCTGATCTATATAAATGACGTGGTGTCAATCTGAGCAGTTCTCTTAGGTTGTTCGTAGACGATGCTGTAATTTACCGTCTAGTAAGGTCAACCGAAGACCAGTATCAGTTGCAAAGCGATTTAGGAAAGATTGCTTTATGGTGTGGCAGGTGGCAGTTGACGCTAAATAACGAAAAGTGTGAGGTGATCCACATGAGTTCCAAGAGAAATCCGTTGGAATTCGATTACTCGATAAATAGTACAATTCTCAAGGCTGTCAATTCAACTAAGTAACTGGGTGTTAAAATTACGAACAACTTCAGTTGGAAAGACCACATAGATAATATTGTGGGGAAGGCGAGCCAAAGGTTGCGTTTCATTGGCAGGACACTTAGAAGATGCAACAAGTCCACTAGAGAGACAGCTTACACTACACTCCTTCGTCCTCTGTTAGAATATTGCTGCGCAGTGTGGGATACTTACCAGGTGGGATTGACGGAGGACATCGAAAGGGTGCAAAAAAGGGCAGCTCGTTTTGTATTATCACGTAATAGGGTAGAGAGTGTGGCAGATGTGATACGCGAGTTGGGATGGAAGTCATTAAAGCAAAGACGTTTTTCGTCGCGGCGAGATCTATTTACGAAATTTCAGTCACCAACTTTCTCTTCCGAATGCGAAAATATTTTGTTGAGCCCAACCTATATAGGTAGGAATGATCATCAAAATAAAATAAGAGAAATCAGAGCTCGAACAGAAAGGTTTAGGTGTTCGTTTTTCCCGCCCGCTGTTCGGGAGTGGAATGGTAGAGAGATAGTATGCTTGTGGTTCGATGAACCCTCTGCCAAGCACTTAAATGTGAATTGCAGAGTAGTCATGTAGATGTAGAAAGGGTATTTCAGTTATGCACTGTAGTCTTTTTGAATGTAATATTGCGTGGTGCTAGGTGCTGTAACTGGTAATTATTTGACAAAGTAGAAGTGCGATTATATACTAAACCAAATAATTTTTTTAGTATTTCGTCCTCAGGCGGCAGAAATGGAACTCCTATAGGGTCATGTTGTTGTCTGTCCGTCTGTCTTGTCTCTCTGTCAGTTTGTTAAAATCCCTTTTTCTGAGGCACGGATAGACGTATCAAACTGAAATTTGTGTCACACACTAAGTTCCTTGATCCCATGGCGATGGAAAAAATATAAGCTTCTAAAAAAGTCAGTGCAATGAAAAGATACGGGTATTAATGTTACATATTTTCATATTCGCCAAAAGCTGTAGGGTACTTCCCGTTAATCTGAAATCATGGAACTCGGCAAGAAGCAGTACACTTAAACAAAAGAAATCCTAAAATTGTTAAATTGTAGTTATATCACATAAAAAATATCATTTCGGTATTAGAACTTACATTTCATTCATCGTCTGTCAAAAACATAAGAGATAAATGTTACTGCATACAAATATAAAATGTAAGTTGTAGTCATGTTTTAGTTGACAGACTCTCGATTCTGGGATGGATTGACTACCCATTGCATATAGAAGTTTGTACGGAACCCTCAGTGAGTGAGTCCTACTGGCACTTGGTCAATATTTTTTGTCTAAAATCTGTCAGAACTGTTAGATTGTTTTTGTCAGTGAAAACATTTACGTGGCTGAGTGGGTAAAGGTGAGGTTATAACAACAGTCGGCGCTTAAATTCCTCGTAGGTGCGACTGTCTCTAACTGCTTCGTTCGCCTTTGGTGACGATTTGTGTATTAGGATGTGCCCGGTTGCACCGAGGTTCGGAATGCACGTTAACCTCTATGTCGGAGAGAGACAAGGCCATAGCAACCCTAATAGGACCACGCTTAGCAAAGCACCGTGCTGTTTAAACCAACCTTCCCATTGAGGGAAGCTTATAAACACACAGTATCACTTGAAGAGTCAACGTGCAAAACATTCAAAGTGACAAAACTCAAATACGTCAGGAGAATACGAGCGAAAGTATCTGTTTTTTTTCATAACTTACTTGTGCGCAAAAAACTGAAGCGGTACGCTGATACCACAGAATTATGCTGCCCGCCTCATCACTGCAAAAAAATTATGAAAGAAATTAGAAACTAAATAATTTTTGAAGAATGTTGTGAGTGCCATACCACGAAACTGTCTCATCCTTAGTGCCAATAAGAAAGTTGTTGCTTCACTTGCTAATAATACAGAAGCACTAATTCTTGTTTGTGACAGCACAAGTTAAGAAATACAACAAAAACCATTTCTCATTTCCTTTACATTTTTTACAAGATTATAACAAAATTAAAGTAATATCAGTATTTTAAAAACGTTCTAGTAGAAGAAAGGACAGAGTGTAAGGAAATAAAGTGGTAGGTACGGTAGAACCAGGAGCGTGAAGAGCTAGAGAAAATAACTTCGAAAGAGCTACAGAAGGCAGCTAAACAAATGAAAATTGGGAAATCACCAGGGCGTGGGAATGTAACACTGTAATTAGCGAGCCGTGCGGGATTAGCCGAGCGGTCTTGGGCGCTGCAGTAATGGACTGTGCGGCTGGTCCCGGCGGAGGTTCGAGTCCCCCTCGGGTACGGGTGTGTGTGTTTGTCCTTAGGATAATTTAATTTAGGTAGTGTGTAAGCTTAGGGACTTATGACCTTAGCAGTGAAGTCCCATAAGATTTCACACATATTTGAACATTTTTTTTTTTTTTTGTAATTAGTGAGGTATGGCGCAAACATCCTATATGAATATCTAAGCAAGTTATTTAATAAAGGTATTTGGTATGGACATGAAATTTCAAGTGAGTGGAGCTTAAGCGTATCTAAGTCCCATACATAAAAGAAGAAGAAAGTAGCAGTTATCGTGGCATAAATGTCACAAGTAAAATTAGCGGCTTGTACAGGAGGAATTTAAAATCAAGATGAGAGAAGTTTCTAAATGAAGTGGAAGAACAAAGTGGTTTTAGAATAGACAGGAATATAAGCAGTCATTTGGTCTTCATAGATCTTGAGGAAGCATATGACACAGTACCACTAAAGCTATTGCTCGAGGTGCCGTGGTCAGAGGAAATGGCAAACATTTATTTAAGAAGTGTTATTAAAGTGGGGAAAGACATTTCTAGAGAGGCCTTCAGAATAACTAAAGGCCTGAACCTAGGATACTGTCTTTTCTCCACAAGGCACTGGGTCTGTCGTGTAGAAAGTGCATGGACGTGGCGATTGAAGTAGAGAACCAGAGTATGTACCCACTTTTCCCTGATCATAATCAGGTCGTTGCAGGAAACGATGAAGAGGATGTATCCTACATGATTAGGAAGTTGTTGGAAAAGTATAAAAAGAGGAGTTTGAAAATTAAATTTGAGAAGACGGAATATCTATCTTGCTGAGAGGAGGAAAGTATACTGGACATCGACGCTGATCTTATTAAATTGTGTGAAGAGTTTAAGTACCGGGACAGTATCTTATCACTTGGCAGAAGATGTGACAGGCATATTCAATAACGGATCAGGCAGAGAAGACTGGTTATCCAAAAATGAAATCCTGTACTTTGGTCCTGAAAAATGAATTTAAAGGTTAAAATGCATTTATAGAAATCCGTCGTGAAACCAAAAACAAGCTATGGAAGTGAGTACTGGGAACTCACAGAAAGAAATAAAAAGAGACTTGGAGCTTTAGAAGTGGACTTCTTGGAAAGAGCGTGTAAAATTTCCTGACTTGACCACGTAAGAAACGATGAAATAAGTGATAGGACACAAATTCATTATAGTATTACGGGTGGAACAGAAAAAAGACAGGTAGGACGGTTTGGGCATGTCAAAGAAATGGATGATGACAGATGCCCCAGGAGAGTAACTTCATGGCAATCTCCTGGAAGGAGAAGAAGAGGAAGACCACGGAAAGTGTGGCTAAGTGGTATCCAAGAAGCGATGGAGTGGAGACGAATAAAAGAGGATGAGGAAGAATGCCGAGATCGAGGGATCAGATACTGCAAAGTTTATTGCAAAACTCTCAGTGCTGTTTAAGTAAAAATGGCAACATTGTCTGCAGGTCTTTCTGATTTGCAACTGATAAACTTGTCTGGTCTTTCAGATGAAGTGCGGCATGACATACATATCCATGGTCTTGTTTTGTTTTGAATGTGTTGACATTTTTTCATTCTTCTATTTCAGAGGGTGACTTTTTAAAAGCTACTTGATACCGACGAGTATGAGACACTTTTATCGTACTGCATATGGAGATCCTACTCACCTGCACTCACAGCAATGTTTCAGCAGCACCTTTAAAATTAGAAAAATAATTTGTACGGATCGGACTGACATTTGGAACACCTGAGTGAAGCATTACTTGGCGCAAAAGCGATGCACCGTCTAGTAATGAATGAATGAAACATATTCACCACGAACTGATACTTGGAACAAGTCTAGAGACATGCAGCCGACTACCGAGAACACAAGAGAACTAAAAACACATTTAAAAAAAAAAATGCTCTGAGATCGCTTTCCATTTCCACTCTTAAATTGTACACTAAAGGCGTCTCGGCAAGAGTGGTCAATATTCAGGGATATGACAGGGACGATCATTCGGATCAAAAATGTCTGATAAACATGGGCTCTAAAATGCATGCCTTAAGAGCTAAGAGCACTTCATCTTCGATACTGTGAAATACACTCATGGAAATGGAAAAAAGAACACATTGACACCGGTGTGTCAGACCCACCATACTTGCTCCCGACACTGCGAGAGGGCTGTACAAGCAATGATCACACGCACGGCACAGCGGACACACCAGGTGTTGGCCGTCGAATGGCGCTAGCTGCGCAGCATTTGTGCACCGCCGCCGTCAGTGTCAGCCAGTTTGCCGTGGCATACGGAGCTCCATCGCAGTCTTTAGGCCGGTATTACACTATCAAATTTCTTTGTCAAAGATTTGATCAAAGATGTGATCCAATATTCCGTCCAATATATTTGACAAAGATCTTTGACGTAGCGCTAGAAGGGGTATTACACTGTCATCAAATTTTTCGTCAAAGTTCAAGATGGCTGACAACAACTTGTTATTTAACCGCAGCAGTTCTACGTACTCCAGTTGCATTGTGTGCACATGCGGAAAAGAAGTGGGGGGGGGGGAAATGGAACCATACATACGAGGTTGACAGCCTTAAAAGTCCTGGGATTACAACTTGATAATAAATTCAGTTGGGAGGAGCACACCACAGAACTGCAGAAAGGCCTTAACAAATCTGTATTTGCAATTCGAGTGTTAGCAGACATAGGCAACATAAAAATGAAAAAGCTTGCATACTTTCATTCCATAATGTCATATGGGATAATATTTTGGGGGTAAATCTTGAAGTTAAACAAAAGTTTTCAAGGTCCAAAAGCGTGTAATACGTATTATTTGTGGAGTAAATTCACGGACCTCCTGCAGAAACCTCTTCAAAGAACTGGGTATACTAACTACTGCCTCTCAGTATATTTACTTCTTAATGAAATTTGTCGTAAATAATATATCTCTTTTTCCAACAAACAACTCAGTTCATACATACAATACCAGGAACAAAAATGATCTGCACATGGACTTAAAAGCACTTACTTTAGTTCAAAAAGGGGTCCACTACTCAGGAACACTCATCTTCAATAATTTGCCAGCAAACATAAAAAATTTAGTTAGAAATAAAGATCAGTTTAAAAGGAGCCTGAAAGACTTACTACTGGCCAACTCCTTCTACTCCATTGGCGAAATTTTTAATAGAAACAAATGATGTATTGTATTTATTCATACTATTAGTATTGTTATTTCAGCTTTAAAAAATCGACATGTTCCACATCCACGAGGATCTCCTCAGCACGGATCTATGGAACGAAAAAACTAATCTAATCTGGGTGAAGCCGTGGGTTTTACGACGACACGATAAAAGCATTCAACAAAACTTGTTACGTGAGCTTACAGTGGAAGACGTCAAGTCGTAAGAATGGATGAGCATACATTTCTGTATGTGCTCAATGAAGTGCATCCTCATATCACAAAGCACAATATTCACTTAAGAACTGCTACATCTTCAGAAGACAGGCTCACTATAACACTCCGATTCCTTGCTACAGGAGAGGGTTACGTTAGGTTAGGTTAGGTTAGGTCAGGTCAGGTTAGGTCTCCAATCTTCTTAATCTATTTTTGTAACCAGGGTGCCTCACGTTGTAAAGCGCCTCATCAGCTTCAGACATCTCTATTAATTTTGTCGTTGTCGGCACACACCAATTGTATTTACCGGCAATGGTTATAAAAACACTACAGACGACAGAACGCTGCAGCGATGCTAGCGCTCCATGTGGTAACATGTCACATTGCAGTGAACAGAAGACAAGCGGTTTCTTTGATCAAATATACGGCGAGGCCCTAGATTTGATCAAATATTGGACGACATTTGACAAAGTCCCTATTACACTATCAAATATCTTTGACAAAGATTTTGGACAAAGAAATTTGATAGTGTAATACCGGCCTTACCACTGGTAGCATGCCGCGACAGCGTGGACGTGAACCGTATGTGCAGTTGACGGACTTTGAGCGAGGGCGTATAGTGGGCATGCGGGAGGCCGGGTGGACGTACCGCCGAATTGCTCAACACGTGGGGCGTGAGGTCTCCACAGTCGATGTTGTCGCCAGTGGTCGGCGGAAGGTGCACGTGCCCGTCGACCTGGGACCGGACCGCAGCGACGCACGGATGCACGCCAAGACCGTAGGATCCTACGCAATGCCGTAGGGGACCGCACCGCCACTTCCCAGCAAATTAGGGACACTGTTGCTCCTGGGGTATCGGCGAGGACCATTCGCAACCGTCTCCATGAAGCTGGGCTACGGTCCCGCACACCGTTAGGCCGTCTTCCGCTCACGCCCCAACATCGTGCAGCCCGCCTCCAGTGGTGTCGCGACAGGCGTGAATGGAGGGACGAATGGAGACGTGTCGTCTTCAGCGATGAGAGTCGCTTCTGCCTTGGTGCCAATGATGGTCGCATGCGTGTTTGGCGCCGTGCAGGTGAGCGCCACAATCAGGACTGCATACGACCGAGCCACACAGGGCCAACACCCGGCATCATGGTGTGGGGAGCGATCTCCTACACTGGCCGTACACCACTGGTGATCGTCGAGGGGAGACTGAATAGTGCACGGTACATCCAAACCGTCATCGAACCCATCGTTCTACCATTCCTAGACCGGCAAGGGAACTTGCTGTTCCAGCAGGACAATGCATGTCCGCATGTATCCCGTGCCACCCAACGTGCCCTAGAAGGTGTAAGTCAACTACCCTGGCCAGCAAGATCTCCGGATCTGTCCCCCATTGAGCATGTTTGGGACTGGATGAAGCGTCGTCTCACGCGGTCTGCACGTCCAGCACGAACGCTGGTCCAACTGAGGCGCCAGGTGGAAATGGCATGGCAAGCCGTTCCACAGGACTACATCCAGCATCTCTACGATCGTCTCCATGGGAGAATAGCAGCCTGCATTGCTGCGAAAGGTGGATATACCCTGTTCTAGTGCCGACATTGTGCATGCTCTGTTGCCTGTGTCTATGTGCCTGTGGTTCTGTCAGTGTGATCATGTGATATATCTGACCCCAGGAATGTGTCAATAAAGTTTCCCCTTCCTGGGACAATGAATTCACGGTGTTCTTATTTCAATTTCCAGGAGTGTACATCTCTCCTACTGCAAGCTGTTTGCTTTCGTACTTTTAGAAGTGGTTGTATGGACCAAAATAAGGGAAAAAAATAAAGATCCTTGCAACAAGGAGCTATCGGCACTTGTTCATCTTCACTACTGTGAAACATCTCTTCTACTGAGCAAGTGCTCATAGCTCTAAAGGTATGGATTTTAGAGACTATGTTTACCAGACTTTTTTGATACAAATGATCGTTCCTGTCACATCCATGGATACTGACCATTGCTCCTGGGGCACCCTAGATGTGTTCCTAGAATAATCGTAAATAACTACCATAATTACCAGCAGTGCCAGAGCTATTGCTTCAAGATAAGTTGTTTTTATTCAAGGTAGACTGCTCAGAAGATAGTATTTTATGCGGCACCACTCCTTCGCATTGATTAAAAAGTGTTTCGAAAATAGCAATGCAGGTGGGGCGGGGGGTTAGCTTCTGCAAATCAAAATTTTAAGAGAAAATCTGCCCTTAAATGCATAGTTTCCGAATTATGAAACAGCTAACCTTTTTTTTATTCCACACAGTCGGGATCTATTCCACAATATACTGTTCACTGCGTGGCAGAGGGTACTTTGTGTCAGTATTAGCATCCTACTTTTTGGCATCAATATTAGCGATGTTCTGTCCCAATCCTTAGCATCATTGTTATGTGATGTTCTGTCCTACTCCTTGGCATCAGTATTAGTGATGCTATGCCCTACTCATTAGTACCAATAATAGCGATTTCTATTCTACCCCTAAGCATCAGTATTGGTAATATTTCGTCTTGCTCTTGGGCATCAGTATTAACAACGTTATGTCCTACTCCTTGGCATCAATATTAGCGACGTTCTATGCTACTCATTAGCACCAATAATAGCGATGTTCTGTCCTACTCTTTGGCATCAGTATTAGTTATGTTTCATCCTACTCTTTGGCATCAGCATTAGGGATATTTTGTCCTGCTCACTAGCACCAATAATAGCGATGTTCTGTTCTACTCTTTGGCATCAATATTAGGAATGTTCTGTCCCACTCTTTGGCGTTAGTATTAGCGATGCTGTCCTGCTCCTTGGCACCAGTATTAGCGATGATCTGTTCAGATTATTGCCACTAATAATGGCGATGTTCTGTGCTACACTTTGGCATCAATATTAGTTATGTTTTGCACTGCTCATTGGCACCAATAACAGTGATGTTCTGTCCTACTCTTTGGCATCAGTATTTGCGATGTCCTGTCCTACTCCTTGAAATAAATACTAGCGATGCTCTGTGCTACTCCACTAGCATGCTGAGGACAGAGAATGTCTACATGCTTCTGCACATACCATAATCTGTTATCATGATGTTGTGGCGAGATATGTGGTGATGGGAACATAATGGTCGCTCATTCTTCCTCAAATGTAGATTCTCTCAATTTATGGAAAAGCATTTCGTGAGAACCACATTGAATTTCTTCCACAAATTATCATTTAAGTTCCATGAACACTTACGTTAGACTGTTGCACAGATTATATCTGTCTAACAGCATGTCTCTGAATTTGTTCAGTATGTGCTGTCATACTTGATAGACTCCAAAGGCTGGAGCATCTGAATTACTAAATGGCTATAACAGTCACCTACTTCGAGTTGTAGGTTGTCCATCTAGTGTGTTCCAGCGGCAACAAAAGTTTTATTTTCAATATTTCATATAATTACTGACCGAATTAAAAAAAAAAGAAATGCTGTCGTGCTCTACTTATTAAGAGGTGTAATCTTGCGTGAAAAGTTTAAGACAATTGCCAAATATTAAAGTAAGAAGCTGTGTATCTGTCTTGGAGCTGCTTATTCATGGTCTACGAGTTACCCAGACTATATCCATCGTGTATTTAAAAATGAGAGCACTTAACCACTTCCAAATAACTTTCCACGTAATTTCAAACCTTTTCGAAACATTTTCTCGCTGATACCTCTCCACAAAATAATGAAAGGTAAAAGAGTTTATCAGTTGCTTCGTATTCACTGTTCGTACATTAAAGCTTCAGCGTCAGACATGCCGTTTTTATTTATAACTTCTTTTCTTAGAACTAGATTCTGAATGCATTATGCAGTCAGTGCCCACAAATACCACTAAATGTTCCTGTAAAATTATGTCATTGTATGACACATAGTTCAGGAGATATGATGTCACTGGTGTCATAAAAATTTAGTATCTATGAAAAACTAGCTTTTCTTAAAACGGAGCTCAAATTACTCAGACTATACTCATGCATTATTTGTTAATGAGACCATTAAGACTTCCAGTAAACCTTAAACATGCTGTTCTACATATACGAGTGGGATGGGGAGGGTGAATTACTGATCCTCTAGAAAAAATGGTTCAAATTCCTCTGAGCGCTATAGGACTAACATCTGAGGTCATCAGTCCCCTAGAACTTAGAACTACTTAAACCTAACTAACCTAAGGACGTCACACACATCCATGCCCGAGGCAGGATTCGAACCTGCGACCGTAGCAGTCGCGCGGTTCCGGACTGAAGCGCCTAGAACCGCTCGGTCACAGCGGCCGGCGATGCTCTAGAACTGCTAACTCCTGCGCTTCTTATGCGATTTCCTTTACTGATGCACTGCACATTGCAAGAACTCTTCCAGTAAATCTAAGCTATCCGTTCACCTTACCTGAGACCGATTTATATGATCGCCCTATTTCAATATGGCTTCCTAGTATTACCCCTAAATATTTGAACAATATGTCGGGCTTCCAGACAAGTCACCACTAATCTTGTAATCCAACTGCGACATAAAGTCGCGTCGAGGGCAGGCGACAATGCTGGAAATGAACAGTAGTACCACAGTAAGGTTGGATTGATCGCTAATCAAAAACTCTTGCTCCAAAAGTATTAGGTTGGTGCAAAAGTTCTTAGCGGATTTGTTTTGCATTTTGCTATTCCGGTTGCTGTGGCTTTATTTATCGGTTGTCATTTTTTATTTGTTGTTATTTGAGTTTACATGTTACCATTTTATCATTTTGGGAGAGAGAGAGTGGAGCTGTGGACGCTAGAAAGTGGAGCGCCAAATGGAGAAATCGGAACATTTGCGATGAATTCCTATGTTTTGATTTCAATAGAGGGGTGACAGCAGCAGAAGCAGGCAGAAACTTTTGCTCCGTGTATGGGGATAATGCTACTGGACCGAGCACGGCAAGAAAATGGTTTTCTTGTTTTAAGAAGGATCGTTTTGACATTAGTGACACTCCACGTACAGGAAGACGTTCGGGGTTTGATGAAGATTGTTTACACACATGAATCCACAATGATCCACGTCAGCGTACTCGAGAGTGCGACATTTGCATGACGTGTGAAAGGTTTAACAATCAGTTGTCTGGGTACCGCAAAATTCGCAGAAATCAGCGGGTGGTCATCGTGCGTAACTGCGTGCTCGTCATCAGCTGGCTCGTGAGCAACACAGAGCGTTCCTATCCTGTATCGTCAGTGGTAACGTGAAATGGTGTCCTTATGTTAAGATAAGGAAATAAAAGGAATGGTTGAGCCCAAACAAGGCAGCAACTTGCCGTTCAAAGATCTGCGCGCATCCACAACGAACTGCTTCCCCGAGGCGCTGACATTTGTTGTCCACAGCTGTCTTGCAGGTGCAGTCCGAGAACGACTACCAGGAATTCCGCGTGGAGTGATGCTACTCCCATGATCACGCCCGCCTGCATTCTGCTAGACTGACAAAAAACACTATACAGGAGTTGGCTTGGGAAGTCATTCCGCAGCCACCTTACCTCATTTTGCGCCCTCAGATTTTCACCTTTTCCGCTCTCTGTCGGACAACCTTCAAGAAACTTCCGCCTTCCGAAGATGCCTCAAAACCACGTGATAGATACAATTGCGGAAACGAAAAGTTACCCCAGCGTTGGAGGACTGATGTAATAGTGGACGAGAATATATTATTGATGATTAAAGTCTCTTTTATGTGTATCTGCTATGTTAATTAAACTTATGGAAAAATGCTACCCCGTAGAATATTAACAACAGTAAATTCATTCTATTTTTGAAGCACGACTTTTATGTTAGCGACCAATCCAGCCTTTGTGCAGTACTAATGTTCATAATTTTGTAATCGGTTATGAAGCATCTGAAATACTAAGTTACATCGACGTCTCCGTGGCTATGGCGACCGAGCGAGCAGAGGGCTAGAGGTCGCGGTCGCGGGTTCAATCCCGGAAGGGACAGGGATTCTCCATCGTTCCAGTCGCTCCAGGACGGCAGCAGGTGCACACAGACTGCTGTGAAATAAGTGCCGGCGATATTTCATGGTGGTAAAATGCGGCCGCTGCGAGGGGCCTACCATGCTCCGCCTCCTAAGACAGCAGCAAAGACAGTCTACACTCTACATGCAGGCAGCCAGCAGCCTGATCAAAACTTGAGTCACAGAAATCTACCCAAGTCTCTACACTGTGCTACAGAGGGTACTCGGTGAACCAGAATAATTCCCTTCCCCTCTCCTCACCCCTCTCAACCACCTCTTCCTGTTACATTTGGCGGTACTACAGTAGTGCCATTAATTCTGGACACTTCGTAGACATTCATTGAACATCGCATTCAGGAGTTTATTTTACTGGAAATATACACTACAATTCACCAAATAATTTCAGGAAACAGGGCTTAATGTTCAGTACTTGAAAATTAAAGTTCAAATATAAAAATTTAATTAATAATTTTAAGAAAAATGAAACAAATTACTCACAACCCATCAATTTCATAAAGTTACACATTGCTTGACACAGCGTTATTGCAATATTTCTTATTATTACGTAGGAGATCTAATTTCGATCACTGCCTCGACTCAGCACGGCATCGAGTCCACCAGATGTCTAAGATCTTCTGGTCTGATCACTCTGAACCACGAACTGACTATGACCTCCAGTGGCTCCCTCTTGTTACTGGGATTTCGTCGTGAACCACGAGTTCTCAAATGGGTTCAGGTCGGGGGTGTCGTCAGGCCAAGGCACCACACTAATCTGATGGTCATCGAACCATTTCTTATTGATTTTCGCTGTATGACATGGCGCACTGCCTTGCTGAAAGATGCGCTGACGGCTGTTATCTTCAAACAAATCGCGGGTAGAGGGCAGCAATTTCAACACTAAGATTTCGTCCTGGTATTTTTTTGCAGTAATTTTGTCCTGCAACACTAACAGACGTTCAACGCCATGGCTTGCCATGCAGGTCCACACCATGACGCTGATGGGATATAACAAACACTTCATACTGACGGTGGTGTACTGAGGCAGTAAGTCTTCGCCTGGTCGACGACGAACGAACTTAACTGATCATAGTCCCTGTACGTCCATCTTTATAGAGATGGTTGCGGGACCTAGACTGTTCAGTACAGAATCTAGAATCAAAACACCATTCAGCTGTCTAATTTTCCAATTGTTATTTTATTGAGCAACCAGTTTCGGCGATACATTATGCCATCTTCAGGCTCCCTGACAGACGTGTAGGAAGATTCCCATCTCTGGTCCAGTCAAAATAGGGACCAGCATTCAGTGACTGGTATCCGTAGAATTTTGACATAGCAGTCCCATCGATCATCACTTTTCCTAACTGATCTTAGTCTCGTCAGTCCAAATGACCTCAGCCCAGTCTACTTGCGCCCATTCCCGGTGTGCTGGTGCCCACTGCACACGTTTGTTAGGATAAGGCTTCTTCCTTGCAGTCCTCGCTTTCACATAATTTTCGCCATAGTTTCTGTCTCATGGTTCGATCAGAAACTTCAACCCCTGAAGTCTTCAAGATGGCATTTATATCTTTTGCTGTACGTTGCCGATCTTGCAGAGAAAGACGGAAGATTCTACGACAGTCTTCATCAGTCAATATCGTTTTCTGCCGGTTCTTGCAGCAGTTTTTATTGACCCAGTTTCTTCATACAAGTCGCAAACTTTCCTCATATCCGATTTTGTAGCGCCTCCACCCAACCTTTTTCCTGTTTTTTCTACATACCTATAATCTTCTTCACGGAATGTTACTGCCTTACGCTGTTTACGTGGTGAACGATTAGCCCATTTCGGTACAGGAGACATAGTTTTCATTGTGTAATCCGTCTCAGCTTAGTTCACACTAAAGAAATCTTACACTCCAGCAACAACGATATATTGCTACTACTGAAGTTACAACAATGTTCGGAACGCTTTTTCTCACTAGATAAAGCAATAATAACACGCTTCCATTGATTGATTTGTCACAACAGAAGTCTTTTTATTCATTTTTAATAAAAAATGACATCACATTCTCTAAAAAATGACAACTATTCAGTAGGACATATCATAAATAAAAACTGAAAGCATAATTTATTAATTAAGATATCAAAACTTACATTCGTAATGTTAAAATGACTGAAAATTTCAACAAAGTGTCCAGAATTAAGATTAAGACTGTTGCTACCCACATTTGTCTAATTTTACTTTCGTGGTCGTTATGATGAATCTAACACGGCGGACGTTGTATGTTTCTTGCTTCATAGCCACTGCACTTATGAGAGTAGTTCCGCATTGAACAGCTACCCTCTTATATCGTCTCCATTTAGTGGTTGTAAGAAAATTTCTTTGACACTCTTGTGCTGAAGGAGCAATTCCGTGACAAATCGTTGAGTTCTTCTTGGAATCTTCTTTATGAAATTCTACTTGCTAAGGAACACAGATGGACGGACCATCTGTGTCCAAAACCTTCAGGGTCAAAATTATACAGAGTGAGTCAGGAGGAAACACACATGCTTTAAGGGGTGAGAGTTTAGTGGTTCAGAATAAAAACCATCGTATGAACTTAGGTCCTGTTCATAACAGTTTCCGAGGAAACTAATTGAAAACAATGTGGAACAGGACAAATGCAGGTAATAGTAAATGAAGCATTGTGATCTAATGTTTTGTTTAACTGTGTATATTACCTCACAAAAGATGTTCAAACAGTATAGCGACAACTGCAATGTGTTTTGCAGTTCTTGTATACAGCTGCTGTGTAGCTGATCTGAGCTCATTGGTACGGTCCTTTACTGCATCACATGCATGTAAAATACGAGCGACAAGTTCCACCTTTGTGTCCACTCTGCGCTTGCAGACTTCACTCTTTATCCAACCCCACCAACGGTAATCTGATGGACGGAGATCGGATGACTTCTGTGGCAAGAAATGACTCCATGACGACAGATCCGACGCCCACGATACGTTTCAGTGAGATACTGTGTCACTGGCTGTACGGAATCTGAAGGAACTGCGCCGTGCTCAAAGTACATACCATTTCGTGTTTTGCCAAAGGAATGTCCTCGAAGAATTCCGCTAACACAACTTGAAGCAGATCAAGATACTGTACTTCAATAGGACGATTTTCTAAAACAACTGCGCCGATGGAGTAGTGATCAGTACTACATCATCAACACCATCATCAATACCACATGATTAATACCACATGTTCACTGAGAATCGTCGTTGAAAAATTATTGCCACAGTAGCGTGTAGATTTTGATGTGCCCACACGTGAGAGATGTGCGTGTAGCCGTTCCGGATAAATATTGATACATCAATGACCAGAATACAGCGTTCATTGGCAATGCTCCATTGACAGAATTCGCTTCGTTTGGAATCATCTCCCACATTCAGATTTTTCACACCATGCCGACGATGCTGACGCAGGCCCCGCTCATGCACTGTGCACATCACACGCGTTTGTGGAATACCAAGCTATGCAGCAATTCTTCTAGAGCAGTGGTTTCCAACTGGGGTAGTTACCCCCTGAGGGGTAAAATGAAATTTTCTGAGGGGTAAAAACTGAACGATTCGATTCTATTTCAGTCACGAAAGTAAATTATTTTCAAAAGATTATTACTATTATCACAATTCTGTAAGACTCTGATACTATTTGTATAGGTTATCAATAACTACTTTGAAAGGATACAGTACCGCCTGACATTGAAAAGAGGTACAACATTCTTCGTTATTCTTGTCAGAACAACATATATTTTCTAATAATAACTCAATTTCAATTAATACAGCGAAGCCGGATACCAGTGTGGGAAAGAATGACAATTTATTTATTTAATTGATCACATGTGCACTCCCACAAAATAAATCCCTACATCCAGTTTGGTGAGATCTGTGAAATGAATGAAATTATGGTCGTCTGCTAACCGCAGATAGTGAATGTGAATATATGGTCATCTTTGAGACGATCTTTTGGTCACCTTTGGTGGAACCAAAGAGATGAAATTTACCGGAGCTTTGAGCGCCTGAAATGTGGCTGACCAATGGGTAGCATGGTCTTCCCCCACCTCGACGGAGGTGCGAGATGACCTGAAGAACGGCAATGTTTCAGCACTCTGCCGCTGTATCTTGTGTTGGTAAGACCTGTCTTAAGTGTGCTCCGAAAAGACAAAAGAGTGGATAAAATGGTATGCATGTGGAATACTTGAGAGTAGTTTGGAATAATAATTTCTCTATTTCAGGAACTTTTGTGGGGAGAATTAAACGTCAGGCAGGTAATATTAAGGGGATCGTAGGAATCTTCGGAAGTGACCAACGGTCACAATGAAACCACGTGTAGCAATAAGTTGAAATACTTCCGAGTGCTTAAGTTAAGTTGAATTACTAGCGTGTGTACTATAAGTTGGAAATATTTAAGAAATGGCGTGTGCAGGACTTCAAATTAGAGACGAGTACTTCCACGTCGTGAGTACTGTGTGAGTCTCAATCTGTGTATGAGACAAAGGATAAAGAGAAGTACTTGTCCATGGTATCAGTTGAATACTCGCATGTGTGATAAATATGTTCTTAATATTATGGCTCTGAGCACTATGGGACTTAACATCTATGGTCATCAGTCCCCTAGAACTTCGAACTACTTCAACCTAACTAACCTAAGGACAGCACGGAACACCCAGTCATCACGAGGCAGAAGAAATCCCTGACCCCGCCGGGAATCGAACCCGGGAACCCGGGCGTGGGAAGCGAGAACGTTACCGCACGACCACGAGCTGCGGACTCTTAATATTACTTTGCGTGTTATGTTTCCGTGTGACGCTTGATTCAAACTATAATACTCTGAGAGAGAAGCAAGGTGAGTCACCCGTCTATCCAGAACGCCACTTGGCTTGCATTGCACAGGAAGACGTGCATATATCCTCCAGAGTCCATAGTAGGAAAGAAAAATTACGAAGTGAGGCAGTGTCGTGTGAAACTGGGATAAATAGTAATTGAAGTGGGAAAGCTGAAAGTGATGTGATTATAACGTTGTGACTATTCTTTGTATTGTATGTTGCCAGTGTGATGTATTTCATGAAATTTAAGTATGTGTGGTTGACATGGGAGAGTAACAAGATAGTTTCAGAGGTAGTGGGTTATGCATGTTCCTTTTTGTACTGCTCGGTCTAGAGGAAATTTTCGTAATGATGGGTGTGAGAGTCGAAGTGTGAGATGTAGAAAAAGATCCACCATCCTATCCAGAAAGTGCACTGTAGCGTTAAATAATTACGAGACCATAAGATAGAGAATCACCAATGTTAAGTCATGCCCACTGGGCGGAATTTCTCGTGTGTTATTGTTGTAGGTAATAGAATTTGTGTGTTTAAGTTATAGAATTTATCGGAATAAATAAGATAGTGAAAAGAAAAAGATTGGTGGCCTTTTCCTTCGAATAGTATGTTGTCATGATACCCAGAATTTATAATGTGTGCGCCATTCATATTCAGTGCGATGGCCACCTGTTGATCAAAGGTTTTAAATAAGAAAGAAAATGTGGTATTGCCAGTGCGTAGTGAACAGTCAGAGTTGTGTAAATTACTAATAGTCAGTTTGCGTTTCCGTACCCGTTGCGTAATATTCAAACAGGAGAATAACATGTAACTTAATTGTGAGTACTAGAGTTCATGTTACTCGATAAATAAGAATGAGTCCACTCGCTTGGCAGACCACTCATCTTGCAGACCTGACTGCTTGATGCCACAGTATGAGCAAGGCATGTGGGTGCCTCTCAACTTTTTCTCAATTAGTAACATTAATGCGGTGGAGGTTACAGGTTCCTCACATAGTCTACCATCTACACACGCATGATGGGCTTGTCCCGTCCATCGCTGACGATAAACATGAGACACATACCTGACAAATGGTAAATATGTCGAGAAAACGTCTTCTCCAAAATGCACAGAGTACCTGTAGCAGTCCGGAATTTGTTTAGTTACTCGTTCGAAACAAATACGGTGAATTAATTGACAGGACGACACAGCAGTAACTACATAAGGGCTACTGTAGTGTTGTACAGAGTATTATTATTATTATTATTATTATTATTATTATTATTACTATTAGTGGTTATGGTCAGACACAAAGAATTATCAGCCTGAAGTCCTCAGTTTTTGCCAATTCAGAAGTAAGGAGTGCAGGAATCAAGTGATTTACGAAGAGTGAGTACAGTGCACACACTTTAACTTGGTTAATTTTAAATGGGGTTGCAGTGTGCAGCTCCAGCAAGTGCCGCAATGGAGAGGAGTAATGAAGGGGGTGCATGGTTTTTAACAAGTGAATACCCTCACTGTGGATAGTTAGCTGAGAAGTAGTTGTGACTAGCACTTGCAATGCATCATGAATTCCTTCGTCACACACACACACACACACACACACACACACACACACACACAAACTAAATATTATTCATCTTTCATTGTGTTAGAAATAAAAGTGTTCCAAGAAAAGCCTTTCATTCTACAGTTTAGCTAGTTTTCCGCGTCATTAAAATTCTGTTGCAAGAGACGTTCAGATACAACACTTGCACTGGGAAGCGTACTAAGCTCACGCAACCTGGCAAACTCCGTACTAAATACCCCGCTGACAGGGACTCTGTGACTAGGAAATCCTCGTTCGTAGTTGCGAACAGCGGCTCTGTAGTTCCTTTTGTAAAACCACAAAGATCGTGTCACCAATCTCCACATGCGTTGAGACTGTGGCATTTTCACTACACTGACCCGTACTGTTTTGGTTGTACTCGTAACAACACTGTAATACATACGCGCATCCACAGCAGTAAACAACATGTACATTTGCAGAACTCGTTTGCCCACCGTGCGCTAGTGAAGTGCACATTGAAATGGTCAGTAAAGACTACACTACGCACCCTAATGTTGCTTTGGTTGCCTCCTCATGTAAGTTATGCTGAATAAGAACATGCGACTGATGTTCGAGATTTTTCAACAGCTATATGTCGGATATAGTTAAGAAAGGGCATATCGATGGTAGGCAATGAAAACGTCGTAGCTCCATCTGTCCGTGAAAACTCATAATACAATAACCAGTAATTCCATAATCAAAGAGAGATTTGAAACACTTTTAATTTTCGAATTGAACATTTCTGCTCGTAATTTTGACTATTGCCTGCTCGAAATGTAACTTTATGGTTGTTAAAATTTCATTCTGATGAAGACATCCTTAGAGGTCTCGAAACCTAGAGCAATGTATTAAAAATCATTTGCAACCGATTGGCTGTGCAGTTTCTCCATTGAAACTTATATAACATTGCTGAGAGTCAGCCATGTTCAAAACCGTAAGATTTGACAGTGCCTCAGTTTCTCTAATCCGTCGATAACTGAACTTGTACTATACAGCTACACATGTAGCTACTTTCTGTATCATTTTATATTATTTTCGAGAAAAATGCTTCACCTGCTAAATTCAACAAATTGGAATTAAGAGGGTTTCACTGTCTACCATCGATATGTCCACTTGAAGTTTTTAGTTCACCGTCACCAATACTACCACCCCAAAGGACTTCCTCCTGACTCACCCTGTACAGGGATCAGAGGATACTCAACTGAAAAGGTTGAGACTAGGAAACGAATGAATGTCGGGCGGTACGAGGTCTTGAAGGAACAATGAGCGTGAATCTGGTGTTGGTAAACAGCTTATGAGTCAGAGCCTGCCACTTCACTACCTTGAAGAACAACACAAAGTTATCTGTGAGTCTCTACAGTGAAATACACTAATGTTTAGAGGTTACAAGAGTTTGTCGAATATGCAGTAAGCCGTGGCGGCTCTAGTCGATTTTATCTCTTGTCTTCCCGGTGCCTTTTTTCACTGGCATCCCGATAGGCGGCGCGAATTTAGCTTGCAGGTTTCGTGGATGATCGCTGGCTCAAGTGTGTTGAAATAGGCCGGCAGTGGGCCCTGAGGTCAGAACGGACAGGAGGGGCGCAGAGCGTGAGGATAGTGGGATCACGCGCGGACTTTCCTTCGGCCGTTAGTTCTGTTTGTGCCGAGATCGACTTGTCACTCCCTTGGTTACGCCACTGCTGTGTCGACGGTGCCCTCCTACGGCCTTCAGTGGATTTGCACTTCCCCGTTTATCCATGCTCTGCGAACCTGGACGCTTGCAGTTTTGCCCTTACCATTTCCGCGTATGTAAGGACCATTACTGGAAAATTTTGCGGTCAGTATTGCTCGCGCTCTGATACCTGTGCCTCTGCTGTTGGTTGCCTGTGGATCACTGGAACATTTTAAATTATTGTGATTAATCTTGGCCGCAACCGTATTGTACCTTTGTATTTATTTCATTGGTAGAAATTTTGTGGGTAAATTAGTGACTGTCACCTGAGATACCCCTGAGACCTTTGCTAGCTGTGGATTACCAGGGGCCGGCCGGAGTGGCTGAGTAGTTCTAGGCGCTACAGTCTGGAACAGCGCGACCGCTACGGTCGCAGGTTCGAATCCTGCCTCGGGCATGGATGTGTGTGATGTCCTTAGGTTAGTTAGGTTTAAGTAGTTCTAAGTTCTAGGGGACTGGTGACCGCAGAAGTTAAGTCCCATAGTGCTCAGAGTCATTTGATTACCAGGGCCGTAAGCCGTGCGGCACCTTCAAATTCAGTGGTTCACTAGTGAAACTTAACTTTCACCTCATGGGTATGGCAGTTTGGTGTTTAAGCTTTACTGTTTAGTGAGGTTCTTTACTCAGTTTTATTAACTGGCTCACGAGCCGTGTGGCATATTCTTGTTCACTGAATTTAAGATTTTTTATACGTTTTGTTAGGTTTGTAATTTTACCTTTTAATTACTTTAAGAGGGCTTCCCTGTATTAATATGAGTCTTTTGAAACTAGGTCCTGGATGGTTGTCAAGCCTGAGGGATCTCTCAGGGAAACACTGTTTGTAATACCTAGTCACTAAGTATTTCTTGGAAGGGTAAGCTCAATCATTTATTTTCTCCATCAGTTTGGTTCAAGTAAGCACCTGGCCGTGCAATTTTGGTGTAATGTTTGTTCGGGGAGACGATAACCATTATATTTTCACACACAGCTATTTCCTGCAGGCAGTTTTCTGGGCGTAATATTTGCTACCCTATATTATGATGACTAATTACAATTTATACGGAAACCAGATGGCAGTTATAGGAGTAGAGGGGCATGAAAGGGAAGCAGTTGTTGGGAACGAAGTGAGACAGGGTTGTAGCCTATCCCCGATGTTATTCAATCTGTATATTGAACAAGCAGTAAAGGAAACAAAAGAAAAATTCGGGTTTAAAATCTATGGAGAAGAAATAAAAACTTTGAGGTTCGCCGATGACATTGTAATTCTGTCAGAGACAGCAAAGGACTTGTAAGAGTAGTTGAACCGAATGGCGAGTGTCTTGAAAGGAGGATATAAGATGAACACCAACAAAAGCAAAACGAGGATAATGGAATGTAGTCAAATTAAGTCGGGTGATGCTGAGGGTATCATATTAGGAAATGAGACGCTTAAAGTAGTAAATGAGTTTTACTATTTGGGGAACAAAATAACTGATGATGGTCGAAGTAGAGAGGATATAAAATTAGGCTCGCTATGGCGAAGAAAGCGTTTCTGAAGAAGAGAAATTTGTTAACACCGGGTATAGATTTAAGTGTTAGGAAGGTGTTTCTGAAAGTATTTGTATGGAGTGTAGCCATGTATGGAAGTGAAACATGGACGATAAATAGTTCGGACAAGAAGAGAATAGAAGCTTTCAAAATGTGGTGCTACAGAAGAATGCTGAAGATTAGATGGGTAGATCACATAACTAATGAGGAGATACTGATTAGAATTGGGGAGAAGAGAAATTTGTGGCACAACTTGACTAGAAGAGGGGATCGGTTGGTAGGACACATTCTGAGGCATCAAGGCATCATCAGTTTAGTATTGGAGGGCAGCGTGGAGGGCAAAAATCGCAGAGGGAGACCAAGAGATGAATATACTAAACAGATTCAGAAGGATGTAGGCTGCAGTAGGTACAGGGAGTTGAAAAAGCTTGCACAGGATAGAGTAGCATGGAGAGCTCCATCAAACCAGTCTCTGGACTGAAGACCACAAGGGCACAACATTATGATGGATTTTTTGGGCTCACAGTCGTGATCTCTTAAGAAGGAAGCAGTTGACGTTCGTGTAACTTGTATTTCTGCAGCCCATATGTCACCTACAATGTAGTGTCTGTTAGCAGCACCTCTTACCCTTGTGAAGCGCGAGCCCTGTATTTCGATGTTCGCCGGCCGCGAGGACCTCCGGCTGTTGTTCGCCTGCACGTGCCTCCCGGCTGTGTTTGAGGCGCGTCTGCTATTGCTGTAGTGGGACTGTTCACCTTGGCGGCTTATGTTCTTTAAGCTAAGTTTCGCCTTTCCCTTCTTTAGACTCTAATGTACTTGCTTTAATATTCTGCCTAAAGGCCTTTATGTGAGCGAAGTTGTAGTTAAATTTTGAGATAGTTCTTTTCCTGTTCAGATATTTGCGCATGTACTTGGTGTGCTGAGGAAAATTTTTATGTAATTTCCGTTCTGATTGCCATCTTTTTAAATTTCAATTTTGAATTATAAATCAATGTTCTTTGCTTGAGATTAGTTTGTCATTGTATCCATTCTATGGATGTAATAAAATCTGTAAGATTTGCCATGCTTGGGTGTTTATTCTAAATTACCAGTTTTTAAATTACACTGAAGCGCCGAAGAAACTGGTATAGGCATGTGTATTCAAATACAGATATATGTAAACAAGCAAAATACGGTACTGCCGTCGGCAACCCCTGTATAAGACAACAAGTGTCTGGCGCAGTTGTTAGATCTGTTGCTGCTACAACAATGGCAGGTTTTCAAGATTTCAGTGAGTTTGATCGTGGTATTATAGTCGGCGCAGGAGCAATGGGACACAGCATCTCCGACGTAGCGATGAAGTGGGGATTTTCCCGTACGACCATTTCACGAGTGTACAGTGAATATCAGAAATCCGGTAAAACATCAAATCTCCGATATCGTTGCTGCCGGAAAAAGTTCCTGCAAGAACGGGACCAACGACGACTGAAGACAAACGTTCAACGTGACAAAAGTGCAACCCTTCCGCAAATTGCTTCAGATTTCAGTGCTGGGCCATCAACAAGTGTCAGCGTGCGAACCATTCAACGAAACATCATCGATACGTGCTTTCGGAGCCGAAGGCCTCCTCGTGTACCTTTGATGACTGCACTACACAAAGCTTTACGCCTCGCCTTAGCCCATCAACTCTGACGTAATACGGTAGATAACTGTGAAACATGTTGCCTGGTCGGAGTGGTCTCGTTTCAGATTGTACTGAGCGGTTTGACAGGAGACAACCTCATGAATCTATGGACCTTGCATATCAGTACGGCACTGTTCAAGTTAGTGGAGGCTCTGTAATAATGTGGCGTGTGTGCAAGTGGAGTAGTATGGGACCCCTGATACGTCTAGGTACGACTCTGACAGGTGACACGTACGTAAGCATCCTGTCTGATCACCTGCACCCATTCATGTCCATTGTGCATTCCGACGGGCTTGGACAATTCTAGTAGGACAGTCCGACACCCCACATGTCCAGAATTGCTACAGAGTGGCTCCAGGAACACTCTTCTGACTTCAGACACTTTCACTGGCCACCAATCTCCCCAGACATGAACATTATTGAGCATGTCTGAGATGCCTTGCAACGTGCTGTTCAGAAGAGATCTATACACCCTCGTACTCGTACGGATTTATGGACGGCCTTGCAGGATTCACGGTGTGAGTTCCCTCCACCACCACTTGAGGCATTAGTCCAGTCCATTTCACGTCGTGTTCCGGCACTCGTGCGTGCTCGCGGGGGCCCTACACGATGTTAGGCAGGTGTACCAGTTTCTTTGGCTCTTCAGTGTAATGACTGTCACTGTTTAAAATGATTGAACAAGAGTTATCTTTACTTAATTACTGTTTAAGAGAGGTTTTATTATGATTTTTTTTTTGTTTGCTGCTGACACTGATTCCTTGAGCGAGCAAGAATTGAAAGTTTAGGCGTGTCTGCCTGTCATTAAAATTTAAGGAGGCTTGCTTTCATTTAACAACGTCTCATGTGCTGAGATATTTGGTGATTATTATATTTTATTTTGTGCTGTCATGTGCACTGTAAATAAAGGCGATGATTCAAAGAACAGTTGATGCAAGTATTGTGGACCCACCCTTCCAAATGATTCCCTTGCTATCCCATCCTGTACCTCGAGGTTACATGCAGCATTATTCGTTATAGCATCTTACAGACTAGCATCTAATGTTCATTGAAGGGATGCAGTTTCTTCTTCATGGCAACCAACGCACTAACGAAGGCTCCAGACTCGTCTGCATCAATACTCTGCAAGCCGCGTGATGGTGTGTGGCAGAGGTTTCTGTTGGTACCACTGGTCTAGTCCCCCTTTCCCTGTCCCATTCGCGAGTGGCGTGTGGGAAGAATGATTGTCCGTAAACATTTGCATTAGCTCTAATTTCTCGAGTTTCTCGTTATGGTGATTTTGCGAGACTTGTGTGAGAGGTGGTAATGCGTTGTCCGGCTCTTCCCGGAATGTACTCTCATTGAATTTCAATAGTAAGCCTCTCCGTGCTACACAGCGCCTCTCTTGTAGCGTCTGCCGGAGGGGTTTGTTATATATCTATGTCAAAGACTGTAACGGACCGTTTACGGGCCTCTGTTGTCGAGTGACAGCGGCGGTTTGCCAGTGTCCGAGGAACTGCGGCCATTCTCCAGCCGGAAGATGACGGGATCGGTTCCACAACAGGTCTAATGGGTGCTGTCTTGGCCCAACTGTGTGGTCTTCAAAGATGAGCATTAACAGAGAATATATAATACATGCAACACGTTTCTGCAGAAAAATATCTTAAGGAAATAAAATTGCACTGGGATGTATTAAATTTTCAGAAGTTTGAGAAGTACCGCTCCTTTAAAAGAACATCAGGAACCTAGTACTTATTTTGTTCAACGACAGTGCTACTGCGCGCGCTGATCTCTTTGCAGCACGGTTATTAAACGCTTTGGTGTCAGGAGAGCAATTTCCTCTGATCAGTCGAAACAGTAGTGACGGAAAAAAATTGCAACACCAAAAAATAACTAATGTGGAGTAATGAAACTTCGGGGATACCTTTGCCTAGGTAATATATGTAATTAACACTGCAAGATCACAAGCGCGAGATAAGCCATTGCAAGTGTGAAATGCTGGTACATTAATAACGGGTGTAACCAAATGTTTCAAATGGCTCTGAGCATTAGGGGACTTAACATCTGAGGTCATTAGTCCCCTAGAACTTAGAACTACTTAAACCTAACTAACCTAAGGACATCACACACATCCATGCCCGAGGCAGGATTCGAACCTGCGATCGTAGCGGTCGCGCGGTTCCGGACTGAAGCGCCTAGAACCGCTCGGTCACACTGGCCGGCCGGGTGTAACCGCCAGAATGTTGAATGCAAGCGTGCAGACGTGCATGAATTTATCTTAGTGTAGAGGTGTCGGATGTCAGTTTGTGGGATGGAGTTCCATGCCTGTTGCACATTTTCGGTCAATACAGGGACAGTTAATGCTGTCAACACTGTGTAGAGAATGTTTGGTTACAACAACGGTATGTGGCCGAGCGTTATCCTGTTGGAGAGCACCCCTGGATTTCTGTTCCGGAAAGGCAGCACAGCAGGTCGAATGACCAGACTGACGTACAAATTTGTAGTCAGGGTGCGCGGGATAACCACAAGAGAGCTTCTGATGTCATACGAAATCGCACACCAGGCTATCACTCCAAGTGTGGGTCCAGTGTGTCTACCACGCAGACAGGGTGCTTGCAGCACTCAACTGGCCTTCTTCTAACGAACACATGGCCATCACTGGCACCGAGGCAGGACAAGCCTCCATCAGACAACACAACAGACCTCGACCCTGCCCTCTAATGAGTTCTGGTTTAACACCACTGAAACTGTAAATGGCGGTAGTTTGCGGTCAGTGGAATGTACACTACAGAGTGTCTAGGTCGGAACTGTCCTTGAAGTAACTGATTCCAACAGTTCGTTGTATGACTGTGCTCCCAACTGCTGCTCAGAGTGCTGCAGCAGATGCAGTAGGATGTGCGAGAGCCATACGCTGAACACGATGGTCTTCCCTCTTGGTAGTACCACGTGGCTGTCCGCAACCCGGTCTTCTTGCGACCGTACGTTCTCTTTTGCACCGCTGCCAGCAGTCATTTACAGTGGCTACATTCCTGCCAAGTCTTTCTGCAATATCACAGAATGAATATCCAGCTTCTCGCAGCCCTATTACATGAGCTCGTTCAAACACAGTGAGGTGCTGATAACTGCGTCTTTGTCGCCTTATAGGCATTCTTGACTAACGTCAATTCACCACGTGCATTCTCAAAGGTAACTAATGGTCACGACCGTTACAGTGAGTATTTAAGAAAAAAACATGAGTTGCATCCTCATAGTGGCGCTAGTAACGCCACTCTTATGCGACTGGTGAGAAATCTCAATAAACATCATCTTTCAGATGTAAAAACATGCCTACAAAATTTCATATGTGTCGCAGAACTCCTTCTTGGTGTATCGACTTTTTTCCGTCCGTGTGGCTGCAACCGTCCAATTCTCGCCGCTTGAACATATTTCACACAGTCACAAACCGCGGGAACTTGGAGAATATCTGCGTCAAAGGCATTCGTGTGGCTCCAGTGGTTGCAGCCGTATCTCGAACGAACCTTCTGACTACTTTCTGCTCCCTATGCTGATTAGCCGAAATGTCGGCACGCGAAAATGATGTCATGGAGCTGTGGGAAGCTCGGGAAATTAAGGAGTCGGTTGGTGGCACTGACAGAGTGCAGGAGGCGAGTTGAGCCCTCTAGGGCGGAGCTGGTGTGGAGGCGTAATTCGGAAGTTCGTAGGCAGGGCGTAGTAAGGTTGCTCTCCAGACGTGGAAAATTCGGAAGTGCGTCCCCTTTCGCGCGCGTGGAAAACGTCTTAATGTATTGCTCGTTTTCGAAGTGACTGTTGATGGTAGCGAGCGTACGCGGACTGTTAAGTAAAGCTACGTTTTCCCAGCTGCGGAAATTTCCCGCGACTTGCTGTGTAAAACCCGAGACTGCGCTCTCCACTCGTACGATGCAAACACAGCAGGCAGTTTTCCTAGTGAGCAGACAATGAAGTGCCGCTGCGGGCTCTATCTGCCGGAAACGCTTATGGGCTTAGACTGCGTTCACAGTGGCACTGACAACGGTCGTCAGACACCGTCTCCAGAGGTCGCTCAATAACATCGGCCAACAGCGTGGGCATAAAACGTCCGACCTCCGTCAGTTTTTGGTAGGGTCAAGAACATTGGATTACATTAGGTTAGAATCTTTTCTATGCACAGGGCGACAATTATTGAACTATATGAAATAAAATCGTCATAACTTCTGAACGGTTTGCGTTAGGACATTCAAAATGCACGGTTGGCTGTGGGGCATGATGGGCATTAGTATGTGCATGCGTTGTTTGGTTTGGCGAAGAAGTCCACTTTCACTTTGATGGTTCCGTCAATAAGCGAAATTGGCGCATTTAGGGGACTCAGAATCCGCATTTCGCAATCGAGAAGTCTCGTCACCGTCAACGGGTGACTGTGTAGTGTGCAGTGTCCAGTCACGGAATAATCGGTACGATATTTCTTGATGGCAAGACGACTACTGAACGGTACGTGAAGGTTTTGCAAGATGATTTCATCCCCATTGTCAAAAATGGTCCAAATTTCGACAAGATGTGGTTCATGCAGGACGGAGCTCGACCCCGTGTAAGCAGGAGAGTGATGTCTTGGAGGAGCACTTTGGGGACCGCATTCTGGCTCTGGAGTACCCACAGGCCACTAGCATGGGCCTCGATTGGTCGCCATATGCTCCGGATCCGAACACATGCGACTCCTTTTTGTAGGGCTATATTAAAGACCATTGCTGAGCTGAAAACAGCCATTCAGGAGGTCATCGACAGCATCGATGTTCCGACACGTCAGCGGCTGATGCAGAATTTCGCTATTCGTCTGCGCCACATCATCGCCAATGATTACAGGCATATCAAACATGTCATAACCTAAATCTATATATCTGTAGTGACGTTTACATGTTGAATAAAGTGTGTGCACACCGTAGTTTGCAACTAATTTACGCTTTTTTTTATATAGTTCAATAACTGTCACCCTGTATAAAACAGGTTGATTTTAAACTCTTAGGGTGAGTGGATACCACGACGCCTCTGTCCTTGGATACCAGTGCTTCACAGCGGCTTCTGCTATTAAGGAGACGTCGAATGTGTGTGAATGAGCTTTCCTGACTCGTAAAGAACGTGGCGAGTACTATACACGCAGTCTTCAGTTAACGGAATAACCACAGGAGTTTTACGAATATGTGAAGTGACGGGACAAAAATTCTGTTACATACTCGACATAATTCGTGGTGACCTAGAAAAGCAAGTTATAAACACTCTGTTTCGCTGTATTTATTTAACGTTGTGCAGACGTACGCTAATTAACCTTCAGTGACTACCATTTAGTACACGAGTGAAAGACAAGCATAAAGTGTAGCATAAGATAGTCTGAAAACATAAAGCACTTAAAAGTGGACATACATACCGTACACCACATTTACAAACCACTTCATATTAATAGAATCACTACCCCACTGACACGAAACGTCAGTAAGCAGTAATAATAATTTCTATACAGCTAATGACAACCTAACACAAAAAGATCCAGTACAGTAGCTATAAGCATATAAGATACGCCATCCTTTTCACTTGAACAAATTAATTTTTGAGGTTATAATCTATGTGTAAAATTTCCAATAAAGATTTCGCGTATTTGAGGTTTCGAATAAACGTACGCACGATTTCAGTCCATACATTCCCAACTATATCCCGATTGTAATATTGTCACGTAGAAGAAGGTATAATTAGATGAATGACGAACACTAACTTCACTTAACGAAGTTTATTCAGCACTTGCCCATACAAGAGCGAACTCCCTCCGGCCAGAACACATACAGTATATACACAGTTACAGAACATTCCAGTACATTGATTTTTGACATTTGTGGATACTTTTAGAATGTACTCGAACCGAATATAGAAATTAAAATTGTACAGTCCAGGCGAGTTTTGAACTCAAGACTCTCCATGCAACAGTCTAGTATCATAACAACTACAGCACGGTGACTGTGCTACTCAGTTTCTTCTGCGACAATATTTTTATCCTCAGGATGCCACAAACTCACTCTTTCTTGGATCCAACTAATCAGTATCTCCAGCTCCATATTTCGTGTGCGGGAACGTCAGTCGATTTGACCGAAGAAAACAAACTGATTTGAATGTCACCGATTGTCGTCAGAAGTCTGTACGTTCGGGAGAGAACATCGGCTACAGTGTGACCGCGAACGTAGTGGCGTACTGATTTGAGAAGTCGGCCATCTCCGACCGACGTCGGTCGTCGGCAGAATCCACCGATATCGGAGCCACTGTGAGTGCAGTCTTAGGGAGGTTCAAAAATGGCTCTGAGCACTATGGGACTCAACATCTTAGGTCATAAGTCCCCTAGAACTTAGAACTACTTAAACCTAACTAACCTAAGGACATCACACACACCCATGCCCGAGGCAGGATTCGAACCTGCGACCGTAGCAGTCCCGTGGTTCCGGACTGCAGCGCCAGAACCGCACGGCCACCGCGGCCGGCTCTTAGGGAGGAGTCTGTCACACACGTCGCGTCGATTTAGTTGGTTGGAGGAGTTGGGGAAGTCGATCTGAGCAACAGTAAACTAGTCCACAGTTTTTGAATCGCGCAGCAGAGAAGCTAATGTTATTCTTCCTATCTGATTATTCAAACATTCACAAGAAATGTCGGCTGACCGCTTCTCTGCCTCAGAGGACGAGCAGCTCTTCGAATTGGTATCCGAACAGCATATTTTATGGAACATGTCCGACGCCGAGTTGAAAAACTAAACGCAAAAAGAGATAATATTGGCAGAAATCGGTAGAAAAAAATGAATGAACCATGTAGGAAGAAGTGTCCTCCATTGTGTCCAATATAATACATTTGTAAACATATCTATACTGAGTGTTTTACCACACTTATATGAATTGGATGTTATTTTGATCAATACTATGAACGACGATTAAAATTGGCCCGTTGAAGTAATCAGTGAATCCGCACACAGCAGACGCGTTGACACTGCTCTTAACGAGACAGGCAGCATTTTAACTACTTGCCTACCACCACCTCCAGTTGACAAAACTACCATCTTATATGCACAGTACCCCCGGATGTTAGACGAAGAACAGCGGAATAAATTCAGAAGAAAAAACGTGAAAATAATTCCAGGTATCCCGTGTTGCAGAAGTGAAGCATCATTTCGTATGCTGAAGGCGAGAAATAGCTTTCGTCGAAAAACAAAACCCACTACATCAGCATCTTCCGATCGCCGAATAGATCTGTGGCGAAACAAGGCAAATGGAAGTAATAACCAAAACTTAAAGGAAGTACGTGCTACTGGTTTCCGACTACCCTACCAGTTGCGGAAGACTTTGCCACATACTGCGAACAGGAGTAACACGGTGCAAAGAAAACTACACTACTGGAAGTGCAACCTGCGACTGTGGAGAGCTTCAAGGCAGTGAACACCTCTTGGTCTGCCGAAAGTTGCCTGAAGCCTGCACGCTGGAGGACCTGGTTACAGCAAATGTTCCAGCAACCAAGACTGCCGAATTTTGGGCCTCAAAATTAATTTGACATCTACAAAGTCTAATGTATATATTGTACACTGTAGCGCCAAAGAAACTAGTATAGACATGCGTATTCAAACACAGATGTATGTAAACGGGCAGAATACGGCACTGCACTTGGCAATGCCTATATAAGGCAACAAGTATCTGATGCAGTTGTTAGATCGGTTACTGCTGCTACAATAGCAGGTTATCAAGATTTAAGTGAGTTTGAACGTGGTATTAGCCCACGAGCGATGGGACATAGCATCTCCGAGGTAGCGATGAAGTGAGGATTTTCCCGTACGACCAGTTCAGGAGTGTGCAGTGAATCTCAGGAATCCGGTAAAACATCAAACCTCCGACATCGCTGCGGCCGGAAACAGATCCTGCAAGAACGGGACCAACGACGACTGAAGAGAATCGCTCAGCGTGACAGAAGTGCTGCAGATCTCAATGCTGGGCCATCAACAAGTGTCAGCGTGCGAACCATTCAACGAAACATCATCGATAGGGGTTTTCGTAGCCAAAAGCCCACTCGTGTAGCCTTGGTGACTGCACGATGCAAAGTTTTACTCAAAGCCTGGGCTCGTCAACACCGTCATTGGACTGTTGATGACTGGAAACACGTTGACTGATCGGGCCAGTCTCGTTTCAAATTGTACCGAGTGGATGGACGTGCACGGGTGTGGAGACAACCTCATGAATCCATGGACCCATGTCAACAGGGGACAGTTCAAGCTGCTGGACGCTCGGAATGGCGTGCGGCGTGTGTAGTTGGAGTGATAGGGGCCCCCTGATACGTCTAGATACGACTGCAACAGGTGACACGTATGTAAGCATCCTGTCTGATCACCTGCATACATTCATGTCCACTGAGCATTACGACGGACTTGGGCAATTCCAACAGGACAATGCGAAACTCAGACGTCCAGAATTGCTACAGAGTGGCTCCTGCAACACTTCTCTGAGTTGGCCCTCAAGCTCCCCAGACATGAACATTATGGACCATACATGGTATGCGTTGGTACGTGCTGTTCAGAAGAGATCTCCACGCCTCGTACTCTTACCGATTTATGGACAGCGCTCCAGTATTCGTGTTGTCAATTCCCTCCAGCGCTACTTCAGGCATTAGTTGATTCCATGCCACGTCGTGTTGCGGCACTTCTGCGGCGGCCCCACAGAATATTAGGCAAGTTGAAACACGTATGTAACGCAGCAGCGATGGCGAGGCATTGTAGCATCTGTGACCAGAGAGTATGCGCTTGACCGCGCGAGTGTTGCGAGCGGTTCTCAGCCAGTCTGTCGTTGCGAGTCCGTCAGTTCAGTCGTTGCGAGTCTGTAGCTCTGTCTAGTTGAGAGCAGTACTCAGTCTGTAGTCGTCATGCAGAGCGGTCGGTCAGTAGTAGCAGCCCAGTGCGGTTGTGTGATGTAGGCGGTCGGCAACACTGGTCAAGATGAGGAATAAGGTATACTGTTAATTAATATAATCATTAGATAATGAAAAATTTTATTTATTGTAATTATTCTCCAACAAGTCTCCCAATAATAATTTTTTATTTCAAAAGCATTTTCTCAAAAAATTTAATTTTTATTGAACTCAAGATTTCGTTGCACTTCCCATTTCATTCCACTTCTTTTGAAAAAAAAATTCCACTAAAATCACAAAAAAAGAGAATATTATTATTTGCAATGCAGTTCCTCCAAGCGGTGCGCAACAACAAGAGCAGATATGTGACATCCATTTATTCTGAGGTAAGACTTTAATTCTGATTGTTTTACACAGGGCCAAAGACCGATATTTCGGTTTAATTGTAATTTCTTGTCACTGAACGGACTTTAAATTTTGTGAAGAATTTATATTTGAGTCAGATTGCGAATTTCACGTTTTTGGTTGCCTTTGTCAGCACATTTTTGTGGGGAGGTTACACTTGGCGACACCCAGTCCAGGATCGTATTTCGTTGAGAGTCTTTTGAACAACAGTCAGATATCTGCTCTTATTTGCTTAGATATAATTAGGATTTGGCGCTACGCTTTTAATAATATTGTGACTTTCTCTCTACAGGTCAACGGCAATTTGTGCTTTGTTGTATTTGTGTGTTGCTTTTGCATATGTGCTTAATTGTTTTGTGAATAATTTTGACTATTGTTAAAATGCCGCGAAAGACTGTGAATAGTGTATCGCGAAGTATTTTGAATGAAACTACCGACTCAAACAACTTTACCGATAGGACATGTGACACGCAATGTAATGATGACAATCCTGCGTTCACTAACAATCAGTGCATTCCAACCACTAATGATGCCTTTTACCTTAATGATGAACAAACGAACTCAATTGTCTCGTTTGTTAATTTGACGACAATTGATGACGCGGGACGCTCTATTGCAATGAGCGCTGCCGAGCTTAACACACCCGATTCGGAAAACTCAAGTAATGTACAGACAAATTTGTCTAATGAAAATGAACAGATCACACAAAGTAGGACAGATTTATTTAATTCCGAAACAATGACTGATAGTATACATTTGACTGACAAACCTTTTTGTAAATTTCAAAATGACCAAATGGTTACAGAAAGTGAAACAATTCCAGATCCACTATTGAACAGCACAGAGAATAGAAATGCTGACCTTGAGTCGAATCCAATTATGGCTTTGTTGCGACAAATGAGTAAACAACTTAATGAACAGAACAAAAAACTTGACAATAATGACAAAAAACAAGACAAACTTAGTGAACAGGTCAGACAACAGAGTGAAGATTTTAAACAACTTAATGAACAGGTCAAACAAGATAATGAAAAACTCAATCAACAGTTAAATGAAAAATTAGACGACAGTTCCAGACAGCTTAGTGAACAAATAAGAGCCGTTGCCGCGCAGTGTCATGACACTAAGGAACAGTTGCGAGTGGAAATTGAGGCTTGTTCACAAAAAAATAGCGAAGAAATTAAGTCTGTTGCGCAAGAATTAAGAGAAATGCAAACAGTCGCAACAGAAACACTCAGAGACGAAATTAGCGGAGTCGCTAAACAATGCTCTGAAAAAGCGACGCAATTACGGGACGAGTTTAAAGCAATGACGGTAGAACTTTCGCGCACTATGGACGCAAAGATAGACGCGAAATTCGAACAGCAGAACACTCAGATTAACGAGCGCTTTAGTCAGCACATACAGAACAGTGATACGCGTTTCCGCAGATTTATTCAAGATCAAAACAAAGTAAAACGACAAGTCATGGAAACAATCACTGCACAAAGACAAGAGGACAAACGTAAAATGTTCGCGAAAGCAAAGACGTATGTAGACAATAAGATTACTACAGTGTCCGACAAAATTAATACCATAGAACAATTGAACGCGGAATTACGGGATGAAATTTCTGACCTTAAATCAAAAACAGATACACACACAGTAAATATTCAAACAGTGACAGATAGATTCGAACAATTAGATCTAACACAGGATTGTGATGTTATCAAAGGTGATGTTAAAAAACTGAGCGAAATTACGCGCAAGTTGCAAAAACAGATTAATGCGTCTGATTCTAAAACCGATGATCAGGTTAAAATACTGACTGAAAAATGTGATGAATTGGCCAGTCGTATTGATGTTATCGAAAATGCTAATGACAATAAATCAGACGATACTGCACCGGTTTCATTTATCCAAACGCCTGAATTTCAAAATTTACAGCAGACAATTAATGAGATCGATTCATCTAACAACACGTTACGTAGGAAGTTGTCAAATTTACAACAAGAAGTAACAGAGATGAAAAACATTTCAGTTAATAACATACCGCAACAGACGCCACTTTATGAACATGTATCAAACTCACGCAGCGCGTATAATTTGGGTAATCTACAGAGAGTACGGGACTTAGATTCCGAACAACCACAGTTCAATAGATACTCTTACGATCCTGAACCTGTTCCATCATGCAGAGATGATAACTTCGACTACAAACATTTTCTGTCAGTGAGGAAGTTTAAGGTTTTCAAAAACGATAGAACGCAGATTCACCCACTGGATTGGATTCAACAGTTTAGTTTTGCTCTTCCACCGACTTGGCCTGTAACACATAAACTTGAATTTATTTGCAGTTTTTTGGAAGGCGAACCGGCAACTCGTATGAGACCGATCGCGAGACAGTGTTACTCGGTAGAGGAATTTCAGAATGCTTTTCTGTCAGCGTACTGGTCGAAGACGACACAGCGCGGAATTAAAGATCAGTTGATTAGTTTGCCAAATTACGAGAACTCAAATTTTCCGTGTGTGACGCAATTTTTTGAGCACATGGTACAACAAAACCAGTACCTAAGTGAACCGTACAGTGAATCCGCACTTATACAACTATGCATCTCTAAATTACCACGGTCATTACGAGTGTCACTTCTAACGGGCCAGCAAAAAGAAAACATTTCAGCATTCAGAGATCTTTTACAGCTCTTGGAGGTACAGCAATCTGATTATTCTTTTGTAAACAAAAACTTTTTGAGTAACAACCAAGGTCAACAACAGTACTACAATTATGATCAGGAACGTAATTCCAATCGGAAAGATAACAGACGTTTTAGGAACGACAACTACCAAAACTTTAATAACAGGCAAAATTCTAATTATCAATACCGTCAAAATTTTCAGCAACAGGAACAACACTTTAGTGACAATAGAGGTGTTTCACAACAACAACATCAAAACCAGCCGGTTAACATACCTAACCAACAATGGAATACACAAGGTCAACCAGGCTTTAATGTTTCGCCGCGTGGACGTATAGCCCCTGGTCCAACAAATAGTAACGTACGTCAGCAAGGAAACAACTACGTACAAAGAAGACAGTATTTCAATTCCTATCGTAATGCACCGTATAGGAATGACTATTACGACAGACGTAAAAATAATGAGGACAATTTTCAGCGAACATCTAACAACAATCGGTCATACCAACAGCAAAATCATACGCAAGAACATATTCTCATGAATGAACCCGACAGTAGGTACCATCCAGAGCGTAACACGCCTGGAAGAAGTAATAGGACAGTTCAAATAGTCGAAATGCCACAGAATCCTCCTAATAATAATAACACGTCAGATAGAATCTGACTAAATACTGCACAGGACGCATCTTCTAATAACACAAGCACTACCTTAGACACGCAAAATGTTGTTCACGAAAATGTAATTACTTTTGACGACATCAGAGACACTCTTTTACAGGAAAGACCAGTTATTCAGAAAACCATTTCACATCCTGTTATCGAAATTAAAATTGGTTCATCGAAATTTTCAGCAGTAATCGATTCCGGATCACCTATATCAGTAATTAATGAGGAGACTTTCAACGAGTGCAACAAAGAGAACACTTATCCGACGTTACCTTTAGGCAAAACAAAAGTGAAAGGAGCAGTATCGAGTAAAGGTGTAGACGTTAAATTACAGACGCATTTATCATTTTGTATTGGAGGTCATACTTTTCACTCTAATTTTTGGATTGTGCCTTTATTGACAACAGACATAATTTTAGGCACGAATTTTCTGGTACAACACAACGCAGTTATCGACTTTCAGAATTCTTATTTAATGTTAAAGGATGAAAATGTACAATTGGCTTTAGAATTTCAGCACTCTTTATCTGCGGAAGAACAAACAATTAACCGCACAGAGGTGATTTCCGCAACACGTAACATAGACTGTAATCCCACATTGTTCACGGATACGTACGTACATAACTATAATACTCCAGACGAAGCTGACTACGACGTTATGCAGTTAATTTCTGATAAGGTTAAAGAGAGCAGTGCAACTACAGACGACGAACGAACGCAATTACACAAAATTCTTTTACAGCAAGCTCCAGTTTTTGACAACATTCCTGGTACTATGTCCGGCTTTATGTATGAATTTCAAGTCAAACCGCACGACACATTTAAAGCAAAGCACTATCCTATTCCATACATTCACAGAGAACAGGTTAAAAAAGAATTGCAGGATATGCTCGACCAAGGAATTATAGAACCAGCAGTTAGTCCGTACATAAACCCGCTACATATTGTTAAGAAAAAAGATGGCTCACTTCGCCTTGTACTTGATTCACGTCACATTAATGACATTATTATTAACGAAACAGATCGACCACAGACACTAGAGGAACTTTTACAGAAATTTCATGGTACAGCTATTTATTCTACACTAGATTTGAAATCGGGATTTTGGCAAATTCAACTTCATCCGAACTGCAGAAAATATACAGCTTTTCTCTGTTTCGGCGACTGTTATCAATTTTGCAAACTACCGTTCGGCTTAACTATTTCTTCTGCAGCTTTTATTCGCGGTTTGAACACTATACTTCCGACAGAACTTAAAGACAGAATTACGACGTATGTAGACGACATTCTTATCGCAGAAGCTAACTGGTCCGAACACAATCTGATTCTTGAACAACTGTTACAAACTTTTCATGCACAAGGACTTACAGTTAATCTTAGTAAATCGCATTTTGGCAAAACTTCCATAAAATTTCTTGGACACGTAATTTCAGCAGAAGGCATTGCACCTGATCCAGAAAAACTTCAAGCTCTACGTGACATTAGTGTTCCTACGACGAAGAAGCAATTACGCAGTTTTTTGGGCTTAATTAACTTTTTTCGTAAATTTATTCATCACTCTGCTTTAGACACACCCAGATTATGTCAATTAACAGGTAAAAACAGTATTTGGTCTTGGGATAAGCAAGCACACTCTGAATTCATGAACCTGAAACATGCTCTGTTGAATGCTCCACTGTTATCGCACCCCGATCTTACTAGAAATTTTTCCATTGCTACCGACAGTTCCAACACCGCTTTAGGCGTACATATTTTCCAGGAAATAGAAGAAGATGGTTCAACAGTTATTAAAAACATCGCATTTGCAAGCCGCATTTTGTCACCTGCTGAGCGAAATTATTCTGTTACAGAACTTGAAACATTATGTGTTGTATGGGCTTTCACGAGATTTAGGCATTTTCTTTATGGCAGACACACCACCGTTTACACTGACCATAGAGCCATACAATTTTTGCTTTCAGCCAAATTCACTCACGATAGATTAAGTAGATGGAAGCTGTATTTACAGGAATTTAATTTTACGATTGTTCACATTCCCGGCACACAAAATGTTATAGCAGACGCACTATCGCGTTCTCTCAGCAACAATCAGCAAGATGTAGCAACCCACTTCTGCAAAGCAAATTTCAGTGTCATGTACATTCAGCAAGTTGCATTTGAAAATTTTATTTCATCGTCATTACAGGACATAGCACAAGAACAAAACAAAGACAATGTGTGGAAAGAAATTAAACAGCTTTGGCAAGATAAGAATAATGTTACGATTAGAAACCACTACACTGTACGCAATGACATTCTGTTTCGCCGCTCTCATCCTGACAGCAACAATTGGTTATTATGCATTCCTGACGAACTGGTTAACAAACTAATTTGGTACACTCATTTAAGTTACGCACATTACGGAGCACGAAAATGTTTTCTTATACTGAGACAGAACTGTTATTTTACCAACATGGAGAAACGTATTCGACGAGTTTTAGCGTCTTGTAAAATTTGCCAGAAAGCTAAATCAGACACCACTTCACATATTCCTCCTTTATATCCCATTATACCTGTTAAATTAAGACACATGGCCGCAGTAGATATTTTTGGTCCGATTCCCAGAACTAACAGAGGTTTTTGCTACATATTTGTCGCTGTTGAGCTCACTTCAAAATTTGTTACTTTCACTCCGTTACGCAAAGCTACTGCTAAAACTGTTTCGAAAGCATTTGTAAAACATTTTCTATCTCATGTAGGGCATGTAATGAAAGTAATTTCTGATAATGGATCTCAATTTCGTAGTAGTGTATGGACACGCATGTTACGAGCCAGAAACATTTCTCCGATTTATATATCCAAGTACCACGCTTCTTCGAACCCTTGTGAAAGATTAATGAAGGAAATTGGTAAGCTGTGCCGAATATACTGCCACAAAAGACATATTGATTGGGATACACACATACTCTCATTCCAAGATGTAATTAATTCCATTCCAAATGAATCCACTATGCTATCTCCGACTGTTATACTGAAAAACGTTGAACCACCGAACAAAATTAAAGAATTAATAGAATTTCCCAAAAGTCGTCGCCTACGACACCATGAAATAATTGACATTGCGCTGAACAACATCAAACGTGCCGCAGAGCGCCGGAGAAGACAGCAAAAACAGGTTTGTACACGCCGCGTCTTTCACGTTGGACAGAAGATACTAGTACGTACACACTATTTATCCAGCAAATTAAAAGGTAAGTGCAGTAAATTTGAACTTCTATACGCAGGTCCATATCGGATTCGCAGCATCCCTCACCCCAATGTTGTACATGTCGAAACTTTGAGAACTAGAAAATCGAAAGGCAATCACCATATATCAAACATTAAACCGTTTATTGAGTGAAACCACTGTATGATTCAACACACTATGATGCCATTTACTAATGCAATTATTTCACGTGACTAATTACTGATGATTATCGTGTTTTTTCTTGGCAAGTGCCCGGCAAGGTAAGGTTAGCAGGTCGCTCTTCTTGTCGTTACACATCAGACCGTGCATATTTTTCCAGATGAATTTACACATTTACGACTATTTCTGCAATTATATTTATGTGACTAATTACTGATGATTATCGTATTTTTTCTTGGCAAGTGCCCGGCAAGGTAAGGTTAGCAGGTCGCTCTTCTTGTCGTTACACATCAGACCGTGCATATTTTTCCAGATGAATTTACACATTTACGACTATTTCTGCAATTATATTTATGTGACTAATTACTGATGATTATCGTATTTTTTCTTGGCAAGTGCCCGGCAAGGTAAGGTTAGCAGGTCGCTCTTCTTGTCGTTACACATCAGACCGTGCACATTTTCCATTTTTTTTTGTATATGACTGTACTCCAGTTTTGTTTGTATGCACTATGAAATAGTTAAGATATAACACACACCAGTCGACTTTGACATTTTTTGTTGCCATATGACACCTCAAGATCGTGAATGTTTAACATTTTTTTTTGCTGCTGCATTGTATTATTCTGTGTACATTTTCGCATCTGAACACTGTCAATGTCTTTGACATATTATGTTTTCTGTCATGTTATGCTGTATGCTTAATTGTGTCACCATAAACCAGTCATTATTTAGTGGGTATAGGATTTAAATGCAAGACATTAATTTTTGTTCATGAATTTCAGAAAGAAATGATGCATGTAAGAAATAAATTCAACAGAAATGGGAATTTCACCTACGGAATAAACGAAAGGAGATGCAATAACTTTATGAGGAAGAGTAAATGGATCAGGATTGGCAGGCATTAACAAGAATATACTATACTCATCGTAGAATAGCAGTCTTAACTAATTTTTTTCTTTCAGAATACAAGGTGATTGATGCAGGCTGTCAGACTGAACTACACATCTTAGTTTTAGTGATGAAATATGCTAGAGATAAGGAATAGTTGTATAATGAGTAATGAAGTGATTTTTTGCAGATGATAATTAATACTGATGAATGATGATGAAGGATATGATGTTATGAATAATGAAGTTTTTCTTTACAGATGATGATAATAATGAAGTGATGGATAATGAAGTTTTTTCTTTACAGATGAGGATAATGCGTTTCTTCTTTCAGGTCAATAATCCGTTTTTGTATTTTTTCCAGGAGAAGTTTTTCATGACACTTACTAAACCTGTTACTTATTATACCTGTTCTAGTACTTGCATTTTTATATTTTTTACCCATTTGTGTCTATCGTTTATAAATGTGATCACATGTACTGCCTTGTTACATAATCTTGCTACAGCTGACTCATGACGAATGACGTTACCTATCCTCATTTGCTGCAATAGGTCAAAAGCAAATAGTGTTATGTTTCAGCAATTAATTATCGATCCCAACGCAATGCATTGCTACCAAAAAAATGTATTACCAGTCCCACATAATGTCACTAGTTTATGATAATTCTGAATAATACTGATCAACTCTGAATAGCATGTCACTTGAGTAATGACCTCTTAATGAGACTATATTCAAAATGATGCTTTGTCACTAGCTAATAACTGCCACTGTTTATTGTAATGATACTACGTATAATGCCTGTGATTATTAATGATTTGACTGTAATTAACTGATTTTAATAATGACTTTGTAATGGTCTGAATACTACTGAAGGAGGAACACTGTTTATTGTAATGTTACCACTTATAATGCCTGTGATTATTAATGATTTGACTGTAATTAACTGATTTTTAATAATGACTTCGTAATAATCTGAATAATACTGAATGATGATTCTATTCAATACTTGCTGGCCACTGAGTGCCAATAATTAATGTCACTCCACGAATTGTTATTAATTATGCCATTGATTAGCTCTTGTTTCCAATGTTGATACTTTGTAACCAGAAAAGAATGTGACTGTTTAATAATGCTTTGTAATTAATTAAGGCTAATAATTCTTACTATGTTGAAATGACAAATGATTAATTAATTAACTGTAATTAGACAAATGATTAATTAACGACAAATGATTAATTAACTGTAATTAGACAAATGATTAATTAACTGTAATTAGACAAATGATTAATTAACGACAAATGATTAATTAACTGTAATTAGGAAAAGGCTAATGATTATTGGAATGACAAATGATTAATTAACTGTAATTAGGAGAAGGTTAATGATTCTTAATTATACTCTGTAACTGAAAAGAATGCGATTATTTCATAATGCTTTGTAACCAGGAAAAGAAGGCTACTGATTCTATGTAAAACAATCAATGAACATTTTTCTGTAATACTACATACTTGGTACAGAAATGTTCAATAACTGGGCTATGAATGCCACAAACTACTAATTAAGTCTGTAATTGTCAATATTATGTGACTTGATGTCCTTCACCTCATAAGCTGACTACCCTGAATTACTGCAATGTCCATTTGTCCTGTTTATCCTAGTGATCATGGAGCACTATCTTTGGTTTTGCACTAATTCTACGTTGGTGTGCCTTGTAAGAGTGTGGTGTTGACACGACATGCTGTCCACCACCATGAGCGATGAAGACATTATTATGGTCCCACTGTTTGGTGTACGTAATGTACTGCCAAAATGAAAACATGGAACATTACTACGACAGTTCAGTGTCTTGGCTACAATGATAAATTCTCATGGGAAAAGAACTTCAAGTTGTGTCACTTGGTGTTGTACTTCTGTGGAAAGATATGGACTTTCAGAGCAGCTGTGTGCAATCTAAAGTGCTACAACCATGATGCAATCCTTCCCTTCCCTATCCTGATTCTTGTCACATAAAGAAAAAATTTTTTGGTAACATCATTTATGTTCATAGGTTATACATTTTTCGATTCGCTAACTCCAGTGTGAGTACCCTTATGTCACTGGTCGACATGATGTTTGCATTATGTTTATTTGTTGTGAAAATACTAAAGACATTTTTCAGTGCATATGCACTTTGGACATGATTTTTTTTTTGCAATTATGTTTATTTGTTGTGAAAATACTAAAGACATTTTTCAGTGCATGTGCACTTTGGACATGATTTTTTTTGCCATTATGTTTATTTATTGTGAAAATGCTAAAGACATTTTTCAGTGCATGTACACTTGTCAACATAATATTTTTTGCCAGTCTGTTTATTTGTTCTGAATATGCTAAAGAATTTTTCAGTGCCTGTGCACTTTATCTGTCAAAAAATTTGTATATACTTTTTTCTGATTTGCTACTATGTTTAGTATTCACATTTTATCTTTGTCTGATATATTTTGTACTTAGTGCGTGTGCACAACATTTAAATATTCTGTAAGTTGTAGAATTTTGTTAGTTAAAGAAAAATTTTGCCGCGCTTGGCAAGTCCAAATGACTCACCATCGCTGCCAAATTTTTGCCCCCCCAGTGGAGGGTTATGAAACACGTATGCAACGCAGCAGCGATGGCGAGGCATTGTAGCATCTGTGACCAGAGAGTATGCGCTTGACCGCGCGAGAGTTGCGAGCGGTTCTCAGCCAGTCTGTCGTTGCGAGTCCGTCAGTTCAGTCGTTGCGAGTCTGTAGCTCTGTCTAGTTGAGAGCAGTACTCAGTCTGTAGTCGTCATGCAGAGCGGTCGGTCAGTAGTAGCAGCCCAGTGCGGTTGTGTGATGTAGGCGGTCGGCAACACTGGTCAAGATGAGGAATAAGGTATACTGTTAATTAATATAATCATTAGATAATGAAAAATTTTATTTATTGTAATTATTCTCCAACAAGTCTCCCAATAATAATTTTTTATTTCAAAAGCATTTTCTCAAAAAATTTAATTTTTATTGAACTCAAGATTTCGTTGCACTTCCCATTTCATTCCACTTCTTTTGAAAAAAAAATTCCACTAAAATCACAAAAAAAGAGAATATTATTATTTGCAATGCAGTTCCTCCAAGCGGTGCGCAACAACAAGAGCAGATATGTGACATCCATTTATTCTGAGGTAAGACTTTAATTCTGATTGTTTTACACAGGGCCAAAGACCGATATTTCGGTTTAATTGTAATTTCTTGTCACTGAACGGACTTTAAATTTTGTGAAGAATTTATATTTGAGTCAGATTGCGAATTTCACGTTTTTGGTTGCCTTTGTCAGCACATTTTTGTGGGGAGGTTACAAAGTGTACCAGCTTTTTGGCTCTTCAATGTAGATATTGTATTATTTTGAATTTGTAAATAACTGTACTGTTCTGTTCTGGACACGATAATAATAATAATAATAATAATAATAATAATAATAATAATAATAATAATAATACATGATATGGGTACTAAAACTTACAAGTAAAAGATATTTTGAATCTCCAGATAAGTCAAAAAGTTACTATCCATCTTTTATATCCATAATTCTACCAAGGACGTTCGCCTTCTTTTGTGCTATGATAGGAGAATTTTTCATTCTGATGTGAAACATCGGAAGTCAAATTTTTGTTGCCTCTGGAAGCCAGAATGGTTAACCATTGACTAGGTTAGCCCTCTAGTGTTACAGATATGGCGTCGATTGTACTAGTACATTTCTGTGACGTCCTTCTTGGTGCAACATGGCCCTGACTAAAAAGAAATCTTAACAATAACCTATACATTTCATTAAGCATTTGCCTCACAAAAATCTTCATTACGCAAACTACTGCAATACAGTGACTGTCAATACTGCCAGCTAAATAAAAGATTCTAACTACTAAATCCACTAACTACTAATAGGCATATGTTTAGCAAAGGAAAGATTTTGTTGCAAACCAAATAATGTATTTTTTACCTTAATAATGTGACATCCAGTACAAAGATATATAATCATGAATAATTTTCAATCTCCAAGTCGGACTTGTACAGATCGTTAGCCTACGCTAACGCATCAAACTTCTACCCTCCATCAATGCTAACTTCTCACATCTAGCATCCATCACTGCTGGCTGTTCACCTCCAACTTCCCAACAGTACTTCCATCACTGCTGGCGACTAACTTCCAACTGCCCAACACTACTAGCGATTAACTTCCAACAACGAGTCCAACCAGCCACAGAGTCTCTCACAAAGAAAGCGCATTCAGAGGTCCAATGCAAGGTGCTACACAGTGCTGCCAACACAGAAGCAGCCCACTTACGCCCTGACTGTAACTCGCTCACGCCCACCAGTGCATCACTGTAAGTCGTTCATGACCATCCACTCCCACTTGCCCATTCTTATTGTCATTATCTCTTTGTCTCTCTCTGTCACTGTCTCTCTCTTCCTCTCTCTTACAGCTACTAGTGTATTCATTCCTTGCCACTCCTGCTGTCTCTTCTTATTGTCAATATCTCTCTCTTCCTCATTGTCATATACTCTCTCTCTCTCATTAACACTGGCTCTCAACCACTTCCACATTCTCCTTCTCTTTATTCCTCTCCCACCGGCATTGTCGCCTTCAACCTATTCCTCGCACTCTTCTGTCATTGTCAACTATGTTCCACTGCCCCTTGTTTCCTTCTATCTCTCACAATGCCATTATCTCCTTCGCTCTTTCTATACCACAACCACTGTCCACTATCTTCCAGTATTTATTACTTTCTCGTCTCTCACCTGCTGCCTGTCTCCCCTTCTCTCACAGCATAAAGAGGGCGAATGTGTTCACATGCCAAAACATTTGGGAAAATTTTTAAAGATGCTAAGAAAGATAAAATGGGGCAACTGGTACCACACTTTTCAGTCAGTCATTTAATGTTGTTGTTGTGGACTTCAGTCCTGAGACTGGTTTGATGCAGCTCTCCATACTACTCTCTCCTGTGCAAGCTTCTTCATCTCCTAGTACTTACTGCAACCTACATCCTTCTGAATCTGCTTATTGTATTCATCTCTTGGACTCCCTCTACGATTTTTACCCTCCACGCTGCTCTCCAATGCTAAATTTGTGATCCCTTGATGCCTCAGAGCATGTCCTACCAACGAGTCCCTTCTTCTTATCAAGTTGTGCCACAAACTCCTCTTCTCCCCAATTCTATTCAATACCTCCTCATTAATTATGTGATCTACCCATCTAATCTTCAGCATTCTTATGTAGCACGACATTTCGAAAGCTTCTATTCTCTTCTTGTTCAAACTATTTATCGTCCATGTTTCACTCCAATACATGGCTACACTCCATACAAATACTTTCAGAAACGACTTCCTGACACTTAAATCTATACTCGATGTTAACAAATTCCTATTCTTCAGAAACGCTTTCCTTCCCATTGCCAGTCTACAGTTTATATCCTTTCTACTTCGACCATCATCAGTTATTTTGCTACCCAAATAGCAAAACTCCTTCACTACTTTAAGTGTCTCATTTCCTAATCTAATTACCTCAGCATCACCCGACTTAATTCGACTACATTCCATTATCCTCGTTTTGCTTTTGTTGATGTTCATCTTATACCCTCCTTTCAAGACACTTTCCATTCCGTTCAACTGCTCTTCTAAGTCCTTTGCTGTATCTGACAGAATTACAATGTTATCAGCGAATCTCAAAGTTTTTATTTCTTCTCCGTGGATTTTAATACCTACTCCGAATTTTTCTTTTGTTTCCTTTACTGCTTGCTCAATATACAGATTGAATAACATCGGGGATAGGCTACAACCCTGTCTCACTCCCTTCCTAACCGCTGCTTCCCTTTCATGTCCCTCGACTCTTATAACTGCTATCTGGTTTCTATACAAATTGTAAATAGCCTTTCGTTCCCTGTATTTTACCCCTGCCACCTTTAGAATTTGAGAGAGAGTATTCCAGTCAACATCGTCAAAAGCTTTCTCTAAGTCTACAAATGAACTTTTGCTTTTCCTTAATCTATTTTCTAACGTAAGTCGTAGGGTCAGTATTGCCTCACGTGTTCCAACATTTCTACGAAATCCGAACTGATCTTCCCCGAGGTCGGCTTCTACCAATTTTTCCATTCGTCTGTAAAGAATTCGCGTTAGTATTTTGCAGCTGTGACTTATTAAACTGATAGTCTCATACATCTTGCTCACCAGATGGTAGAGTTTTGTCAGGACTGGCTCTCCCAAGGCCGTCAGTAGTTCTAATGGAATGTTGTCTACTCCCGGGGCCTTGTTTCGACTCAGGTCTTTCAGTGCTCTGTCAAACTCTTCACGCAGTATCGTATCTCCCATTTCATCTTCATCTACATCCTCTTCCATTTCCATAATATTGTCCTCTTGATATTCATACAAGTGGTTCTCTGTTCTCCAAAGGTCTCTTTAATTTTCCTGTAGGCAGTATCTATCTTACCCTTAGTGAGATATGCCTCTACATCCTTACATTTGTCCTCTAGCCATCCCTGCTTAGCCATTTTGCACTTCCTGTCGATCTCACTTTTGAGACGTTTGTATTCCTTTTTGCCTGCTTCATTTACTGCGTTTTTATATTTTCTCCTTTCATCAATTAAATTCAATATTTCTTCTGTTACCCAAGGATTTCTACTAATAAATTTAATAAAGAAAAACATATTCGCCTCTTTTGTTCTCTGATGGGATATTTTCCCAGTGGTTACCTTTTTCTCCCTACCACAGCAGCGCATATCATTCACATTAAAAGAACTTTATGGTTCAGTAAAATTTAGATTGTTTCTTTATGTGTAAGTAAAATAACGCAAAACTTATTTAGCACCTCAGACCGCATCTTACGTGCACAAACATTTTGCATGCGCTTCAGTTCTATCGACATGGGGTTCCCAGATGACAACGGAGACACTCTGCAGCATATTTCTCCGTGCTAGGTCACTTTATAAAGTAGCCTTACACCAGATTTTGCGTGCTTATTTTATATGTACAAGTAGGGTAACTTTGAACCTCCGTATCTCGGAAACGGATAAAGATAGCAAGAAAATTCCCAAGGTTGTTCGAAATCTGGATCTTAGGGATATACCGTAAATATTGCACCCATTTACTGTTCATAGCCGCCTTGGAATCTACGTCTCGCTTTTGATACATAAAAAACATGTTTTTGCGGTGTTTCTCGATGTCGATTTTTGAAAACGGGAGCATGCCACTTCTAGATAAGCGATTGAAGAATATAACGTTAAAATTTGAGCACTTTTACTGTCTTTTCTTTGTTACGTGTACATGTAAGGTAAATTTGAACCTCTGTATCTCGGGAACGGATTCCGATATGAATAACATTTTGAAAGTTCTTCGATATCTTGGTCTTCGGAATATATCGTAAATATGTCAGAAATTTGCTGTGTATAGCTGTCTGTGTATAGCCGTCTGGGCTGCCCCCATGAACCATGGACCTTGCCGTTGGTGGGGAGGCTTGCGTGCCTCAGCGATACAGATAGCCGTACCGTAGGTGCAACCACAACGGAGGGGTATCTGTTGAGAGGCCAGACAAACGTGTGGTTCCTGAAGAGGGGCAGCAGCCTTTTCAGTAGTTGCAAGGGCAACAGTCTGGATGATTGACTGATCTGGCCTTGTAACAATAACCAAAACAGCCTTGCTGTGCTGGTACTGCGAACGGCTGAAAGCAAGGGGAAACTACAGCCGTAATTTTTCCCGAGGGCATGCAGCTTTACTGTATGATTACATGATGATGGCGTCCTCTTGGGTAAAATATTCCGGAGGTAAAATAGTCCCCCATTCGGATCTCCGGGCGGGGACTACTCAAGAGGATGTCGTTATCAGGAGAAAGAAAACTGGCGTTCTACGGATCGGAGCGTGGAATGTCAGATCCCTTAATCGGGCAGGTAGGTTAGAAAATTTAAAAAGGGAAATGGATAGGTTGAAGTTAGATATAGTGGGAATTAGTGAAGTTCGGTGGCAGGAGGAACAAGACTTCTGGTCAGGTGACTACAGGGTTATAAACACAAAATCAAATAGGGGGAATGCAGGAGTAGGTTTAATAATGAATAGGAAAATAGGAATGCGGGTAAGCTACTACAAACAGCATAGTGAACGCATTATTGTGGCCAAGATAGATACGAAGCCCACACCTACTACAGTAGTACAAGTTTATATGCCAACTAGCTCTGCAGATGAGGCAGAAATTGAAGAAATGTATGATGAAATAAAAGAAATTATTCAGATTGTGAAGGGAGACGAAAATTTAATAGTCATGGGTGACTGGAATTCGAGTGTAGGAAAAGGGAGAGAAGGAAACACAGTAGGTGAATATGGATTGGGGGACAGAAATGAAAGAGGAAACCGCCTGGTAGAATTTTGCACAGAGCACAACATAATCATAACTAACACTTGGTTTAAGAATCATGAAAGAAGGTTGTATACATGGAAGAACCCTGGAGATACTAAAAGGTATCAGATAGATTACATAATGGTAAGACAGAGATTTAGGAACCAGGTTTTAAATTGTAAGACATTTCCAGGGGCAGATGTGGACTCTGACCACAATCTATTGGTTATGACCTGTAGATTAAAACTGAAGAAACTGCAAAAAGGTGGGAATTTAAGGAGATGGGACCTGGATAAACTAAAAGAACCAGAGGTTGTACAGAGATTCAGGGAGAGCATAAGGGAGCAATTGACAGGAATTGGGGAAATAAATACAGTAGAAGAAGAATGGGTAGCTTTGAGGGATGAAGTGGTGAAGGCAGCAGAGGATCAAGTAGGTAAAAAGACGAGGGCTAGTAGAAATCCTTGGGTAACAGAAGAAATATTGAATTTAATTGAGGAAAGGAGAAAATATAAAAATGCAGTAAGTGAAACAGGCAAAAAGGAATACAAACGTCTCAAAAATGAGATCGACAGGAAGTGCAAAATGGCTAAGCAGAGATGGCTAGAGGACAAATGTAAGGATGTAGAGGCCTATCTCACTAGGGGTAAGATAGATACCGCCTACAGGAAAATTAAAGAGACCTTTGGAGATAAGAGAACGACTTGTATGAATATCAAGAGCTCAGACGGAAACCCAGTTCTAAGCAAAGAAGGGAAAGCAGAAAGGTGGAAGGAGTATATAGAGGGTCTATACAAGGGCGATGTACTTGAGGACAATATTATGGAAATGGAAGAGGATGTAGATGAAGATGAAATGGGAGATACGATACTGCGTGAAGAGTTTGACAGAGCACTGAAAGACCTGAGTCGAAACAAGGCCCCAGGAGTAGACAATATTCCATTGGAACTACTGACGGCCGTGGGAGAGCCAGTCCTGACAAAACTCTACCATCTGGTGAGCAAGATGTATGAAACAGGCGAAATACCCTCAGACTTCAAGAAGAATATAATAATTCCAATCCCAAAGAAAGCAGGTGTTGACAGATGTGAAAATTACCGAACTATCAGCTTAATAAGTCACAGCTGCAAAATACTAACACGAATTCTTTACAGACGAATGGAAAAACTAGTAGAAGCCAACCTCGGGGAAGATCAGTTTGGATTCCGTAGAAACACTGGAACACGTGAGGCAATACTGACCTTACGACTTATCTTAGAAGAAAGATTAAGGAAAGGCAAACCTACGTTTCTAGCATTTGTAGACTTAGAGAAAGCTTTTGACAATGTTGACTGGAATACTCTCTTTCAAATTCTAAAGGTGGCAGGGGTAAAATACAGGGAGCGAAAGGCTATTTACAATTTGTACAGAAGCCAGATGGCAGTTATAAGAGTCGAGGGACATGAAAGGGAAGCAGTGGTTGGGAAGGGAGTAAGACAGGGTTGTAGCCTCTCCCCGATGTTGTTCAATCTGTATATTGAGCAAGCAGTAAAGGAAACAAAAGAAAAATTCGGAGTAGGTATTAAAATTCATGGAGAAGAAATAAAAACTTTGAGGTTCGCCGATGACATTGTAATTCTGTCAGAGACAGCAAAGGACTTGGAAGAGCAGTTGAATGGAATGGACAGTGTCTTGAAAGGAGGATATAAGATGAACATCAACAAAAGCAAAACAAGGATAATGGAATGTAGTCTAATTAAGTCGGGTGATGCTGAGGGAATTAGATTAGGAAATGAGGCGCTTAAAGTAGTAAAGGAGTTTTGCTATTTGGGGAGCAAAATAACTGATGATGGTCGAAGTAGAGAGGGTATAAAATGTAGGCTGGCAATGGCAAGGAAAGCGTTTCTGAAGAAGAGAAATTTGTTAACATCCAGTATTGATTTAAGTGTCAGGAAGTCATTTCTGAAAGTATTCGTATGGAGTGTAGCCATGTATGGAAGTGAAACATGGACGATAAATAGTTTGGACAGGAAGAGAATAGAAGCTTTCGAAATGTGGTGCTACAGAAGAATGCTGAAGATTAGATGGGTAGATCACGTAACTAATGAGGAAGTATTGAATAGGATTGGGGAGAAGAGAAGTTTGTGGCACAACTTGACCAGAAGAAGGGATCGGTTGGTAGGACATGTTCTGAGGCATCAAGGGATCACCAATTTAGTATTGGAGGGCAGCGTGGAGGGTAAAAATCGTAGAGGGAGACCAAGAGATGAATACACTAAGCAGATTCAGAAGGATGTAGGTTGCAGTAGGTACTGGGAGATGAAAAAGCTTGCACAGGATAGAGTAGCATGGAGAGCTGCATCAAACCAGTCTCAGGACTGAAGACCACAACAACAACAACAGCCGTCTGGGAACCCGCGGCTTGTTTTTGGTACGAGGAAATGCTAAAAAAATACCTTTTCCTGGCGTTTTCTGATAAACTGTCCATGAAAAAATGGTGCCTCCATAAGTCCCTTAAGGCCCACCATAGACTACATCAAAAGTAAAAAGAACCAGTGGATTTGCCGCATTTGCCTAAGCAGGAGGAAGTGCATAATATTCATACTCTGAAACTGTACTGTACGATAGCGTCACTAAGACCGCCCTTCCGGTAAGTATATAAATGCTCCCTAACCCAAGGGCTATCCAAAACACTTGACCGTACCTTTCCATCGCCAATAAAAACCCGAGATATGCACCCCGGAAGAATCCCGTTTTTATGCGCGGCGTTTTGGAACATATTAGGTAGCTCATGCATTCGCATGCGTACCAATAAACATTACTGTCCCGGCAACACAGATGCTCGATAAACCTGTATCCGAAATACATTATCCGCAACACACCTATGTAATGCGGTAATGACCATCAGACGGAACCACTAGTATGAAAGAACGGGCGGAGGATTGCGATGTCTGTGCTGAAGCAGCAAGAGAGGGATGGGTCGGCCATGACACCTCGATGACATTTTTAATTTTTCTTTTTTGTAATTTACTGACTTTCGGGACATGCCCGTCTCAATAGTGATTTGTTAATTACGACGATGCGAACGTGAGGACAACACAACACCCAATCCATGAGCGGAGAAGACCTCTGACCCGGAAGGGAATAGAACCTTAGCCATTTCGTTTGGCAGTCCGCAGCGCTGACCGCGCAACTACCGAGGTGGACTGCTCAGTCTGACTTTAGACGTGGAGTATTCATTACATTTCACTTTAGTAACAAATCGATTGGGGATATTTCAACTTTCTAAAGCTGTCCAAGTGACGTGTTTGTTAAATGGAAATAAGAAGGTACAAACACCGTTACTCCAAGACTCGGTAAACCTCATTTCTGACGAACCAAGATCATCAAGCATTGCGTAATTTCTGCTTTTACATGTACAGATTTATTCCAGAAGCCACCACACGGCGGGTGGCCGAGAGTACCTTATACCATTGTTACTCTTCCCCTTTCCTGTGTTCCACTGTAGTCCGATCCACGAACGATGACGGTTCGCGCATGTCGAGACACAGACAGCGTGGTTGGCCATTCCAAGCGACAGTTGGTACGCGCATGCGCGTGCTTTCCGCTTGAAGAAAGTGTATATCCTGCAAATTACGTCTCTCGCTTGCTTATGTGGAATATATCGCTTACCATCACCATCAGCGATGACAGCTCCCAACACATGGTATAGAAATCCACTAAACTACTCGTTACGATCACGTTTAATGCTCGCACTAGCTACGGAATTCAGAGCTGATTACTCAGAACACTACTGCACGCTCATTGACTGTCGGAGAATGCGTGACGTAGGTGCGCAGAACAAATCTAAACTCGACCGCCATGGTTCGCGACTCCAACTATAGTAAATGGAGCTAGGGAAAAACGACTATCTGTATCCCTCCATACAAGTCCTGCTAGTCTGTTTTGTGGTAAGACCAGCGTATTACTCGTTCTTGTATTATAATCATGTCTTTGACTTCTTACACTGAAAATTTGGTAGTTAATTGAGTATGTAATCAACACTTTCTCGAATATATCAATTAATTACAGTTAAAATCTAATACTTAATGAACAAAGGCTTGCAATGAGTTCTACTATTTACTCTACTATTTACTCTTGCCATTATTCTGTTTACAGGATGGAGTCCTGTAAGCTGCCCACACGATAGTCACTCTTCGATTGCATCGATCGAGGTATGCCCCCGTCAATCAAAACGTGTCCCCCCCTACTCCCTCTCCAAACACGACATCATCCAACATACACATGTACGAGGTGTGTTCAAAAAGTAAGGTGACTTTTATATTTTTATGAAAAAATATTTATTTATTCATCAATATTCATGTTGCCTCCTTCAAAGTTATTCCCCTCACATACAATACACTTGTGCCAACGCTTCTTCCAATCCTCGAAGCACTTCTCATAAGCAATTTTTGGTACAGCCTTGAGTACTTCCAGCGATGCAGTTTTTATTTCCTCAATCGTTGAAAATCGTAGTCCTTTCATACGTCTCTTCAGTTTTGGGAACAGGAAAAAGTCGCAGGGGGCCAAATCCGGTGAATACGGTGGCTGAGGCATGATTGTCTTGCTATTTTCGGCCAAAAAATCTCTCATAAGGAACGATGAATGAGTAGGTGCATTGTCGTGATACAAAAAGCCTTCAATTGTTTTTCCACAATTCCGGACGTTTTTTGCGTATTGCTTCTCTCAAAACAGCGCAAAACGTCAAGGTAATACTCCTTATTGACAATACCACCTTGATGCAAAAATTCATGATGCACTACGCCATGGTAATTGAAAAATACAGTGAGCAAAACCTTGACATTTGACCCAATTTGCTTTCCGTGGTGGCCGTGCGGTTCTGGCGCTTCAGTCCGGAACCGCGGGACTGCTACGGTCGCAGGTTCGAATCCTGCCTCGGGCATGGGTGTGTGTGATGTCCTTAGGTTTGTTAAGTTTAAGTAGTTCTAAGTTCTAGGGGACTTATGACCTAAGATGTTGAGTCCCATAGTGCTCAGAGCCATTTGAACCATTTGACCCAATTTGGCGCTTTTTTTTGGTCTCGGCTCTCATGGATGCTTCCGTTGGACTATGGTTTCGACGTCATAACCGTAAACCCATGTTTCTTCACCAGTTATGACCCTTTTGAGCAAATCAGGAACATCACTGACGTCATTCAAGAGCTCCTGAGCGATGCTCATGCGACGGTTCTTCTGGTCAAAATTGAGAAAGTTTGGAACAAACTTCGCTGATGCACGTCTCATACCAAAAACATCCGAAAAGAATTGCATGACACGAGCCGACCAATATGCGCACATCCTCAGCAACTTCTCTTACGGTAATTCGGCAATTTTCCAAAACAATTTTCTTCGCAGCTTCGACATTATCATCTGTTGTTGATTGCTGGGGCATCCAGAGCGAGGTTCGTCATATGCATCTTCTCGGCAATCTTGGAAGAGCTTGTACCACCTGTAAACAATTTTTTTTCACTTATAGCGGACTCACCGTATGCCACTGTCAACATTTCAAGTGTTTTAGAGCACTTGATTTCCCACAAAATTTGATGCAAATTCTTTGCTCCATTTTTTATGATAATCGAAAACCGCCGAGCACACTAAAGCACGTCTAACCTTTCTATCAAAAACAAACGAAGTATGCTGTACACGTAAAACATATGTTCTGGACATTTGTACCAACATAACAAAAAAGAGATCGATAATCGAATTATGTTGCCCGCGCTATTTAAAAAGTCACCTTACGTTTTGATCAGCCCTCGTATGGATTTAATGTGGTACGTGTTTTTTTTTGTACTTTTTACTTCTCAACAATAATTTTATTCCTGTGGGTGTGGAAGATTTGTTTGTTCAATGATTTTAGACATTGCGCCATATACAAGGAAAACAGTTTTGCCTTCATACCAATCTCATGTACTTAGTTCTTACAGGGTCACAAACATTAACTATATGAAATAAAATCGCCATTAACTTCTGAACGCTTTATGTTAGACATTCAAACAGCACGGTTGGTCGCATAGTATAATGGGAATTCTATGATTTATTTTAGCAGCGAAGACCATTTTCATTTGGATGGGTTCGTCAATAAGCGAAAGTGGCGCGTTTGGGGGACTGAGACACCGCATTTCGCGATCGAGAAGTCTCTTCACCCTTTACGGCTGACTGTGTGGTGTGCAATGTCCAGTCAAGAAATAATCGGTGTGATATTCCTTCTGCTTCATGGTACGGTGACTACCGAACGGTGCGGTACGTGAAGGATTTCTAAGATGATTTCATGCCAATTTTCCGAAGTGACCCTGATTTCGACAGGATATGGTATATACAAGACGGAACTCGACCCCCTAGAAGCAGGAAAGTATTGATGTCCTAGTGGAGCATTTTGGGGGACCGCATTCTGGCTCTGGGGTACACAGAGGCCACTGGCATGGACCTCGATTGGCTGCCATATTCTCCCTATCTGAACACATACGACTCCTTTTTGTGGGGTATATTAAACACGAGATGTACAGCAATAACTCGAAAACCATTGCTCAGCTGAAAACAGCAATTCAGGAGGTCATCGACAGCATCGATGTTCCGACACTTCAGCGGTTGATGCAGACTTTCACTATTCGTCTGCGCCACATCATCGCCAATGATGGCAGGCATATCGAACACGTCACAGCGTAAAGCAATATCTGTAATGACGTTTACGAGTTGATTAAAGTGAGTGTACGCGGTAGTTTGTAACTAAATTATTTTTATTTCATATAATTCAATTATTGTCTCCCTGTAAGTGTAATATTGTAAACTTCAAATTTTTACTTCTTATTGTACTTAATAGAACGAGGTATTTCACACGTATGTGGGATAATTCCTCGGCTAGTACCTGCTTATATTAACCTGACGCTACTGGTGTTATTTTGACATCCAGGTAAAATGCAGATGTGAATACAATGTATTATTTAAAAACTTATAAGTATGAGATTTTCATAATAATCGATTGTAAAATCATGTTTGTTTCTTGGAATGTAAAATGTTTGATTAGTACACTCTTTGCTGTAGCACCAAATGTTTACTGTCATTCTACAAGTATTTTTGAGGCTCAGACTCTGTTTTTCAGTTGAATGAGACACACTGTTACACTGGTATCTGTTGATGTGTGTCATAATGTGCCCTGCAGAATGGTATTTGTCTGCAGCATGATATTACGAAATGTAAAAGTAGTACCGTATAGTTTTTTGCTTTGTAAGTACTTCTTTTCGATTATCTTCATATATGATGTTTCAGTATTCAGCGACTATGGGTTGTGTATATTTCGTCCTTTCTATTTGGTATAGTCCCTGGAGGATAGTTGAAAACCGAAACCGGTCGCAATAAATGTGTAAAATTCAATACAGCCAAGTTAACATGCTGTTCTTAAAACCTGTGACCTTACTTGCTGTTATTCCCCGTAAACTTTCAGTAATTAGTGACATAGTAGCAAAAAATAAAATACGTCACTCGGGAACAGAAGCAGAGCGTAACGTGACGTGCTTCTAGCACCGCCCGCAGACGTGATCCTGCTTTGAACGACGTCCGCTCAGCAATGAGACCAGGCTGTGAATGCTCCGCGAGTCCGCGTTCTGCTGTCGTCCCGAGCGCTACCGACCTGGCGGCGAGTGTTACCGAGGCCACCCGAACGGGCCCGAACCTGCGGTGGCGGGCGCGCGTGGCGGATGCACGGCGCAAAACCTGCTCGCGCCGGAAGTATGTGAAGGGCGACTCGGCACTTATCGTCATGTTACGTTACGCAAACCCAGCTGTCGGCGGGTCAGCGCACTGACAACAGACAGCCGGCCAGTCCCACTGATCCGGCTGACTGCCTCGGTGCCGTCGCACCAGAGCGCAAGTTCACGGCAGACTGCAGTATTACCCGAAGAAATGCAGCAACCTTATATTGTTTTGTTTATGCCAAGATGCGCTGCGGGTTTTCATCATTCTTCGTTGGTGTAATATATTTGAGTGAGTGGTTATTAAAAGGTTTGTTGTTGTTGTGGTCTTCAGTCCTGAGACTGGTTTGATGCAGCTCTCCATGCTACTCTATCCTGTGCAAGCTTCTTCATCTCCCAGTACCTACTGCAGTCAACATCCTTCTGAATCTGCTTAGTGTATTCATCTCTTGGTCTCCCTCTACGACTTTTACCCTCCACGCTGCCCTCCAGTACTAAATTGGTGATCCCTTGATGCCTCAGAACATGTCCTACCAACCGATCCCTTCTTCTGGTAAGTTGTGCCACAAACCCTTCTTCTCCCCAATTCTATTCAATACCTCCTCATTAGTTATGTGATCTACCCATCTAATCTTCAGCATTCTTCTGTATCAACAAATTTCGAAAGCTTCTATTCTCTTCTTGTCTAAACTATGTATCGTCCATGTTTCACTTCCATACATGGCTACACTCCATACAAATACTTTCAGAAACGACTTCCTGACACTTAAATTTATACTCGATGTTAACAAATTTCTTTTCTTCAGAAACGCTTTCCTTGCCATTGCCAGTCTACATTTTATATCCTCTCCACTTCGACCATCAATCAGTTATTTTGCTCCCCAAATAGCAAAACTCCTTTACTACTTTAAGTGTCTGATTTCCTAATCTAATTCCCTCAGCATCACCCGACTTAATTCGAGTACATTCCATTATCCTCATTTTGCTTTTGTTGTGCTCATCTTATACCCTCCTTTCAAGACACTGTCCATTCCGTTCAACTGCTCTTCCAAGTCCTTTGCTGTCTCTGACAGAATTACAACGTCATCGGATGGATTTTAGTACCTACTTTGAATTTTTCTTTTGTTTCCTCACTGCTTGCTCAGTATACAGATTGAATAACGTCGGGGAGAGGCTACAACCCTGTCTCACTACCTTCCCAACCACTGCTCCCCCTCATGCCCCTCGACTCTTATAACTGCCATCTCGTTTCTGTACAAATTGTAAATAGCCTTTCGCTCCCTGTATTTTACCCCTGCCACCTTTAGAATTTGAAAGAGAGTATTCCAGTCAACATTGTCAAAAGCTTTCTCTAAGTCTACAAATGCTAGAAACGTAGGTTTGCCTTTCCTTAATCTTTCTTCTAAGATAAGTCGTAAGGTTAGTATTGCCTCACATGTTCCAACATTTCTACGGAATCCAAACTGATCTTCCCCGAGGTCGGCTTCTACCAGTTTTTCCCTTCGTCTGTAAAGAATTCGCGTTAGTATTTTGCAGCTGTGACTTATTAAACTGATAGTTCGGTAATTTTCTCATCTGTCAACACCTGCTTTCTTTGGGATTGGAATTGTTATATTCTTCTTGAAGTCTGAGGGAATTTCGCCTGTCTCATACATCTTGCTCTCCAGATGGTAGAGTTTTATCAGGAGTGGCTCTCCCAAGGCTGTCAGTAGTTCTAATGGAATGTTGTCTACTCCCGGGGCCTTGTTTCTACTTAAAAGGTACCTAAGTCATATTTTTTACTTTTTGAGATAGTTATATTTTCGCTACCTACAGGGGCTTACACACATTTGAGTGTCAAACTTTGTTTTAACGTGTTAAAGCTGTTTTTTTTCTGATATGAGTATCAAAACGAACGTAAGTCTGTGCCTCTGGTCCCTTTTAACACTCATCTGTTTGTATCACTGCAAATGTTGAACATACATGAACACACAAGCTCGTATTCTGTGTACAAAACGCACTGTGCATCTGATACAAACTTACGTATTTGTCATCTGAATTATCTGTCAAAAACTCCATGACTTGTATAATGTAATACATCCTGGTACAAATATGAAGTGTGAGTTTTTTAATACGAATTTCAAAGTTCGGAAAACCGCAATTTAACTCGTGTTGCTTTTGTGAGGAAAAAAAGGTGCGGATACGTGGTCCTCATTTACAGGAGTCGCGACTGCAGAATTAATGGTGCACATGAGGTGAGCTAATTAGCTGACACCTATTATTAATGAAACGACTAAAACGAGTAAAGAAAGAGAAAACATCTTAGGCCCTGTATTTGACTATATGCAAAATGTAAGTTTACCGAATATTCCTGTTCAGGAAATTATTACTCTTGGCAACTCACAGCGAACGTTTTTTGTAGTTTCAACACTAAAACAGCTTTGGCCCATTTCTATGTATACCATGAAGGTCAGGCCGACAAAGGACCCGATGAAGCTGTGTCCTTCTTGCTCGCTGGCCGGTGTGGCCGTGCGGTTCTAAGCGCGTCAGTTTGGAACCGCGTGACCGCTACGGTCGCAGGTTCGAATCCTGCCTCGGGCATGGATGTGTGTGATGTCCTTAGGTTAGTTAGGTTTAAGTAGTTCTAAGTTCTCGGGGACTGATGACCTCAGTAGGTAAGTCCCATAGTGCTCAGAGCCATTTTTGCACCTTCTTGTTCGACTACTTTAAAAACCATGTACTCGAGACAGTTAATTAAGTACACCTGTTTTCAGATAATTGTCCGAGCAAAACAAGGACCATACAATCTTATGACTTCGTCTTGCCCTACCCGATACGTGCAGGTTTAATACTAAAACGGCAGAAGGGGTTAAAATGACCCCTGTCATACATTCTTCGTTCATTGTCATGTCCAATTTATTTACTTCATAATGAAATTATATGACTTTTTCTAATTTTTTCTCCTGTTTCTGAAGGTGTTTTAGTATTTACAAAATATTTTAATTTTCTTCGCCATTTCATTCAGTATACCTAGAACAACGGAAGGGGTCAATTTGACCCCACTGTAATGTGTTCTGAATATTTGTAAATTATCCAACAATACAACTGCAAAGTGAGCAGTAACGCAGAGCAGTTGCTCCTTATTATTGCAACTTGGCACGTGTACATTCCAGTCCGCCACAGCTTATGTTGCGTCACTCAGGCAGTCTTTATCCGTGAAACACGGTTTCGAACATGTATCGTCAGCACAGACTTCCTGATGAAGAAGTGTTACATCTCTTAGAGAATTCCAAAGTTGAATCGGAAACTGACTTCACTGTTGAAGATGATGATTGTGTGCCTGACACAAGTGAAAATGAAGACATTGTGAACGAGGGGCGATTAGTGGTAGACCACTCAGATGTTGATATACGTCAGTCATCACCTGTTTCACCACAGCAGGTACGGTTGGAAGCGTCTACAAAGATGATTGCAAGGTATGGAACCATATGGGAGATGGAAATTATTCATCTTCTGGATGGCGGTCAGCTGTGAATGTTCTGAAGGAGAGAGGAGGTCCCACTGCTTGTGCCTGCAACGGGTAGACAGCTCTGTCATCAGTGCCTTCCGTCTTATTTTTGATGAAGCCAAGCTACGTCTCATGAAGAAATACACATAATCAAATGTTCGAAAAGTCCTAAGAAACAATGATTGGACTGTCACTTGAGGAACTGGAAAAACTGATAGCCATCATGTATGTTGGGGGTGTATCGTACGCAAAAGGTATGTCAGTGAATGATCTCTGGTTGCACCCTTGGGGGCCTGCTTTTGTCAAGGACATTATGGCAAGGGACAGATTTCAGGAACTTCTCAGATTTCTCCGTTTTTTGAAGAAAAATCAACCTGGGCTGAACGGCTGGCAGCCAAAAAATTCGCTCTTGTATCTGAAATATGGGGAAAGTTAATTGAAAACAGTATTCGCGCTTACCGCCCTGGGGAAAATATAACCACTGACGAGCAACTGTTATCCAACAAAGCAAGCTGCAGGTTTGCTCAATTCATGTCCAATAAACCAGACAAATATGGTCTCAAATTATGGTTGGCTGTTGATGTAACGACAAAGTATATATGTAATGCTTCCGCATACCTCGGCAAAGCGGACACACATAGAGAGAAACAACTGTTTGGGTAGTATGTCGTTCTGCATCTCATGGAGCCATTTGTAAATCAAGGAAGAAATGTGACCACAGACAACTTCCTTACGTTTCTTCAACTTGCTAAAAAACTCAAAGAAAAGAAAACTTCATTAGTTGGTACAGTGAGCAAGATCTGCCGTGAAATCCCTGATGAAGTAAGGAAGGCGAATGCTGAAATACATTCCACCACAATACTGCACAACAGTGGCAACACAGACTGCACCTTGAAAGTGTACCAAGGAAAGAAGAGTAAAAATGTCATTCTTCTGAGTACGCTGCATGCTGAAGTAGCAATAAGCAAGAAAGGAAAGAAAAAACCTGAAACTGTAACGTTCTACAATGCAACAGAGCAGGGAGTGGACATGGTTGATCAAATGACCCATAAATATGCTATGAAGGTTGCATGTATGAGATGGCCAATACATGTCTTATACAACATACTGGACATGGCGACGATAAAAGCATGGGTCATCTGTAACATAGTAACAAACAAGAAAATGGAAAGGAAGAAGTTCATACTTCAACTGGCAAATGAACTCAAGGGAACGAAAGAGCAAGAACATCAGGCAAAGGAAGAGGATATGGGACTGAAATCACCTAGAAAGTGGAGGAAGTGCCAAATCAGCCTCTGCAAAAGCAACAAGACCAGCGAAAACTGCATTAAGTGCCACAAAGACGTGTGCAGAAAATATGCACATAAAACAGAAATCGCCTGTGCAAAGTGCGTCTATCAGCTTCAGATGACTTGAGTGAAAAGTAATACAGAGCAGCTTGTAAAACACATGTGAGAGTAAAATGAAACAAATATACTAAATGTTTCTAGAAGTTTGTATGAACAGTTAATTAATTAAAATCTATAGTTAAGAAGTTCGTTTGCAGTAGCAACAATAAATTTGTATGATGCATTGTTGCTCAAATAAATTAGTGATTATTCTTTATAATTGTAAATAATTGTTGTGATTACTAGAAATAAAGTATGGATTGACAAAGACTAAAAAAAGTACTTGTTTAAGTCAAATATGAAAATATTTTATGTGGGGTCAAAATGGCCCCTTTGCGCCAATTTAGGAATGTCAGAAACTCTGCCAGTCTTGTGTTAAGACGATAAACAGTTTTTTACCTTTACATGGGCCGCCATACAATCCATGCGACCTAAAATTCAGAGTAATATAACGTCCCATTAGGAACTGTGAGCGCATCTACATTCCACATCAAGTTTGCGAGCTTATAGGTAATGTTGAGAAAAAATCTAGGGACACTTACGCCAGTCGAGACCGACATGATCAGTGGGTGATCTATTTGGTAGTCAATCTATTATAAGATGTCAATCTGCCTTGACGACTTCCGAGAAATGAAAGAGCACAATTTAGTATTTCCAATATCATTATGTTGAGGACTCTCACAGACACGAAAGTATTGTAAAAACAACTGAGGGCATAAGGTCAGGTGGTTTTCGAAGCCAGAATACCTTTACCCTCAAGAAAACTAATGAAGTACCTTTACCTAGTGAAGAAGCTTACTCACAAGGAAAAATACCTATCAGAAATTGCAAAATTAAAGACTTAAAGTAAGATATGCTATATATTGTAGAAAAACACAAAGACTTTTACGATAAACTTTTACTGGGGCCAGTAACTTCTGTTTCTCTCGATGATAATGAATAAGGTATTTTAATACGTAATTTTACAACACACTATTTAATAACACACAAGAAAAAATAAGTTTAATTTTTCTCAAAACTATGAAAAAGCGAGTTAGGTACCTTTTAACAATCAACCGTTCATTTATATCTTTATCAATAAAACGATTGTGGCAGCTGCATTTTGAACAATTTGTTCAGCTACCATTTTTCCGAGTTGTATATTTATAACTGGGTGTACTTAATTTTATTCTCGTAACTTGTAACTCCCTTTTTTGCACTTACATGCAGGACACACATACATTCAGCTTCACTAATGCCCTGGACGCAGTACAGTAATGGCCATATGACCGACTTACGCGTTTTTTGTATATAGCAAACTACAACTGTGGTGAAGTTGAAAGGATACAGTACCGCCCGACATCGAAAATAGGTACAACATTCTTCGTTATTCTTGTCAGAACAACATATTTTTTGTAATAATAACTCAATTTCACTACATACACCGAAGCCAGATACCAGTGTAGGAAAGAATGACAATTTATTCATTTAATTGATCACATGTGAATTCCCACAAAATAAATCCCTACACCCAATTTGGTGAGATCTGCGAAATGAATGAATGTATGGTCGTCTACTAACCGCAGATAGTGAATGTGCAATATATGATCATCTTTGAGACAGTCCTTTGGTCACTTTTGGTGGAACCAAAGAGATGAAATTTACTTGAGCTTTGAGCGCCTGAAATGTGGCTGACCAATACGGTAGCAAGGTGCTCCCCACCTTGACGGAGGTGCGAGCTGACCTAAAGAACGGCCATGTTTCAGCACTCTGGTGCTGGATCTTGTGTTGCTAAGACCTGTCTTAGGTGTGCTCCGTAAAGACAAAAGAGTGGAGAAAATGGTATGCATGTGAAATACTTAAGAGTAGTTTGGAATAATTATTTCTCTATTTCAGGAACTTTCGGGGGGAGAATTAAATGACAGGCAGGTAATATTAAGGGGATCGTAGTAATCTTCGGATGTGACCAACGGTCACAGTGAAACCATGTGTAGCTATAAGCTGAAATACTTGCGAGTGCTAGTACTAAGTTGGAATACTTGCGAGTGCTAGTACTAACTTGAAATACTTCCGAATGCTAAAGTTAAGCTGAATTACTGGCGTGTGTACTGTAAGTTGGAAATATTTAAGAAATGGCGTGTGCAGGACTTGAAATTAGAGACGAGTACTTCCATGTGGTGAGTACTGTGTGAGTCTCAATCTGTGTATGAGACAAAGGATAAAGAGAAGTAATCGTCCATGGTATCAGTTGAGGACTCGCGTGTGTGACGAATATGTTCTTAATATTACTTTGCGTGTTATGTTTCTGTGTGATGCTGGAGTCAAACTCTAATACTCTGAGAGAGAAGCGAGGTGAGTCAGCCGTCTATCCAGCAACGCCACTCGGCTTGCATTGCACAGGAAGACGTGCACATATCCTCCAGAGTTCGTAGTAGGAAATAAAAGTTACGAAGTGGGGCAGTGTCGTGTGAAACTGGGATGAATACTAATTGAAGTGGGAAAGCTGAAAGTGAAGTGATTCTAACGTTGTGACTATTCTTAGTGATGTATGTTGCCAGTGTGATGTATTTCATGTAATTTAAGTATGTGTGGTTTGCATGGGAGAGTAGCAAGATAGGTTCAGAGGCAGTGGTCATGCATGTTCCTTTTTGTACCGCTCGGTCTGGAGGAAGTTTTCGTGATGATGGGTGTGAGAGTCGAAGTGTGAGATATAGCAAAAGATCCACCATCCTATCCAGAAAGTGCACTGTAGCGTTAAATAATTACGAAACCAGAAGATAGAGAATCACCAATGTAAAGCCATGCCCACTGGGCGGAGTTTCTCATGTGTAATTGTTGTATAAAATGCAATGGCGTGTTTAATCTGTGAATCATAATATAATTTATCGGAATAAAAAGGATAGTGAAAAGAATACGATTGGTGGCCTTGTTCTTCGAGTAGTGTGTAGTCATGATACCCAGAATTTATAATGTGTGCGCAATTCATATTCAGGGCGATGGCCACGTGTTGGTCAAAGCCGTTGGGTAAGAAAGAAAATGTGGTAGTGCCAGAGCGTAGTGAACAATCAGAGTTGTGTAAATTACTAATAGTCAGATGTGTGTTATCCGTTTCCGTTGCGTAATATTCAAACAGGAGAATAATTTGTAGCTTAATTGTGGGTACTAGAGCTCATAATCAGTCATTGAGAAATATGAATAAATCCACTCGCTTGGCAGACCACTCATCTTGCAGGCCTGACTGCTTGACGCCACAGTATGAGCAAGGCATGTGGGTGCCTCTCAAAGTTACAGTAATTTTCGTATACATTCCGAAGGTACTTTTGAAGTCAGTTGTGATTAGAGACTTAATATTCCCAACATGACAAAACGCATCATGCTTGTAAGTATTAGTAAAAAGTGACCAAGCAGTAGAAAATTATTTCATAAATACGCTGCATGCACCGTAGTGAGTCGCACTAGTTCTTCTTACAGTATTCACTGATGCCAAAGTCTGTATTTATTTTCCAGATGTCATTTTTTATTTACGCCACGAATCTGATGGAATTCCTCAGTATCAACCGGTGATGATTGTTCTAGTTTTCGCATAAATGCAACAAACTTTTTGACCATATGGAAGACAACCTAGCAAATATGGGTAACAGCATATCTTAGTTCTCAACCGGGAGTAAACTTCAGAAGTGAAAGTAACTTTCATAGGAAATGTTTATCCTCATCAGCCATCTGACATCCATTGTGCGATAAAGGCCTCGTCTAGACAGTGAGTCAGTGTCAGACTCCAAACCTATAGGTCTGCCAATCAATGCCCAGTCAGTTACGGGGACTGACTCGTGAACACAAGGGGAAATCTTCGACAAGGATAGAAGCTGAGGCAACGAATTAAAATTTGTGCTACAGCCAGGACTTCAACCCAGGTCTCCCACTTACTAGGCAGATGTGCTAACCACTACATCACTGTAGCATTGTGGCTACCCCAGCTACCCTCGTCCACTGTCCTCCCTTCCAGTTTAAGGTGGTGTGAACTGAAGTTCCTGTTAGGGAGGGCATTGGAGAAGAGTAGCTCGTGAAGGTGTGGTAGCCACAATGCAATGTTGAAGAAGTGTTTAGCACATTTGCCTAGTAAGCAAGAGATCCCTGTTCAAGTCCTGGCTGGGGCACAAATTTTAATTCATTGCTTCAGCTTCTACCCTTATCAAATATACAGTTGAGACTCATATATCTCCCAAAAAATGTAATTTCATCAGATCAGGAAGGGGAAAAATTTGCCGTTTTTCTAAATAGTGTCGCTCAAAGAACAAGAGATGCAATCCCACGTAATGTTTACAATCTTCTAACAGATCTTTTGGGAACAATTTGATATGTGAACAACAGCTTGTGGTCTCATACTTTTTTCTGAATTGTTTTCTGTGTTTCAAGTGAAATAAAGCATGTCAATTATTTATGCACAGCATAGATACAAGTATGTCAAAAAAAAAGTAGAAGCCTGGTTTTTTCCCCCTGGAAGTATTTGCACTACTATTTAAAGTAGACGTTTAAAGAGATGTTCCTGTCATAAATTAACTTCAAATTTTTTTAAGAACTTTTATCATTATGTCAGTAATTAAATTTTTCTCTAAAAAAGTATTTAATTTTCAAATTTTAGTAATAAGAATGGTCTGCATTTTAGTCACATATGTTTTAAGACAGAATTTCAGCCTTCTATCTTTAACACTTTTTAACCAATGGTTACCAGAACATAAAAAAGAAAACTTTTGGAAACTTCAATTTAAATTTAAACACAAATGCACCAGAGTTCCGTATTCATCTGGTTTCTGGTGTTGTTCTCACTCCCTCTTCTTTTTCAGATTTCTTCTTCTTATTATTGCTGCTTTGGTGGTTTCCGACACTGATTTCTCTGCTTCGAAGAGTCTCCTTGCAATCAGCGGCCATTAAAGGTCTTTTCATATTTAATCCACCAGCGACATCCATCTGTTCCATAACCTTAACCCTTTTCGCTGCACTATCACTGAAAAATAGGATGGCATCCACACACATATTTTCAAAGAATTTATTCGTACCCGAACGGTTTTTGGTATCCATGCCATATACAGTTGTTGAAACTCTCCTTTGGGTTTCAGTCCTATCATGTAGTTACTTCACCAATAATCTTGCTCCCGGCGTATCCGGTGCAGTCAGAGCGATATGTCGTCGTGTGCTGTCCTTCAGATCAGGAGGAATCCGGACACGTCTGTGGTAGACACGATTGTTCAGATATTCGAAAACCAGAAGTCACATGGATTTAGGTCAGGGGTTCTGGAAGGCCACACATCTTGAAACTGCCTAGTGATGATGCGGCGGTTACCGAACGTGGTGTCGCCCCATCTTGCATGAAAACAGTGGTGCGGACACGGTGGCATCCTTGCAAAGCTGGAATCGGAGAGCCATATAACTGTACACCTAACAGGCTCGCAAGGTGTCACCTCCTTGAAGGAAAACGACCGAGAATGAAGCAGCTTATGAAACCGCACCACACAGTCACATAAGCTGAGTGCAGTGGATGTTCCTGCACGACATGTGGTGGAATAGAACCCTATATGTGACAGTCCTGAACGTTCACGGTACCATCCAAAGAATATTCCCTGGCAATCCATTTCCATGCGTGTCAAAAAGTGAACGGCAAAGTCACAGCGTTCTAGCCTATCTTGGCCCTTCATTTGGTGTACTACCAGTGTAAAATGCGCCACATAATACTTTGAACTGTTGTCCAGGGGAGGGACACTTACCAACACACACCTGGAGCAACGGCTACAGAATTTGAGGTATATGCTGCACGACCGGCTATAGCTGCAACAAATTTATCAACTGCCGCAAGAATGGGTTGCCTCCCTCTCTCTGCTGCACAATCTAATTCACCCGCTTCTTCAGATTTCTTGATCATATTTCTTAGCGCCTTTAATGACATGGGGCTTCTTTGCAGCTGGCGATATTCCCTCAGTGCAGCGATGCTATTGCTGCTGTTCTGATGAAAACAACTCTACCTGCAGTACATGGCCTTCTTCTTAACAGACATTACGTTTCCTACAGAGAACTGCAACTTTCTTAACCGTTTAAACTAACTGTCACTTCACAAAAGAAATCAATACGAGCCGCCAAGCGAGAACCAGCGTAATGACATCAAAAGAGGAAAAATTCCACGTTCTGACCGTTTACTTCGTCATATCATCACCTGGAACTATTATCTTTTTCAGCATACTCCTCGAGCGCAGTATTGATGAACACACCAACGACGATTCAGCGCCCTGCGATATATACAGCTCGCACTGCAACACTCGGAACAACGTCAGTTTATGTCTCGGGTTCTTCGGCCGACGTTCATCTAATGATTTTTCTGACGTTTCGCCAGCACGAATGGCTGGCATTGTCAAAGCTTCACCCTCCATTGCCGGTGGTGAACTGGAGACGAGCTCGCGGGCGCAGACTATATGTACCTGGCGCGCCAACGTCCGAGGGCTTCTCCGCGGTCATTTCCGGTGCGGTTCTCCTCTTGCTACCTGCGACGGTCGTTCGCTGCAGTACGGGAAGCCAGGATCCGTTTACCTTAAGGCTTTCCTCTTTCTTGTTGAAACTGTTAGCGTGTTTTTCTATTTCTACAGCTTCTCTGAACAAGCGCGTGTGATAGTGGTTCTCTACAGCCAGAACTTCCGTGTCGGCGAATTTTATTACGTGGTCGGTCTCATTCAGTGCGTGCTCTGCCACGGCCGATTTCTCCACCTGCCCCAACCTGCAATGTCGCTTATGCTCTTTGATCCTGGTGTTAATGGATCTTCCAGTCATTCCGACATAAACGTTTCCGCATGTGCATGGTATGCGGTATATTCCCGACATTGCAAGTGGGTCTCTTTTCTCCTTCGCCAATCTAAGACACTCTTTGATCTTCCTTGTCGGTTTGAAAATCGTCTTTACGCCATGTTTGCGCAACATACGGCCGATTCTGTCCGTCACTCTGGGAATGTATATTGCGCAAACATGGCGTAAAGACGATTTTCAAACCGACAAGGAAGATCAAAGAGTGTCTTAGATTGGCGAAGGAGAAAAGAGACCCACTTGCAATGTCGGGAATATACCGCATACCATGCACATGCGGAAACGTTTATGTCGGAATGACTGGAAGATCCATTAACACCAGGATCAAAGAGCATAAGCGACATTGCAGGTTGGGGCAGGTGGAGAAATCGGCCGTGGCAGAGCACGCACTGAATGAGACCGACCACGTAATAAAATTCGCCGACACGGAAGTTCTGGCTGTAGAGAACCACTATCACACGCGCTTGTTCAGAGAAGCTGTAGAAATAGAAAAACACGCTAACAGTTTCAACAAGAAAGAGGAAAGCCTTAAGGTAAACGGATCCTGGCTTCCCGTACTGCAGCGAACGACCGTTGCAGGTAGCAAGAGGATAACCGCACCGGAAATGACCGCGGAGAAGCCCTCGGACGTTGGCGCGCCAGGTACATATAGTCTGCGCCCGCGAGCTCGGCTCCAGTTCACCACCGGTAATGGAGGGTGAAGCTTTGACGATGCCAGCCACTCGTGCTGGCGAAACGTCAGAAAAATCATTAGATGAACGTCGGCCGAAGAACCCGAGACAGAAGCCAATAGGCAGTTTGTCAACAAGTGGTCACGAAAGCCTCAACAATTTTGTAACGTCAGTTTAATTATACAGTGAAGAGCCAAAGAAACTGGTACACCTGCCTAATATCGTGTAGGGCCCCCACGAGCACGTAGAAGTGCTCCAACACGACGTGGAATTGGATTCGACTAATGTCTGAAGTAGTGCTGGAGGGAATTGACACCATGAATCCTGCAGGGATGTCCATAAATCCGTAAGAGTACGACGACGTGGAGATCTCTTCTCAACAGCACATTACAAGGCATCCCAGATATGCTCAATAATGTTCATGTCTGGAGAGTTTGGTGGTCAGCGGAAGTGTTTAAACTCAGAAGATTATTCCTGGAGCCAGTCTATAGCAATTCTGGACGTGTGGGGTGTTGTGTTGTCCTACTGGAATTGCCCAAGTCCGTCGGAATGCACAATGGACATGAATGGATGCAGGTGATCAGACGGGGTGCTTACATACGGGTCACCTGTCAGAGTCGTATCTAGATGTATCGGGGGTCCCATATTACCCAAACTGCACACGCCCCACACCATTACAGACTGCACACTCCCCACACCATTACAGAGCCTCCATCAGCTTGAGCAGTCCCCTAATGACATGCAGGGTCCATGGATTCATGAGGTTGTCTTCATACCTCTCCATACCCGTACACGTCCGTCCGCTTGATACAACGTGAAACGAGACTCGTCCGATCAGGCAACATGTTTCCAGTAATCAGCAGTCCAGTGTCGCTGTTGACGGATACAGGCGAGGCGTAAAGCTTTGTGTCGTGCAGTCATCAAGGGTACACGAGTGGGCCTTCGGCTCCGAAAGCCCATCTCGATGATGTTTCGTTGAATGGTTTGCACGCTGACACTTGTTGATGTCCAACAATGAAATATGCAGCAATTTACGGAAGGGTTGCACTTCTGCCACGTTGAACGATTCTCTTCAGTTGTCGTTGGTCTCATTCCTGCAAGATCTTTTTCTGGCCGCAGCGATGTCGGAGATTTGATGTTTTACTGGATTGCTGATAATTACTGTACATTCGTGAAATGGTCGTACGGGAAAATCCGCACTTCATAGCTACGTCGGAGATCCTGTGTCCCATTGCTCGTGCACCGACTATAACACCACGATCAAACTCACTCAAATCTTGAAAACCTGGCATTGTAGCAGCAGTAACCGAGCTAACAACTGCGCCAGACACTTGTCGTCTTATATAGGCGTTGCCGACGCAGCGCGTCTTCTGCCTGTTTACATATCTCTATATTTAAATAGGCATGCCTATACCAGTTTCTCTGGCGCTTCAGTGTAGCTACCTTGTATATTTGTGTAAAAGTCCACAAACGTCTTACCAGTGAAGCTCACTACACTGAACAAGGTAAAAAGGCACTGAAATGTGTAGCTAAACTGCCCCGATACAAGTGGTTATTATTGGACTGGCAGACAGCTATCCCTCAGTAAGCAAAAACTACATAGATCAGTAAACGGAGGACTCGTACGAAATGCAGCAATACAACACGTAACTGAGACGAGATAGAGAGAGATGCTGCCTATTGGAGACACGTGGCAATAAACGATGGCGCCGTGCCTCAGCGGCGGCTTGTAGGCGGTGGATGCGATCGTAGATACAAGTTGCCACTGTAATTTCGAATGATATGGTTGTCGCAGGTAGCGAGCGGTAGGATCATTGACTGCTTCTCCAACTATCTGGCAATGTGTTATTGGCCCTCCTTGTGCTTTAGCGCTCAGTTAAACTGTTTCAATGTGGCGCCTGAACGGTAGGACCGTGTGGCTCGGAGACTGACCGTGCCAGCCAGGGAAACGCGTCTTGGCGGCAGGAAACTCGGGTTTCAGTGAGGCAGAGATTTTGCTGTGGGGAGTAACTTGGAAACCCCGGTTTCCGAAGAGACGACCGCCTGCACAGCGGATACTGCTTTTCATGACCAAGCTAACTTTGTTCATCTGACAAGTTTTGGGCAGACTGATTAATTGCGTTAGGTTGCCAGACATTGTCTAAGCTGTTTCTGTGTCGCCTCTCTCGTGAGGCCAGGAAGAAGTACTCTCATACTGGGACATCATTACTGTCTATTTGAAATCTACTGTTACCCGTCACAACGTTCATAAATTTACCGATCAAATTATAACCAAAATTAATTAATGCCATTGTCAGCCTGGAGGGCTTGTTGACCACCAGTTAATCTGTTCTGATGTGGTCTTGGTAGTTTACCAACAACAGAGTGTGTGGCGTCACTAAAAGAGCTTGAACAATTGCTTAAAGGCCAACCCAACATTTTTTTTCAAAGGTTATCATTGGTGACGAAAAGTGGGTTTGCGGCTATGATCCTCAAACTAAACGGCAATCGTCGCAATGGCCGAATCCTTCATCATGGCCAAAAACAGTTCGACCAGTCAAGCGTACCATTAAGTCCTTGATGGTATATTTTTTATGTTGACGGTATTGTTTATAAAAGGTTTGTCTCTCAAGGTCAGGCGGTCAAATTGTATTGTGATGTTGTAAGACGACTGAGGGAGGAAACCAGGACAAAAAGTACACAGGAATGGCTTATGAACCACTGGGTACTCCACCTGACAATGCAGGCCCGCATACTGCCAACATTATTCTGAAACTGTTTACTGTAGTCGGCCGAGGTGGCCGAGCGGTTCTAGGCGTTACAGCCTGGAACCGCGCGACCGCTACGGTCGCAGGTTCGAATCCTGCCTCGGGCATGGATGTGTGTGATGTCCTTAGGTTAGTTAGGTTTAAGTAGTTCTAAGTTCTAGGGGACTGATGACCTTAGAAGTTAAGTCCCATAGTGCTCAGAGCCATTTGAACCATTTTTGTTTACTGTAGACAAGGTGACAGTTGTCTCTCAACCGCCATACACACTGGACTTAGCTTCTTCCTCTTCTCTAGTACGAAAGTAAAGTGGGAGGGGCAAAGAATTGATAAAGTGTCGGAGGACCAAGCAGAAGGGATATAGAGTACTAAAAAGCCTAACAAAGAAAGACTTACAGGATACATTTCAATAGTGGTAAAACTTTGGGATATATGTTTTCGCTCCTAACAGAAACCTCGTGTGAAGTAACTTGTTTTGTAGATATTATTGACACACAGCTAATGTTATTGCACAGCGGTACCGACATCACAAAATAAAAATTTGATGTATTACCTACGCCACCCACTGGAGACCGGAGAGTTAATACTAGAGATTCGATGTTGGAAAATCAGCGACCCAATTTAAAGTTTCACCATCAACGTTCAAACTTCGATTGCTGATAATAATGGACACCAAAACATTGAATTAAGTGATGAATGTATACTGTCGATAGGCGTAAAAAGCAACATACAGACAGGATGACTCCAAAGTCAGGTGATGAATATACAAGGTGTATAAAAAAGAATCGTCCGATTTGGCACGTCCATATTTCTGAAACTAATAAACATATACAATGAATTTTGTTTTTTTTTATGAAGGGGAAACTCAAAAAGGTTTTTCTTTCACACCTTCCCATAGATGTTCAATACGCCCCAGTTGATGTGCACGGCATATGTCAATGCGGTATTGAAATTGTTCCCACATTGCACTTAGTGTGTCTTGACATTACAGCTTCCAGTGCTGCTTTAATGCGATGTCTCAGTTTATTCATTGTTGTTGGTAACGAAGGCGCATCAACAGTCTTTTATAACCCCCCCCCCCTCCCCAAGAAATAATCACATACAGTCAGGTCTGGTGACCTTGGAGGCCAGTAATGTAAGGCTGAATCGTTTGGTCCAGTACGATCGATCCATCGTCCAGTACCCCTTGATATAAAAATTCCCGCACTTGCAGATGCCAGTGTGGCGGTGCCCCATCCTGTTGGTAAATGAAGTCTTTCGAATCAGTCTCCAATTGTGGGAAAAGAAAGTTTTCAAGCTTGCTTCCTGTAACAGTGTTCTCGGCAAAGAAAAATGGACGACACACCTTTTCCAGTGAAACTGCACAAAACAAATTAAATGTTGGAGAGTCGATCTCATGTTGTACGACTTCATGTGGTTGTCCCATATCCCTCATATTCTCACATTACGACGGTTCACCTTTCTATTTAAATGGAATGGTACCTCGTCACCAAACACTAAGTGTGGAAGAAAACTGTCATCCTCCACCTTGCCAAGAACGAAATTACAGAACTCCACACGCTGTTGTTTGTCACTTTCACGGAGAGCTTTCAGTAGCTGAATTTTGTATGGTTTCACTTGTGAGCGTTCACGCAACACGCTCCAGACGGACATCAGGGGCATGCTGAGTTGTCGAGCTGCACGGCGAACGGATTTCTGCCGACTCCTTGTGAAACTATGGCGGATGCGTTCGACGTCTGTTGAGACTTGTTTCTCGCGATTGTTCATGCTATCGCCTAATGCTGTGTGCTATTGGATGATCCACACCATATCAAGTACGAAAGTCACGCTGGATGGTTATTACTGACCCGCACTGCATTAAATGTAGAACACAAAACGCCTTCTGTTGTCCCGACACCATTTTCACTAGAACTGAAGTGGGCACGCACTGCTGCTACCTGGTGAGAACCATTTAAAACTCGAGAGTTTGCTCTTTCCATGAGTACATTGTTGACGTACATATCTCAACTAACATAATAGTTATGATTTTTAAAGTAGAATGATTCTTTTTGATACACCCTTATAACACTACCGTGTGCTACTGCTTTACCATAACCTTAAAGTTGGATGCAGATCGTAAAATGGAACTATCTTGTTAAAGAAATTATGGTATCAAGCAACAGAGCAGTGTTACCCTCTGAAAGGAATTTTGTTGTGATAACCACGATATAGTCAACGGAGATGGCTTATCGGAAGTGAAAGTCAGAATTACGTAAATATTTAAACAGTAACAAACAATATTTTACCTATCCACAGCGTCCAAATGGTAATAAAAACGGTCGCCAGCCTAATTAGGCATAAGAATGAGTAACATTCTTGTTCAAGAAACTGAAAATAAGTAACTTCAATGGGCAAACATAGCCTATACTTTGTCACACGAGAGTGCAATGAACTCTGGCACCTGCATATAAGGTTGAAGCTGACAGAGCAGAACAAACTATTTGCATACATATAACAGATAAAAAAACGCAGTATTACCTTGAGAACATAGTCAAACTGAATGGTCTCAATAACGTTACTATTAATATTCACTGTAGAATCGTAAATTGGACATAGGTTTAACATTACTTTTCAAACAAATTCCTACCTGACACGAAATATGGATATGGTTCACAGCAAAATTAGTTATTGTGCACAGATTAAGTCTCTCAATACTAAACACTTTTCTACTTAGAATGAAAATTAAATGGAATTCACTAACAGATTACTTCTCACTGTCTTTTGAATAAAGAAATTATTGTTTTCATAGATAGTGGTCTTTCTAGTAATCGTTATCTAGAATGAGCACAATAGACAAATTGTAGATCGTGTTACACCATTAATATGCACTTTTAATACACAAGAGGAACCCAATATTGTACAGAATTTCACTTGAATAGCAAGAGTAATTGAAACTCTCTATAATTAAGTAACTTTGTGTATTTGAACTACTTTCAATGGAGGGGGCCCCTTAATCTTGACCACTGAAGAGAGCAAATTAAACACATTTTCAATACAGTAGAGTAACAAGCCCTTATCAAACATGAACGTGTCACTTTCAACAGTAATAGTTCACAACTTTTACTGCAGTAGAGCACAACTTGACGTGGTTATAAGACAATAGCTCCCCTTTGGGTGATTTTTAACAGACTGCACTATGATAATTTAATTTGTAAAACTCTGTAAGCCACATTTTTGAGAACATTCACTTTAGAAGTTGGCAACAAAATATTAATAAACAGTTTTAATAGAAAGATTATTTTCAACAAGCATCATTTACTATATTACTCAGTTCCTCTACATAAACTTTAACTTTCTTTTTACTATGTTCCAGTGGCATTAATTAGTAAAACACTGGGCTTTCCTATTTTCACAATATGGGCACTCGGTAAGCATTTTTGACATGGGAAGGACCCTAAGTGGTTGTGTGACTAGGGATAAAAAAATCAAGGTAGGTATAAGAGTTCGAGTATAACTTACCTTATATTTGCGCACACTAAAACATCCAATGAGCTGATCCTTCACTTTACATATTTACAATTCCTTGGTTTCTTTTTTCAGTGATTACGCAACGTGGTGGCGAGTGCATGTCGGTGGGTGGATTTCCAGGCGGAAATGCTGGACCCTATGATTTCTTGGTGGCGATGATAGGTTCCAATTCCAGAATAGTTCCAGCTCTTTATCCATCCATCCGAGGCATTGGAAAGCGCCACGGAAAGCCTCTCTCGGCACCAGCGCAAGACACAACTTTTACATGAGCAGTTGACAGTTTGGTAGCTCATTCCCGACTGACTCTCAATTCCACCTTCTCTACTTACGCCAACCACAATTTGCGCGCGCTGCATGCTTCCGTTCCCGAGGGGAACCACAACACCTTTTACATACAAAATAACTAAGAACCCTAAGTGAGGGTCAGCAATTATATAACAACAGCCAAACATATTAATTAAAACAGAACATTTGCACATACCGGTATTTCTACAAAAAATTATTTAAACAAAATTACAATTATATACATTAAGTTTTGTTCCCTCGAAATGAGACAAAGAATTTAAATGATAGGTACACTACATTGCATAGAATCAAACCACATCAAAGTTTTTAAAAAGAAAGGAGTATACAATTTTGTGTTATCGATTGAATCAAACAACATTTACAGAAGCTCAACAACGGAATGTTGGACAAAACAGTAAGCAAAATGAATCAACAAAAGGCATGTAGTGTCTAAGCTATGATGTTACACCCTGTATATAGCATATGGCGTAAAAAGCAACATACAAATACAAGGTGACTCAAAGGTCAAAAAATTTGGAAATGCACTAACTCACGGAGTAATATAGTTAGAGAGGTAAGGTAAACATTGTCACACAGGTCTTAAATAATGGGATCTTATTGAAACCGAAAACGAGTACAAAAATCGCCCAAAAGATGGCGCTGGACAGCAGCACGTCAGCGACGCCGAATTAGAATCGTGACGGGTGCGAGGTAAGCCGATATATTACACATCGTATCATTCCTAGCCTGATTGATGAACACCTGCTGGAAGGCACGACTTTTATGCACAATCCGTGTGATTTTTGGTTGAGGGGTTACCTGAAGTCGCAAGTCTCCTGCGGTCGACCGACCTCATTAGGGATGCTAAAAGACAACATCCGATGGCAATTTCTCATCAAACTTGGTGATATGCTGTGCAGCGTTATTCACAACACTCTCCCTCGACTACAGGTATTGTTGATGAATGACGTCCGACATGTTGAGCATTTGTTATAAAGAACATCGTCATTGCTAAAACTCAATTGTTATACTAATTATTGCTTTTGTATCATATGAGGCGCCATCTGTTGGTCATTTCGTGGCTTTTTTGGTTCAGTGAAGCCCCATGTCATTTCAAGCATGTGAGCCATTTTGTACTTCTCTGCTTACATTATACCGTGAAGTATTGAATTTTTGGGACTTGTGGGTCAGACTGCACATCTCATATATTCATTAATCAATAAACAGAGCAGTAGTGAAAATTACACATCCCACAACTATTTGCAGTCTGTAATATACTTTTATTACCTGTTGGTAGTTCCTGTAATGATCCAGGTATAAAATGATTCTCACTGCTCACTCCACATTAACGTAACACGGAATTCTTCTTCACTTTTGCAGTGCGCTTCGCAACAAAGTAAGTTCCTACACTGCCATATCAATATGTAATCATCATTAATGTTAACAGAGATGTGAAGATGAATGAGTGTTGAAAGTGTTTATTAGTCGTAACAATTATCTTTCAAAGGCTCAAATGAAGAGAGTTTAATTATTCGAGAACTGACTGAACACAAGTATCTGGAAAATCATGAGTGTAAAAATATTGGTTTCTTATATTTAGATGCAATAAATGCCTCATCTATCGTAAATGGAAAATGTAATTATATAATTCGAAGTATCATTTTTAGCAATGAAAAACAAATCCAAACGGTAGGGACAAGCATTACTTGATACCATGCAATCGTGAACTGAATGAACAATGAAAGACGTTAGACCGCGCTTGACAATAGTAATATCCAATGTTCCTGCCATAGTTCGTTCAGAGATATCGCTGTGTATCTCTCCATCCCCTCCTTCTTCCCCTCTCCCTTTGTTAACATCTTTTAAGTCCAGTGTTGCCAAATCAGCTTTTTTATAGCTAATTCTGGTTTCTTTTTAGTACAATTCAGCTGGCAAATGACTGATTTACCTGTCAACGAAAATTTTTCCACTGAACCAACATTTCAAGACATGCTTTGATATCCCGCAAAAATGTTTTATTAGACTGAAGTAAAAAGCACAAGAAAGAAAACTGAAGCAGTGTTGGTGTGCGTTCTGGGGCATCAGCATACGTTTAGACGAAAAACGTTAACTACGAAACGTAAATAGTTGAGAGCGTTACTGGAAACGCTGTTGCGACATAGCTGACATCAGCGAACTATAAATAAATAAATCGCAATTTCACAATAATGAAGGATCCTGTTCTAAGCAAAGCAGGGTTTCATTTCTGCACAGTGACTCAGAAATCATACGCTTAAAGTTGCAATAGACAATTCAGTAATTGAACTGAGAACTTCTGTTCAGTGCAGTAGCTACGTTAAGTGTAAGAAATAACGTGATATTACACGTAAGAAATGATGCAGTGTTACAATGCAGATTGGGAAGTGTCTCCTCTAAATACCTAGCAGACACATTATTTATATTTTTGCTGTGCGAAAAAGAAAGTTGTGCGAAGGAAACTCACATGAAGATGTTTACATAAACTCATTTTTACGTCAAAATATCCGTGATTAAAAATGGGCTGATATTTTATATGCATATTGTAAAAAAAAATATTGCAAAAATTAAACTGCGCAATAATATATCTTATTTTATGTCATCTTTTTTTCTGTTCTCTCCCTCTTTTAAAAAAAATATCGACACATTTAGTTTATTTCGTTTTGGGAAGTTGGCAACGTTGTATAAGTCGTAAAAGTTTTTTTTTTGCAACATCGAAGGTCAGTATTTTGTCTCTATCGTCGATATTACAACGTCTCGAACACATCATTTTCGATATTAAAACATATATTTTTAAATTTCCAACGAACATATTTTGTAAGTATCGACTAACATCGAACGTCCCTAGTTAGCAGCTCCCCTCTCCAGGACGTGGCCTTAAATTTCGCGGAAACCGGCGCTGGGCTGTACGCAGAATGCCGCGTCCGCTGCGATAATGCAATCACAGCCGTGCCGTATCGAGCAGCGGTGGCACGCCCGCATATATACACGGGCGGCTGCGTAATGCGCTAGTGCCGCGTTCATCGGGACCGCGCACGCCACTCCAGCTGAATTATCCGCTACTATTCCAAGCACATATTCCACGAATCCTCTTTCCTCTGTGGCTCGGTTAAAAAAAGACCTCCCAACGAAATACTTTGATGGAAGCTTTCACGTAAAACTGATATTCGCGACACTGTACGCAAACTTTGATCTTCACATTTGTGAGGTTATTTTTATAAAAATGCTACATAATACCATAGACAAGAGAAATTAAGCTAACTGACGCAGATAAGATAGCAATATCGTATCAAGTAGTTTATTCTGTGCAGTTTAATGGCGATCTTCTCAGAATAAACAAACAAATAATATTCGGGAATATTTCTTCAGAAGAAGTGCTATGTTTACTTTCTTTGTTCCATTGTGTTTCATCTACATCTACATACATACTCCGCAATCCACCATACGGTGCGTGGCGGAGGGTACCTCGTACCACAACTAGCATCTTCTCTCCCTGTTCCACTCCCAGACAGAACGAGGGAAAAATGACTGCCGATGTGCCTCTGCACGAGCCCTAATCTCTCTTATCTTATCATTGTGGTCTTTCCGCGAAATGAAAGTTGGCGGCAGTGTTTCAGTTACTGTTAATTTTTGCTAAGTTTTAAGGGATCGAAGGAAGGAAATGAAGGAAGACTAGGCTTAACGTTTCGTTGAAAGTCCGAATGGTCCTACCATTCAACACGCTCTACGCATATAGCTAAGGATTCTACACAATTGATTGAAATTTAATTTTCATCATTATTATTTAGGAATATTTACAGGTGGTTTTGATGAACAATATTTTTAGGAGCACGATGCGGCATTGCACAGATATCCCACTGAGTCAGAAACACTAAGTAGTTAACCGTGAATCACATTCCACTTTTAAGGTAATGTCGACATTAATAAACATTGCACTTTTAAAACTCCAGGTAGAAAGCAGATGTGTCCCTGGCCTGCCGCCCTCTTGACTTGATAGCATTATGTATGTAAACGAGCATTATTCTGATATCCATCATTTTGATTTGCAGCTCCTTGTATTGGCCGTGTTTGCAGTTAAAATTGTTGGATGTGAGGTCCGCCAGTTAAGCAAAACACCGTTTTTCTCAATACCTAAACATGTTTCGGCACCACTGTGCGATCATCAGTGGGTTTTAGTTTTTATTTATTCTTTACATTTGGTGTGCATGCATTTTCTGGATCACTTGTGTGTTAATTACTACAGGTAGCTTGTCATGTTTTCGTGTGGCAAGTACTTCCATTCTCCGCATAATGCTGAGGTGTTGTGATGCACACGCAACTATAACAAGTACTTTTCACAAATAAAGTAGTAAAACACTTTTCACTTCACCAGAACACACTGTGTGTGCATCACAACACCTCGCCATTATGAGGAGAATGGGAGTAGTTGCCACTCGAAAACATGACAAGCTACCTGTAGTAATTAACACACAAGTGATCAAGAAAATTTATGCACACCAAATTGTAAAGAATAAATAAAAACGAAAACCCACTGATGATTGCACAGTGGTGCCGAAACATGTTTGGGTACTGAGAAAAACGGTGTTTTCCATAACTGGCGGACCTTACATCCAAGAATTATTCTGATACTTCGCAAATGAGGAAAGTAAGGTTGCATTTCAGGCCTTGTTGAACGGAATGAACAGTCTAACGAGGAAAGAATGTGGATTGAGAGTAAACCAGAAAAAGACGAAAGTAATGAGCGGTTGGTGAAATAATATTAGTATCAAAATTGGGGGTCACATAGTAGACCAAGTGAAAGAATTGTGTTTCCTTCAAAGTAAAGCAACACCTGATGGCAGAAGAAAGGTATGTAAGAAGCAGGCAAGGACGTTCTTCGCCAAAAAAGGGACTGGTGACTGGACATGTGTAAGATATCAAGAAATAAACATCCAAGGCAAGTAGAACTAACTATTGGGTATCGAATGTTTGCCATACTGAATAATGAATACGGCAGGAGACACCAAGTACCGTTTCGTTACCCGCATGATTCCTTCGCGTACGCATTCCGTGCCCAGCTCGGTCCGAAACGGTAGTTCTCGTATTCCTACATTTTCCTATTCTCAGCGGACCAAGTTGTTAATGACACAGAGCACCGAATACATTTTGTCAGTCTCATTTTTTTTTCACCGCATGCAGGCCGTGTCCAGCTTGGACCGAATCGGCAGTATTCGTATGTCTCCTCCAAATGCTGTACGCGTACAGCACACGCTTCCGTGACTTCTCCACGAACTGTACGTCGCTGACATAAGAGTGGTTTTCAACAAGTAATGTAACATATTTTCTTTTCTGAAGGCAGGTTGGTTTCATTCAGGATTCCGATACACCATATTATTCTACAGGTACATCTTCGTAGAGATGAATACACTAAACAGATTCGGAAGGATGTAGGCTGCAGTACATACTGGGAGATGAAGCTGCTTGCACAGGATAGAGTAGCATGGGGAGATGCATCAAACCAGTCTGAGGACTGAACACCACAACAACAACAACACCTTCGTAGATATTCCACAAGCCACCGTACGGTGTGTGGCAGAGGGTACCCTGTACCTCTGCTAGTCATTTGCTTTCCTGCTCCACTCGCAAATAGAGCGACGGGAAAACAATTCTTCGCATGCCTCCGTATGAGCCCTAATTTAAAAGTATATCATGTTCGCCTTCCGTACGCCACATGTATGCTGGCGGCAGCGTGATCGTTCTGCAGTCAGCCTCAGATGCCGGTTCTCTAAGTTTTTTAAATCGTGTACCTCAAAAAGAGCATCGTCTTACCTCTAGGGATTTCCTTTTGAGTTCCCAAAGCACCTCCGAAACAAAGAAATGGTTCAAATGGCTCTGAGCACTATGGGACTTGACATCTCAGGTCATCAGTCCCCTAGAACTTAGAACCACGTAAACCTAACAAACCTAAGGATTCACACACATCCATGCTCGAGGCAGGATACGAATCTGCGACTGTAGCGGTCGCGTGGTTCCAGACTGCAGCGCCTAGAACCGCGCGGCCACACCGGCCGGCACCTCCGAATCTACCGATCACAAATCTAGCAGCCCGCCTGCGACTTGTTTCGATGTATTCCTTTAATCGTATCTGGTACGGATCCCAAACGCTCGAGCAGTATTCAAGAATAGGTCGCGTCTCCTTTACGCACGAGCTACATTTCTCTAAAATTCTCTCAATAAACCGAAGTCGACCATTCGCCCTTCCTAGCGCAATCCTCACATACTCGATCCATTTCATAACGCTTCACAACGTTACGCACAGATTACGCCCACTCTTCTGATTACAAAACCCTGTTTTTCAACATAATATCCGACATTGTTACGCCACCTTAATGGGAGGGCCTGTATGCCCGCATGGTACAACTCTACTGGTCGACGTCGGAGCCAACGTTTGCTGCATCAGTAAACTCCCCATCATACATGTACTGCTGCCCGCAGAGTGCATCCTACATCGATCCAAACAGATGGAAGTCGCAAGGTGTGAGGTCCGGGCTGCGGGGTGGATGAGAAAGATTAGTCCAATCAAGTCTATCGAGCTCCTCACGGGTCCGCAGACTAGTATCAGGCCTTGCGTTGTCACGGAGAAGAAGAAGAAGGTCGTCTACATAATTGTGGCGGCGAATACATTGGAGGTGTCACAAACGTGTGCGGCTGGCACGCTGGATATCGGGGTAGCGATAATGATAAACGCCTAGCCCAACGACTCACCGTGCTTTTGTTCACAGCCAGTGCCTACGAATATCTGCGCTGCTTAGGTTTTCCTCCAAACGAAACTCAATGACAGATCTGTGACTGGAACACACCTCCGTTACAGACGCCATTTTGAAGGCTTGTATAGCGCCGCAACCTGTCGGAAGTTAATGAAACTGTACGGGCTGAAGCGAATATATTCCACAATGTCCGGCAACAAATTCCGCTTGCAGTATTTATTGAGCTTCCTCGCACCCGCGTGGTCTGGGGCGTCTCGCCACGGTTCGCGCGGCTTCCCCCATCGGAAGTTCGAGTGCTCTCTCGGGCATGGATGTGTGTGTTGTCCTTAGTGGAAGTTAGTTTAAGTTAGATTAAGTAGTGTGTAAGCCTAGGGACTTATGACCTCAGCAGCTTGGTCCCATAGGAACTTACCACAAATTTCCAAAAATTAGTTCCTTGTATCCACGCTGTTTACAAAATGATTACTTCGATTATAAATTGAAATTATTATCTGAGCTGAAAGAAAGATTAGTTCTACGAGGGACGTTTGAAAAGTCCATGCAAAAATAAATACTACTTACGTGTTTGGGGTGAACCTTTTTTATTTTTCGATATAGTCTCCTTTTAGTCTTATACATTTCGTCC